>NW_024412428.1:26270173-26713088 GCF_014898765.1 Herpailurus yagouaroundi | reverse complement strand
TTTCTTTCTTTCTTTCTTTCTTTCTTTCTTTCTTTCTTTCTTTCTTTTTCTCCGAAACTGCCATTAAGCATTTTCTAACGTAATTCCAAGGAGCTCACGGGTACTGAAGTACTGGAGTGGGACGGAAACTTACAAACATTTTATTAACTTTGGATCACTTGCAATTATTAGAATTAATAGCAAAGAGCCAGAGAGGTTTTTGTTTTTGTTTTTGTTTTAAATCATAGTGGTAAATAAGCCTGAAATGTTTCACTCGTGAGGCAACAGTCGTGAGATATATTGTTAAATATGAGGGGTGAAAATATATCACAGACACGAGTGGTATTACACAGCACACATTTTTCTGAAAAAAGTAGTCTCCACGCAGGAGGATTAGATATATACCCACAATAAGCGGGCATATTGACCTATAATTTTCAATATTACATCCTTGTATTTTTTATTATATGCTATTTTTCAGCTACTAGAGGAACACGGTCTCATAAAGCTAATATTTATTCTTCCATGTTTATAGAGCTAGTAGTGCATTTCAGGAAATGAGAAACTGAGAAGTCAAATATAACTTGGTGTCTTGTGCACAAAAGAAGACAGAACAGGAAAATCACCATGTTTAAAAAAACCTGGCTGAGGAGCTCAGTCATAAAGCGTTAAATAATTAAATAACACAAGATAAGGGAAGCCTCAGATGTTATTTCTCTCTTCATGCATGTAAGTCTTTTTATAAACGATACATTTTATCATGTAGGATTCCTCATTTTACTAGAAACCAGAGTTCTCTAGCCCAGGCCCTATTTTCTTTAAAAAAATTTTTTTTTAACGTTTATTTATTTTTTTGGGGACAGAGAGAGACAGAGCATGAACGGGGGAGGGGCAGAGAGAGAGAGGGAGACACAGAATCAGAAACAGGGTCCAGGCTCTGAGCCATCAGCCCAGAGCCCGACGCGGGGCTCGAACTCACGGACCGCGAGATCGTGACCTGGCTGAAGTCGGACGCTTAACCGACTGCGCCACCCAGGCGCCCCCTATTTTCATCTCTGTACTTATCGCGTGTTATTTTGTAGACATTAAGGCAGGTATTACGTATAATCTATTATAACAATCCAGATATTCCTACTTGGCTGGCATTGTGTCTTTAAGTCATGAATTCTTCTAATTTTGTTAATAAGGAACCTCTTTAAATTCAATTACTTCTTAGCATTAAATCAAAAAAGAAAAAATAGGAGGGAGTGAGAATTTTTCTTTGGAAAAGTACCTGTATTTTGGTAAATGTCTCAAAAAAATCAGAGCCTTAGCAACCTTCTGTGGGAGAAATGTCCCAGAGCTCCATTGTTTTTACGTTCTTTCAGTTTACAACTTTCCTTGGGACCTTGGAAGGATCCAGAAAGATAAACGTCATCAAGTCATTTCCCCATTCTCTGCTTGAAGAATGAAGTAGGGGCCACCAATAAGCAAGTGAGGGAGGAGACAGAAATGCTGGCGGAGGGTAGGTGAGGCAAGGGATATTGGATTGAAGGGAGAGAGAGCTTCAGCTGTAATCAAGGGCCCTTTAAGCTCCCCCAAAACGGATCCTCGAATTTCTGAGGAAGCCCGTGACATAGAGTAGGGAGTTGAAAGTAGGGCACATGGTGAAAAGGCAGTGAAGAAATAGTCCTTTGTTATTTACCTGTTTTCAGTCTTCCCTCCTTTCACTCCTTTCTCAGTGACCGAGCTAATAATACCTTTGTAACATCAACCCTGCTAATACTCTGGGGTCCAGGTTCTGTGTTTTCCCTAAACCCTCAGAACTGTCCTCTCTTTGCTATTTTCCCGCACTGAGTTCCGTTATTACCTTTCCCACATCCACGTTCCTGTATCAAATACCAGTGATTTCCTTTAACACACCAAGCCAGAAACTCTGGTCTTCCGAAAGAGAATTCATAACTGCACGTTACTGTCTTTCTGGACTGCCGAGAAATAAATGTAAGCCCAGAAGAGAAGCGTGATGGCGAGGGAAGAGAGTGCTCCCGGTGCTAAAAGTTGGGTTCCCCACCCTTTACCCAACTCTGCGAGTTTCAGCATCCTCAATTGCAGGTGAGGAGCTTGGAGTCTGGGCAGTCCCCATCCTCTCTGCGGGCACATGTGAAGGACGGCTGAATCTGGTTGTCACGGTGACTGGGTGCTAAGGGAGCTACTGGTCGTTGGTCCCAGGAAACCAGGGCTGTTTAACCATTCTAGAACGCATGGGATAATCTGGCATCATCAAGAACTACCCCCACCTCGAAATGTCAATAATGGCCCCACTGACAAACACTGATAGATGCTTTTTAATGCTCCTTCAATCAGTCTGGACTCTTAAACCTAAGCAGAGCGTAGAGATCTTTAGACACTCAGAAAAGAACCGTGAGGCTACGCAAATTTCCGGATTATACAATTTCATAGAAGAAGTTCAACAAAGTGGGTTCATTTCTCCTGAAGAGAAAAAGGATCACTTGGCAACTGAATCTGTGAGGATGCAGGGGGCTCTGACCAGTAAGTTCTCTCCCTCCAGGGAAGAAGGAATGCACCATCATGCTAGGACATCCGGAATTACCTTGGGTTTCGTGACAACAAGGTTTCTAAGGAAGGAAAATCTATATTAGGTTTAAAAAGGAAAGTGGATTCCTAGGTTTGAAGGCAAATAGATTCTCATTAGTTTCAGACAGCTCAAGCGGGGTCTTGCTTACAGATGAGGGGAGAACATTTAGGTAACTTCTGAAGTCCTTTCTAGCACTTCCGTTTCTATGGCTACACTTATTAGGTTTCTACACACTATGATTTGCTACCAAATTGACAGACTGGAAAGTTGAAGATGGGGGCACAACTTCCCACCCCTCTCCCCCCAGTACGTCCTGCGTGCCTCACACTTCAAAGTGCGTCAGTCATGAGGCCCACCAAAGAAGGGTGCAGAGGGAAAACGGGAATGTACCAGCACTGCAGTGAAATCTACTTTGGTTTCTCAGTAGAAATAAAAGAAATAAAAAAGAAAACCCACAGGAAAGGGCCATTAGGGGAGAAAACATTTGTCACCTTGGACAGAATAAAAGTCCAACCGAATGAAGTAAATGCCTGTGGAAAAAGACGTGTCGTTCTAGGGAAAGTACTCTGTTCCTTCTCCCTTGCTCTTCATTGAGTTTTTGTCCACTCAATGTACCAAGCTTTACCCTCTCCCCTGTTTATTTTTCCACCTATGAAAGATGCATGGATTGAATTCAGCCTTCGGGTAGGTCTTTGTTGGAAAGTACTTTCAAAATAAAAGTGTTTTACTTGGCACTATCTCAACAGCAAAACATGTACTTCCAAAATAAAACGCTTGCTTTGCAGCAAGCTTTTTTTTATTGAGTAAACAACAATATTGTTCGCAATTTTTCAAGCGGTTAATATACACGTATTAAAAGACAACAACAGCCCTGTTCTATCATTGTAAATCAGAGGGTGAGTACCCCTTGGTAGAGCTACATGAAAACTCTCTGGTCGCTGAGGCTTTAGAATTTAAAAGCTGTCATAATAATCATACTAGTTGATATTGACAGATGAGGTTTTGATTTTTAGTGTTTCAAAACAGAATGCATCCACAAGGCCTCTAACTAATTGATAGCACTTAACAAAATCTGATATATATAGACATTCACTATAAATTTATTAAATCTATTCCGTTAGAATTTATAGAACCCAAAAATAAAATTTGTTTCAAGCCCAAGTGGGGGATATTTTATTTCTAATATCCTTGTAACATTCTACAGAGTATACAATAATAAGTATGAGAAGTAGCATATCAAATTTCTTTTCATTTCTTTTATCTGTCTCCCGGTGAAATCAAGGGATTACAGTCTGTGCATATTCTACTTCAGAGTTCTTATTACAATGGGGTAGGACTATTATCCCTTTTAAAAATATCCCTCAAAATTAATATCTTCACTAAGAGAAATTAGAAAAAAAATGAACACAAACCTTAAGACCTCCGGAGGATCAGAAGACAAATAGGTTCTCTGAGGACTTGGTTGAAATAACGCACTCACAAAAGTCTTTTAAATGGAAGCTGTTCACAAAGGGAGTCCCATGGAAGACAGTGTGGCTTTGACATGCCAGGTGCTTCTGGAAGGAAAGAAAAAAGCGCACTATTAGGAAGTATCCGAGTGCTATTACTGCCAGTCCCAGCCATCATTGTATTAGCATCAATTGCTATTATTAATATAATGGTAGGAATTTCTGTAATCTTGCGTCCCCCAAATCTTATTTGTAAATGGCAGGGTAGGAAAGTAAGCTCTCAGCTCTGTATCTGAAAACTTCTAAAAACCGGGAGTATTTTACTCTTATTTTTCTCATTATCTAAGCAGGCTAGGATTGAAGAACTGTACATGGGGTATGAGGACAGAGGCAGCAACACTGGTATTTAAGGGATTCCGACCAGCACAGCAAGGGCCTGCATACATACGGGCTCTTTAATTTGAACCACAGGCCTGCAACTGAGAGAGAACTGGCTCCATTTTACGGATGAGAAAACTAAAGCACAGACTCCTGATGCCAGGCTTAGAACCCAGGTCTGTAAAAGTCCAAAGGCTTCATGGCTCACTCTTTTCCTCATTTGACTCTGTGGCCTATGTGATTTAGAAAATATATTTTTAAAAATTTTTATAATGTTTATTTATTTTTGAGAGAGAGAGAGAGAGAGAGAGAGAGAGAGAGAGAGAGAGAGAGCATGAGCAGGGGAGGGGCAGAAAGGGGGAGACACAGAATCCAAAGCAGGCTCCGGGCTCTGAGCTGTCAGCACAGAGTCCAACCCAGGGCTTGAACTCGTGAACCACGAGTTCATGACCTGAGCCGAAGTTGCATGCCGAACAACCGACTGAACCACCCAGCTGCCCCTAGAAAAATATTTCACAAACAGAATTGACAAGAGAACAGACAATGCAGCAATTTATTAAATTAATTCAAATATCATTAAATTTAGGACATTTTCTTTCCTAATTTGCTTTAGTTTTATGTATGGTACCGTCTTAATTGAGTCACAGGAAATACAGACTCCCAGTTGTAAGCAGGGCAGCCTTTCTCCCATCTTTGATCTTGGGTTTTCTTGCTACAGATGGGAATGGAAGCCACACCTTCTGTGGTATCTCTGAGTGGTATTCCTGTGTCTCCTCATGGCTATATCCATCTTAATGGCTGAAGGTGACCGGGAGGGCTGGGCAGGGCACCATCTAGATTTCCATTCTCAATTTTAGTCAAATGTCTACATGTTTCCAGTCTCTCTAGTGCCAACACAGCCCCTCGGCCTACCCCCACCGCCCACTGGCTGGCCCAGCATCCCCTCTTACACGGTGTTTCGGGGTCACTGCCCACCAATAACAATTTCAAAATCTCCCTCGAAGTTCCAGCTTTTTATGCCACCGACTTCCGAGTATTGGGACTTTTAGCTCATGTCCACACCGCGTTTGGGGAGCTCCTCAGAAAAGCTTTGAGAATGACGGAGCGAGAAGGTCACACATAACTTTAACAAGTTTTTGTTTTATTTTTATTTTTATTTTTGGCAACAAAAGCTTAAGTCATGGATAAAGAAATAGGGAAAAGACGATTGATAGCATTTTCAGAGTTCTGTAGGACTGGAACCTGGGATTGTTACATCGGGGGAAAAAAGAAAAAAGAACAGAGCCAAACAGAGCCAGTTTATCTTTGCATAAAAGAAGGAAGAAGGGCTTGACAAAGAGCAGGGGGGGAAAGTATTTGGACCACGGGATCTAACCTAAATGACAGGAATGAAAATAAATAGAAACTCTTCTTAAGACCTCATATACTAGCGTTCTGTTTTCTTCACATCACTCAGAAGCAAAGTTTCAGGTTCTCTGCCTAAAGCTGCAGAACCTGTTTCCCATAAAATCCCAGGGGCAATTTTCAAGTATTCACTCAGCCACTATTGATTGCTCCATTTATTTATGAGGTGATCAATAAGTCAGAAAACTCCAAGAATATTGAAATGAGCAAGACAGTCCTCTCAAGCCTGTTAACTTTCCTGGAAGGGGACATAAGTAGGATGTCAGAAATTATAAGAAGGGCATAGGAATAAGTGTTTGAAAGAACGGGGTCTGGACCAGACTACCTAAGGTTGTTCCTGTTTCATTACTTACTAGCTGTGCGACCTGGGGCAAGGTATTTAACCCTTTACCCTCAGCTTTCTCATCTGCAAAATGCAGAAATGATGCAATTCCCGCGCAGGCTGTTGTGAGCATGAACACAGGTTATACGATAACCTATATAAAGTGTTAGGCAAAATGACCGGCACAGAGTTAAGAACCCATCGAATGTTAGGGAGAAGTAATACGACTGTACTGCCAGATAACAGACCGGCATGATGTCAGTGAGGCAAAAAGCGCTCCAGAGCTTTAGGAAGTTGGAGATCCTCTCTGTAGGGGATGAAGGGAATCAGCAAGGCTGCAGTGGGAAAGGTAGCATTCAAGATCAACCGTAACTAAACACGCACGAATGATTAGGCTTTTATAGAAATCCTCTGAAGATAATTGAAAAGCTAGGAAATGAGCTACTTTAGGGAAAAAAATAGGCCCATGAAATTAGACATTATTTCCCAGGATTTGGTGTGAAAGTAGATATCTACCATAACAACACAGCCAGGGAATGATGCAAAGAAGAAAATATAGGCATCGCTACGAACAAAGATATAATATCTCAGTGAACCCTGTTTTGTTCAACTGTAATCCAAAATGACACTATGGCTTTTAATGGAACTTGGCAAGCTCTAGACATACGATTTTTAAACTTAGCTTCAAATTTAAATCATAGGGCTTGTGACTCAAATCTCCAATGTGACCTTTACAGGGCATTGTTCAGGAAAACACGCCTGTCGCTGTGCAGAGGAACCTTTTATTCTGGAAAGTATAATGAAAAGATGGACTGTATTGTTATAAGCACAGAGCCACAGAAGGACCGTGACTTTTGATTTTCTAGAAGCAGTGAAAACAAAGACTCTATTTGATTTTGCATCATTCATTTCGAGATGTTGTCTTATCCTGTTAATGAACATTCCCGTTTCCTTCATATTCCGGACTTTATTCAATTCAAAAGAAGCTTAGCAAGAATCGCATCATTTATGGATTTAAAATGCAGTCCCTCTGAAGTCCCTTTTTAGGGGACATACTGAGCCATCCTACTTTGTCCTTGCCGGACCCATATGATATCGTACTAAACAGAAGAACTAAAAGCACGTAAGGCTTGAATTCTCCCCCATCCTCCCTGCTTCCTGGCCCTGGAAGGTCTGCGTGAGGAGAGTGAATCCGCAAAACACCTAGTAGCGTCCTTCCCTGTTCACCCTTCCTTATCCCTTCCACTGAATTAGGAAATCCCACCAACTTATCTTCCCACTCATCCAACTCACGATGTTATACTTCACGCACTACCATAAGCTTCTAGCTGGTTTTCCTTCTTGTAGCTCATCCTGAAAATAGTCAACAGATGAGTCATCCTCTCTGACTGGTCTATGGTGGTGATAAACAAATATCTGGAGAAGAAAACAAATGAATGACTGCAGAAGTGAAATAAAACCCAATTCTAATTATGTATATCCACTACTGAAGAACCTACAATGGTTTCCTATTTTCTCAAGCATCAGATCTAAGCTCCTCGTTAAGAAGAGATGTTCCCACCATCCTCTCTAACTTTAAAACAGGCTGTTTCTGACCTAAACCCTTGGGTCAAATAGAAATGGTTTGTTTGTTATATTACAGTGAATCTCACCTAGGGGTACGTCCCAATCAGCCAAGTCTACTGAACTGGAATCAGCACGTGAATGGTGTCACCATAGGCATTTTAAAAAATGCTCCACAGGTGATTCAGATCAGATGTACGTCACTTGTTAAGAACCATACTTATTCGTAGGCCCTTCTTATAATTTCTGACATCCTACTTATATCCCCTTCCAAGAAACTTAACAGGCAGATTATCCTCCTCTGCCGTCTCCTCTTCTGCATACGAACCCATCTTTCACAGCACACTAGAGGCCTCCCCTTCAGTGACTCTCCCGAGGCCACAACAATATTTTATCCCTCTCCTGGCTTCTCATTATAGACTTAAAATATTTTAAACTAGAAAGATCTCCCATTGATTCTCTTGCTTGACTCTCTGCTAGTATCATCACACCCTTGTGTAATCTCTTTGTCCTCCCCACCTTGAGTGTGGGCTGGATTTAGTGACTTCTAGTGAACAGAATATGGCAAAGGGGATGGAAAGTGACATCTCTCTCGTGCTCTGACTCTGATGACAGCAGCTGCTTCATCGTGAACTGCCCAGTAGAGTAACCCATTTGGTAAGGAACCGAGGGAAGTTTCCAGCTGATGACGAGCAAAGAACTGCTAAGGCCCTCAGTCCAACATGGGAGGAACTGAAACCTGCCAGCCACTGAGTAAGCTTGGAAATGGATCCTCCCCCAGTTGAGTAGGGTGTCCGTAGATCCTGCCCCAGGTGGGATGACTGTTGGGTGGCCCAACACCTTGACTAAAGATTGTGAGAAACTGTGAGCTGGAAGATTCCCCTAAGCCATGCCCCGATTCCTAATTGTGATGGTTAACATTATGTGTCAACTTGGGCAGGCCGCGGTATTCAGATGTTCGGTCCAAACATCAATCTGGATGTTGCTGCGAAGGTATTTTTTAGATAAAATTAACATTTAAATAAGTGGACATTGAATAAAGCAGATTACCCTCCATAATATGAAGGTTACTCTCCAACCAGCTGAAGACCTTAAAAGAAAACAGACTGAAGTATTCCAATGAAGAGGGAGTTCCGCTTGCGGACTGCCTTTGGACTTGAGCTGAAACATAACTCTTCTCTGGATCTCCAGCCTGCTGGCATGCTCTGAAGATTTTGGACCTGCCAGCTTCCATAATAGCATGAGCTAACTCCTTATAATACATCTCTCTCTCTCTCTCGATAAATAGACCTATAGATGTATATGTGCATAGGTATGTGTATATACGTATACAAGCATGCATCTACATGATATACACACTCTTGATTCTGCTCTTCTGGGGAACCTGCTAAGTTCCAGGATAATCTGTCAAACAACGATGATGCCTCCCCACTCTAGTACTTATCAGACTGAGTTATAATTACTTTTTAAATTCCTCTATAATCAGAGCCTTATAGCTCCCAGTACTAAGCCTGGTATATGGCAGGTATTCAATACGTATTTGTTAAATAAACTAATGAGTAAGTGATAAAGCTTCAGCAGCAGTGTCTTCATGTAACCACCCACTGCCAAAACAAAAACAAAAACAAAACGAAGGCAGCAATTCCCTAATTTATTGTCTGTAGTCACAGGCACCTTCAAAAAAAGGTACAAATAAATATAAGAATTGTAAGACGACATGTATATCCCTTCAAAGGTGAGCAAAGGAGTAGACATGAAAACGGTGACATGTTTGGAGACTGGAGTGGAGGCTTTATGGAGCTGGAGAAGACCAGAGTGTGACCTCCAGAGGTGCAAATGTGAAATTTTGTAGCGTGGCTAAGGGGCAAGGCTACTGCTAAGAGAGTGAATTAGAGCCAGCAGTGAAAATACTGAGGAAGGGCTAGCCAGAAGAAAAAGGCAGGAAATGGAATTCCATCTAATTGATGGAATTTCTTCTATTCATACTAAGATAAAAGAAGTAGTGAAAGATTATAAGAATATTTTGAGCCAGGGCCTGGGGACAAGTGTAAGAACACTGACAAAATGTAGTGTTTTTCCAGAGGGGAACAGGCAAGTGTCTGCCTGCCTAGGGAGTGGAAGGCAATAATGAACTCGGCTTTGAGGTATGCTGAGTTTGAGAAATGTCACATCCCCTCCTATGTTTATGCATACTGAAAACCCAAGGTTTGATAAATCTTTCCCCAAAGATTAGTTCAGAATTTCAAAGACTAGGTCTTTATTTTTTTTCCAGCTGGGATATAATTTACATATAGTAAAATGCACAGACCTTCAGTGTATATACTTCAATGAGCTGTGTCAAAGATATACTCCCAGGGAACCTGCAAACCAGTTAAGATAAAGAGCATTTCCATCACCCTTGGAAATTCTTCTCCAGTTAAGTCCTCCCAGAAGGGGAGTTCTGATTTGTGTCACTATAGATAGTTCTGCCTATATGCAAAGTATATATACATAGAATCATAGAATATACTCTTTTTTGTCTGGTTTCTTTTGCTCAACATAATGATTATTGTTTATTCTTGTTGTGAAATGTATTGGTTAATTCATAAGAATTACTCCACTGTATAAATGTGTAGTATTCCCTTGTATAAAAACACCATAATTTGTTATCCATTCTCCTGTTGATGGACATTGAGGTTAATCCAGCGTTGGCCATCATACACAAAGCTATTATGAACAGTCCTTTTTTTCTTTTAAGTTTATTCATTTCTTTCAAGAGAGAGAGAAAGCTGGGGAGGGGAAGAGAGAGAGGGAGAGAGAATCCCAAGAAGGCTCCGAGCTGTCAGCGCAGAGCCTGATGTGGGACTCGATCGGAGGAACCGTGAGATCATGACCTGAGCTGGAATGAAGAGTCTGATGCTTAACCAACTGAGCCACCCAGGCGCTCCTATTATGAACATTCTTATATAGGACTTTTTGTGGATATATCCTCTGTTTTTATTATGTAAATAGGCATGAGTTCTGGGGCATAGAGCAGGTACATGTTTCAGTTTGAAAGGAACCACCAGTTTTCCAAAAATAGCTGTTCCTATTTTACCCTTCACCAGCACTGTATGAGAGTCTCTACATTCCCACGCCCTCGCTGGCATCTGGTCACAAGTGCTTTTATTTTTATCTATTCTAGTGGGCAAGAACTGGTACTTGAGTTTCCATTTCCCTTAGGGCTAATCATGCCATTATTACATCTTCAAATGTTTTTTGTCTATTGTAATAACTCTTGTGAAGGTTTTGTTCAAGTAATTTGTCCTTCAGGGGAAGGGTGTTCTTTGTCTTTCTAAATTAACTTGTAAAGTTTCTTCATATATTCTGGACTCAATTCCTGTGTCATACATACGTATTACAAATTGTTTTTCCAGTCTGTGGCTTCTCTGTTAACAATGTCTGTTCATAAGAAGGGGTTTTTTGTTTTGGTGAGGTCCACTTTGTCATTTGTTTTTCTATAGTGTTAGTGCTTTACCCTAAGATACAGTTGCCATATTTCTAAAGCACAGTTCTACATTTTTTTTCCAGAAGCTTTACAGTTTTTGCTTGTGTGTCAAAGCCTATGATATACCCTGAATTAATTTTTGTGTGAGGTAGGCATTAAGTTTCATTTTGTTTCAATACAGTTAATAAACTGCTCCAACATCATTTGTTGATAAGCCTTTCCTTTATCCTGCTAAATTGCTTTGGTGCCTTTGTTGAAAATCAATTAACTATATAATTGCTTATTTCCTGACAGTTGATTCTGTTCCATTGATCACTTGCCTATCCTTATCTAAGACCATATTTTCTTAATTACTTTAAGAAGTCTTTTATAGAAGTCTTGAAATCAGGGAGTGCGGGTCCCCCAACACTGCCATTCTATCTTTCAAAAATGTTTGACTCAGTAAAAAAAAAAAAAAAAAAGAAAGGGAAAATGTTTTCATACTTTTAAGTCCCTGTATTTCCATATAAATTTTAGAAAGTGTCAGTTTATACCAAAAAAATCAACAACAAAATCTTTTGGGACTATGTTATATCTGTACATAATTTTAGGAAAACCCAACATTTTAACAATTCTGAGTCTTCCATTCTGAAACATGATGTATCTCTCCACTTACTTAAATCTTCTTGAATTTTTTATCAGAAATGTTTTATAATTTTATTGTACAGGTCTTATACTAGTTATTTAAATATATTACTACTTCACGGTTTGATACTATTATAATCAGTATTGTTTTAAACTCCATTTTCCAATTGTATCTTGGTGTATAGAAACAGAATTGGTATTTTATATTGAACTTGTATTCTGAGACCTTACTAAATTAAATCAATTTTTGCTAAGTTCAAATAGTCTTTTTAGGTTCCTTAGGATTTTATAGATACACAATCATGCCATTTGTAAATAGAGACAGTTTAATTACTTCTTCCTTTCAATCTGTAAGCTTTAAAAATGTCTTTTACTGGTTAACCCTATTGCATTGGGTAGGATCTCCAGGACAGTATTAAAATGAATTAGTGAGAGCAGACACCCATGCCTTCTTCCTGATTTAGGAGGAAAGCATTAATTGTTTCAACATTGTTGGTTGTAGATGTTTCATAGATGTCCTTTATCAGATTAAGGAAGATCCCTGTATTCATAGTTTTGCTGACACTTTTTACCATGATTAGGTGCTGAATTTTGTCAAATACTATTTCTGGGTCGATGGATATAATCATATCATTTTTAAACTGTATGTATTTTTTTTAAATACTGATTTAAAAAAATTTTTTTTTTAAGTTGACTTATTTATTTCGAGAAAGAGAATGAGAGAGACAGAGAATCCCAAGCATGGCTCATGCACGGCTCGATCCCAAGAACCGTGAGATCATGACCTGAGCTAAATCGAGAGTTGGCTGCTTAACTTACTGAGCCACCCAGGTGCCCCAGTGGACTGGTTTTTTAATGTTAAATGCATACTTGCATACTTGGAATAAATTCAATTTGGTCATGACATATCATTTTTAAATATATCACTGCATTCTATTTCTAATCGTGAATTAAATATTTTTGTGTCTAGGGGCACCTGGGTGGCTCTGTTGATTGAGTGTCCGACTTCAGCTCAGGTCATGATCTCACAGTCCGTGAGTTCGAGCCGCGCATCAGGCTCTGTGCTGACAGCTCAGAGCCTGGAGCCTGCTTCGGATTCTGTGTCTCCCTCTCTCTCTGCTCCTCCCCTGCTCATGCTCTGTCTCTCTCTGTCTCAAAAATAAATAAAAACATTTAAAAAAAAACTTACAAATAAAATAAAATAAAAATAAATAAAAAATATTTTTGTGTCTATAGTCATAGGGATGTCAATGTGTAATTTTCTCTTATAGTGTTTCTTCTCAGGATTTAGTATTCAAGTTACACAGACCTCAGAAAATGACTTGGAAAGTGTAGTCTCTAACTCTATTTTCTCTACTTGCTTCAGATTTGTATTGTTTCTTCTTTAAATGCTTGAAGGAATTCACTAGTGAAACCATCTGGATCTAAATTTTTCTTTGTGTGAAGGCTTTTAATTATTAATTCAATTTATTTAACAAATACAGAGCTATTGATGTTTTCTATTTCTTCTTATATCAATGTTAGCAGATTTTATCTCACTAAACAAGAAATTTGTCCATTTCATCTAAGATGATTTTCTTTGTCTCTTACTGCTTCTCACATCATATAATAACAATTCCTGGACTCAGGTCTTTTTCTTTCCACTTTACTAAACCAAACGCATCTCTCCTGACTTATTTAGCTAAATGTTGTATTTTCCTTTTCTGTGAGCTTCTCTAAGCCCTTACTGTTTTAATCTTATACTGCCTTAGTTTTTCATTATCTTTCATTATTAAATCTCTGCAAATAGACTCCTTGAAGGCAGAAATTACATCTTTAACTTCATTGTCCTCCATAGCATCAAGCATGCTTGCTTAACATTAAATAAATATTTTGAGAGTACTGATTTGCCCACTCTGTGGGTTACTCTAAACATCTACTGTGGAAAAGCTTGGAGCATCTCATAATTCCAGGAAGCATGGAAGTGTTAAAAATAATGATAATAATGAAAACTATTTGGGGGCATGTCAAAAGGCAAAGTAGCCAACCTGAAAGAGTTTCCAATGGCCAAAACCGAACCGATTTGAGAAACAAAATAAATAATAATAACATTGGATTATGTAACTTAAAAATAAAATAAATGCCTGTGAGTCCATAATGATATAAAAATAATTGAATAAATAAATAAATGGGAGAAAAGAGACAAGTCTTTTCGCAGAATTTCAGACAAAAATGTAGAAGGAAGGAGTCAAAACAGAAAATAATTGCAACACCCAGTAGTATTTGTTACAGGCCAGACTTAAGGATGAATACTAAAATTTTAGTGGGCAAAAACTTAAACAAGAACATAATAGTTATATAGCGTCTAAGAAGACCCCTAAAATATTAAAATCACTCTAGTCATTTTAACGTATGTCCAAAAGTATTTGATACTCTTCTTTCTATTCAGGAGATGGAACTTAATTTCTCTCCCCTTGACTGTGTGCTAGCATTAGTGACCTGCTCTAAATAAATATAATATTGAAAAGAAAATAGTAACTGTGAAGGAATCTGGCAGACAGATCAAGTGATCAAGGTTCATATCACCAGTAAAAGTCATGAAGATATCATGTACCTTTGAAATAACGAGAAGGGCACTTCACCTCTGTGGTATTGTTCCCTAGGATCCAAAAGCCTAGTTCAATCGTGACAAAACCTCAGGAAAAAACAAACTGAGGAAAATTCTACAAAATACCTAATACCCTTCAAAACTGTCAAGGTCTTGAAAAACTGGGAAAAACTGTGAAACTATCACAGATTGTTGGAAACTAAGGGGACGTAATCCCTGTGGTATTCTAGATGGGATCCTGGAACAGAGAAGGAAGAAATGAAAAACTAGTGAAGTCTAAATAAAGTATGGATTATAATTAATTGCACCGGACCAAGGTTAGTTCATCAGTTTTGATAAGTGTAGCAAAGTTACATAATCATAGCACAAGTACCATTAGGGGGATCTGGGTAAAGAGTATACAGAAACTCTCTGTATTATCTTTCTTCTTTTTTAAAAAAAAATTTTAATATTTATTTATTTTTGACAGAGAGAGAGAGAGACAGTCAGAGTGCGAGTGAGGGAGGGGCAGAGAGAGAGAGAGAGAGCGAGAGAGAGAGAGACAGAATCTGAAGCAGGTTCCAGGTTCTGAGCTGTCAGCATAGATCCCTACATGGGGCTCCAATACATGAGCCATGAGATCATGACCTGAGCTGAAGTCAGATGCTTAACTGACTGAGCCACCCACATGCCCCTCTGTATTATCTAATTCTTCGGTAAAAAATTAAAATTGTTTAAAAATGAAAAGGTTGTTTTCTTTTTAAACTTTTAAAAAGCATCTATTGTATCAGACCACACCTTTATGTTTGGATTCACTGGAAGTCTGTGCTCCTTGTATTTATATTAATAATTGAATTTATGCTCCCTTTTGTGAAATATACTGTCTAGATTGGATTTAAAACTACACATCAACATTTTTAAGAAATGGACTAAATAAGAGCAACTTATTAGTAACAACATTAATAAAAGCTATACCAATTACATCCAAGAAGACACAGGATACCATTAGAGAAGTAAATAATAAATGTAAATATCCAAAACCACTCTTCCTCCAAAAGTCAGTGAGATAATACAGATTCTCTTAGGAAACAAATACATGAAAGAAATTTATAGCTATCTTTTGGTGAAGTAGTACCACATTATTTTACATTTTAACTTTACAACTTTAAAAATATATGAAATTTATACTGGTTCTATATGTTTCCAGGTCAAGATGGCAAACTGATCACATAATTTATCCCGTGCCTTTCTACGTTCCTATTAATATTAAAGTCAAGAAGCTGGATCCATACATCTATAAAACCAAAGAAAATAGGAATGGGTGAAAAAATTCGGAAAAATTCTAGATGATGGAGTTGAACAGAGGACTAATAAAGCTGTAATCTAGATACATGTGGGAAGAGAGGATGATCCAAAGAATCCAGAAAGTTGGAGAATACTGCAGAGAAACAATCAGATTTCCAACGAACTCCCTAAAAAATAGGGTGCTAGACTACAATATCTCACAACAGAGGAAGAGTTTCCAGTAGGATTTTTATTCTTTTTTTAAAATTTTCATTCTTAAATATAACTAGATAAAAACTATTGACAGACATTTGAAAAAAAGTTGGAAAGATAAAAGAAACTATTTATAAACAAACAGACAGAAAATGTCCTTTGAGGAAACCTGAATAATTTGGGGAACAGAAGAGAATTTTAAAATCTCTAAAAAATAAGATCAAGGGGGATGCCTGGGAGGCTCAGTTGGTTAAGCAGCTGGCTTTTGGCTCAAGTATGGTCTCAGGGTTCATGAGTTCAAGCTCCACATTTGGCTCTCCGCTGTCTGTGCAGAGCCCACTTTGGATCCTCTGTCTCCCTCTCTCTGCCCCTCCACACCCACACACATGTGCATGCGCTCTCTCTCTCTCTCTCTCTCTCTCTCAAAAATAAATAAGCATTAAAAAAATTAAAAACAAACAAGAATAAGATTCTTCAAAAAAGGAACAAAAACTAAGGAAGAGTACTAGAAAATTAAATTCAAAAAATTTAGAAGTCAACATCAGGTAAGAAAATCAATTTGAATAAGCCTCTCAAAAATTTTTTAAATACCAGAAATGGAAAACAGAAAAGAAAACAGAAAAGATGTAGAAAATCTAACTAGAAGGCCCAACTACTATGAATTCCAAAGAGAATTCCAAAGAAAAACAGAAGGGAGAAAATAATCAAAGAAATCATTTAAAAGAAATTCCCACAACTAAAGGTCACAACTTTTCAGAATGAAAAAGCCCTTCAAGAAGGGATATCAAGGAAAGAATCATAACCAGTTATTTATTAGTTACAGATCCTAAAGATAAGTGTCTAAAAATGGAAACAGGAAAAGTAACTTTCAAAGGACAAGAATCAGATTTCTTATCAGCAATACTGGATGCTAAAAAATAGAGCAATGTCTCCCAGTTCCTAAGGAAAATTATGTTTAACCTCTAATTCTTGATCTAGCCAAAACATTAATAAGTCATTTTCACACATGCAGAAATTCAGAATATTTACCTCCTACATTCTCTTTTCAGGAAGCATCCTAAGAAGGCTTTAGCAGCACATAGGATTAAAGTGAGAAAGAGGAAGACATGCATCCAGGAAAGATCAGTGTCCAACAAGATGCCTAGGTAGCAAGTGCTCCACCATGGGACAGAGGGAGGTATTTGGATAAAGGGGGAATTCCAAAGATTTCATTCGACCTTCTGAGAGGCTAAAAGTACTTAATGGTAACATAATGGCATAAAATGCAAAGAAAAACAAAAGCAACTAGAAACTGTACAAAACCAAAAAGCTATACCAGATAAGGCAATGTAATCATAGCATACTACTTAGACGAGCAGTTGAGTGATACTTATATATTCATAATAATTTTGTATTAATTTTCAAGTTTTATAATCAACCTGCACACAAAACACTAAAGTCTTAACATGGTTAAAAATAGAAGATAAATGATGGGACACCTGGGTGGCTCAGTTGGTTGAGGGTCCAACTCTTGATTTTGGCTCAGGTCATGATCCCAGGGTTGTGGGATTCAGCCCCACATTGGGATCCACACTGAGCATGAGAGCCTATTTGGGATTACAGAAAATAATACAAATGATACCAACTTTAATACTGTAGAACTAACCACACAAATGAGAGAGACTGGAAGATATTAAAGGGAAAAGAAGTTGTGAAAGGGTAATATTCTCATCTTATAATGTAAGAAATCATTAGATACTCTCTATAGTTAAAAAGACAGAAATATAGAAATAAGTATATTATTGTAAAGTACATAGGTAACGAGAGAATTAAGAATTGGAGTATTTTGAGAATCAGGACAATAGGGAGGTAGTGGTACAAATAAGCTAGATCTTTATCTATCATCATAGTAAGTCAACGGATCTTTTTGTGTCCTAAGACTCAATTTCCGAAGTGGGGGAGGGTGGATCCCCCCACATCAACGAACAATTCTCAGACACCAGCAACATGTCTAGTAATTGAACCAAATTGTGACACTATCTACCTGGAGATAGCACCAGATTCTATTAAGGGTTCTGTCCTACAATACTGCCTCCCCACTCTGACCAGTTCAGAGTGACAGTTGCAAGTTTGGGTTGTTACCTATGCTTCTGACCCTTCAGCTACAGACTAGAGGTTCTCATGATGACTGCTTCCTTGGACTTCAGATGCCAGTCACAAGTCCTGACTGTCACCTGTATTTCCTTTTTTTAAAAATTTTTTTTAACATTTATTTATTTTAGAGACAGAGAGACAGAGCACAAGTGGGGGAGGGGCAGAGAGCGAGCCAGAGACAGAATCTGAAATAGGCTGCAGGCTCTGAGCTGTCAGCACAGAGCCTGACATGGGGCTCAAACCCATGAACCGTGAGATCATGACCTGAGCTGAAGTCGGACGCTTAACCGACTGAGCCACCCAGGTACCCCGTCACCTGTATTTCTGACCAACTGCCTAAAACTCAGAGGTTTCCAAGACCTCCTCTTTGATTAGTTTACTAGAACTGCTCACAGAACTCGGTGAAACATTTTACTTACTAGATTATCAGCTCATCATTAAAGGATATGACTCAGGAAGAGCCAGATGGAAGAGGTGAGAAGGCAAGGTATGGGGAAAGGGCAGGGAGCTTCCATGCTCTCTAAGTTGTGCCACTCTCCCTAATCTCCATGTATTCACCAACACGGAAGCCTTTGGAACCCTGCCCTTTGGGTTTTTATGGAGGCTTCATTACATAGGCCTGAGTGATTAAATCATTAGCTATTGGCAATAGATTCAACCTCCAGACCCTCTCTCCTCCAGGAAATCAGGGGGTGCAACTGAGAGTTCCAACCTTCTATTCATGGTTGGGTCCCCTGGCGACCAGCCCCCATCCCTAGGTGCTTCCAAAATTCACCGCATCAACATAAACCCAGTTGTGGTAGAAAGGAGCTTATTAAGAATAACAAGACCCCCATTTCACCCTTATGGCTCTGAAGCAGACTTCAAAAACTCAGGAGAAGACCAAATATTATAACAAAAGATATTCCTATCGATCTTATCGCTCAGGAAATGCCAGGAGTTGTGGGAGCAGTAAGGCAGGAACTGTGGGCAAAGATCAAACACATATGAGAAATATATTCTGGTCATCTGAATGATGAAATATATATTTCTTATAAATCACGGTATTCAGCAGATAATACCTAAATTTGATAAATTGGGAAATGGTTGTTACACGCAAAGCAACACCACACACACTTGCACTCAAGTTAGCCAATATTACATATCTAGAGCTTTAAAGGCTCTAGACAAAAATATAAACACAGAAACAGTTAAAAGAATTACAAGCTTTTCTCTGGGCAATGACTCTGGGGGTGGAATCCAGAACTATAGTTTTTCATTATAAGCCTACTCTATTTTTCAATTTTTAGAAGCAGATATGTGTATTTTATTGATGAAAATAAATGTGAAATATTTATTTGGAAATCACCCAACTAGACTATGCTTCATAGTGCAGACCTCAGCATGTACATAAGCTCTTGGTATTTCAGAAATTAAAAGACAACATTTTTAAGCCTCCAATAGGAATGTCTGCTACAAATTCTACCCTGTGGCAGACAATATCATGGAAGTAATTTTAGAACACGTGACAAAATAGCCTGCTTTGGGGATAGTAAGTGTTAAGGAAATTAAAAACTGTGGTTAAAATATGTGAGAAATAGGTGAAGTGAGTAAATGCCTATCCTTCATAACTCTCCATGATGGTCCCTAACACATATTACAGAAAGGGGCACATTGGTCTTATTAGGTCACTAATACAACAACAGAAGACTGCTTAAATTGGAGCCATCCTGGACTATCTGGAGACTGTCATTTATTCCCTCTGAGATTTCCAGTAGGCAAGGTGACAACCTGCCCATCAGAATCAGCATCTGTGAGCCACATCCCCAGCTTTCATTTCTAGGACACAATACCTCCACCATTTAAACATGATGTAGCTCAAATGACTTTAGGCATACTCTGACACCACAGAATTTATGGCGCCTGAAATTAGGGATGTACCTGATAGGGCATGAATTTGAGTTTTCTGGATATGACAACTACTGTGTGATATAGATTTGAAAAAAAGTAAAGTGAAGTCAGAAATTTTAAAAAGAGACAAATGTCAAAATAAGAAAGATTGTAGAGTCTGTGGATGGTATTCTCATTCATCTTCAAATTTCCTTTGCTCCATGTTTAAACATTTCAAATAAAGAGTTTTTCCAATGTCATTCGATACAGGCAAACATCTGAAATTCAACAGCCGACTTTAAATACTTCCCATCTTGTAGGAGCGTTAAAAATGAATGCTGGCTTGCTTTTCCTAAAGAAAAAAAAAATATGGGCTTCTATCCTCCCTTCCTGAATGAGAATTTTCCAGCCGTTGCTAACTTTCCAGATGTAAATTCTCAGAGTTGGACAGTCCTATATCTAAATACTCCTTTTTAGCAAAAATTAGGTCTCAGAAAAGTTCCCAAGTAGTAATAGACTTCAGATCTCTGTTGGAATTCATTACGGAAAGAGTTTATCTGTACATATATAGAGATATAACTAGAAGAGGGAAGTCTCCATGATGTTTTTGTAATAGAACAACAATAAAAAAGTAAATAATCTATAAATGTGATAAGACTGCCTTGCTGTGAATGAAATAAGAGCTTAAGGAGCCTTCAGATCATGTCATGTGAGCTTTCATAAGCCTTCCAGAAACAGGAAAGGACGAGATTTTCCTACCCTGCCAGTCTGCTCTGTTGTTTCTGATGTATTTCACCCGTAGCAGCGGTTGTTACTTTTATAATTACCATGTAATCCTTTTAGGTGAAGTGCCACGACAGCAAAGATGTTGTGTCATTTGCTACTACATTTCATAACCTAGAAGAGTATCTCACATAGAGTAGGTATTCTGCACAATTTTTAAATGAATAACCACCTCATAATTTTATCGTAAAAAGCAAAGGGACAAGGACAGATGAAAGTGCTTTGCAAAGTCTAAAACGTGTTAAGGGGCACCTGGCTGGCGCAGTCGGTTAAGCGTCCGACTTCAGCCAGGTCACGATCTCGCGGTCCGTGAGTTCGAGCCCCGCGTCAGGCTCTGGGCTGATGGCTCGGAGCCTGGAGCCTGTTTCCGATTCTGTGTCTCCCTCTCTCTCTGCCCCTCCCCCGTTCATGCTCTGTCTCTCTCTGTCCCAAAAATAAATAAAAAACGTTGAAAAGAAAAAGAATTTTAAAACGTGTTAAAACGTTAGTTATCGTTGCTGTTACTCAGCATAATCTACTTCCTTGTTGGGGCTGGCTCCTAAGAGCTCTAACAGCCATTCCCTGTGTTTCGGATCCTAATACTAGGCTACGTAATTAGACTCAGCTACAGGTGACAGGGAGAACAGCACAGTATTCAGGGCGAAAACCAAATGCCGCCTCTGCGACTCACTTATTGGCTGAATGACCTTGAGCAAGTTACTTAAACTCCATGCTTAGTTTGCTCATCTGTAAACCAGAAGATAACGGTGTCTAACTAATAGGGCCGTTGTGAGAATTAAACGGGCTACTGTATGTAACTCACTGGAAACAAGGCCTGGCGTACAGAAAGTTCTAAGAGGGCTGCTGGGGCTAATGTTACTGCTCCCACAGAGCAGGAAGTTCAGTAAGGTCCACACGGTGGTTTGTTTTAAACTGCTTAATGCTGTACAAGTTTAAGGATAAAACAGCATCCTTAACGCCGTACAAGTTTAAGGATAAATTTTGTGTCCTTGAATTTCTCTGAGTTTCAGCAGGATGCACTGTTCCCCTACATATCTAGCTCCCTAAAGAGCCGCAAGGAGCTACAGCTCAGTAAGTTATATGTTTGGGGGAAATATGGATATTAGCTGAGGCTTTTAATCAGAGAGGCAGCTTCAGGGTCTCCATCCACTCTTTACGGGGTTTTCAATGCGTTTTCACTTTCATGAGGCCTCTTCATGTGACCTGGACATGACAAGCTTCTTTAAACATGAAACAGTTTTCGTTTTGATTGAGATTTGCTTTAGAAACATTCTTAGCGTCGGTGGGCTAACATATTTTCAGATACCAATTTCGTTCAGAAGAGCTTAGTTTATTCTTATTGTACACATGATAGAGCTTGTGAAGTTATATTTATATTGACTCTTTGTTCCATTAGTCTTGAAATCCAGATGCCAGTTCGCCTCAGTGTAAACCTATCAGATGGACCTGAACTTTTCTCGAGTTTTTAAAAGGAAAAGCCCAGGACAAAATAACATGCCATTTCTGAACCATACTCTGTGCTCCAAGCAAGACCCTTCAGTTACAACTTCTAAATTAGGTCAAGGGGTTCTCCTGGGGAGGGGGGGGGGGGAAGTAGTTCGCCAGAGAAGTTCTAAAATTCCCAAAATAAAGCATAAAGCAATATGCCATCTCACTGATTCTTGTTTGTTCTTTTCCAGTGCTTTGGGAAATGTTAGACCATTGGTCTGCATCATTTCATCTCCTTGTAGGGGAAAAACCGTCAACGGCAGCTGTTGCTTCAGACTTCCATAATCTCTCAGGTTCGTTCTAAGAGATCCAAGAGGACATCGCCCCAAATTTCCTTTGCAGAGGTGATCATGCCATCACCCCAGTGTAAAGCTTACTAGCGTGTGTCTCTCTCTGTGTGTGTATATACGTATTTATGTATGTATATATAATGTACATGAGCTGTTACTGATTTATTTTTCATTTATTGCCTTCTAGAACCAGGGGTTGGGCTTTTCTATAACTAGTAGGTCTACAAATGGCTGCTGGGTCTTAAACCCTTACACACGATCAGTTACACAAAAACAAAAATCCTCCCAGGGTAACAGAGCCCAGAAAAGCTACTTCTAACTTGCTTTCCTTCTGACTATACGATGTCCTTCTAATTACACAACACTGTGAGGTTCCGGTACCATCTTGCATATTTTCATCCAAAAATTCAAACCTATTTCATCCTGAGAACAAAAGCTGGCAAGAAGCACTCGAGTGATGAGTGAACAAAATGCAATAAAAAAGCAGCATACTGACATGGAAATGTCATGTGTACTGCTGAATGGCACACAGCTCCAAAGTTTACCAAAATATTGTGAAACACTTTGCCAATGAGCATATAATTGACTGAAAGACTTGCCAGCACTATTCTAGAGATGTCTAACATACTATATAATAAAGAAGATCATTTACAAAAAAAAAAAAAATTAAATGTTAGAATACATTTTTAAAGAGCTTCCAAAACCAATGCGTTTTTTCCCCCAATTTTGGCCAAGGAAATTACTGAGATATTATCAGCTTTCATGTTTTGATGTTCATATTTTCCTGGCTGCCTATCACTTGCATTTCTGCATGACAGTCAAATCAATCAGTCAATCAACATGTATTCATTATTGAGAACCTAAGAAGCATACATTTCTTGGCTCAGATTGCTATTGGTCAGATCCTGATTCAGGAGGCCAGCGTCTGTCCTTCTTTATGAGCATGTATATTCTTCCATCCATCCACCCATCCATGCATCCATCCGTCTAACCATTCACCCGTCTAACCATCTTTCTAACAAGTATTAATTAGTCAAGTATCTAAGATGCGTCAAGCCCTCAGAGAAACAATGGCAAACAAGAGAGATTCCCTGCCCCCATGGAGTTTATAGTGTAGCTGGAAAGATCCACTTTGTGCTCAGTGTAGGATAAAGAAAGAACAGCCTGCTAGATGGGCAGTGGAGAGAAAGGTTATAAAGAAACTTCTGAAAGATATAGCATTTATCCTGAGGTCTTAAGAGTAAGTGGTACTGAGTCAGAAAACAATGAAGAGAGTTAGGGGTCAGAAGGAACAGCACAATTAAACGATCCAACAGGAAAAAAAAAGAGGAAAACATTCAAAAAACTCACAGAAGGAAAGGCTGGCATACAGAGAACATGGAAAGAGGCAGCAAGAAATAAGACCAGAGAGACGGGCACAGGTTGGGACTCTTCCTGTTTTTCTAAGATTCATCCTTTGCCTTCGATCCCTTTTCTCTGACAGTTTATCATTTTAATAAATACCAGACAGGACTCTAATGATATACCCTGAAATAGCAATAAACAATGTCAGCATTATTCTAGTATTCTTAACATGAACCTCTCCTTGCAACCCTGTGAACTGTCCATAACTAAACACAAGCAACTCTCCACTTACCCACCAGGGAAGTCTGGAGAGCTTTTTACACGACAGGTTAAGCACTGGGGCTGCATCTCCGCCTGTGAGTTACATTTCCTTTTTGAAACTTACTTAATGAGGAAAAATAATGCAAAACTAAAGAATACCTTGAATGTCAAAAAATAAAAAAGGAGGAGCATCACCAGTACTCCTTTACCTTCAAGTAAAAGTTCTCCCGCAACTGTTGATCACAGTTTGAGAGACAAGAGGTTTCAAAGAGAAATAAAGATTTCAACACCATAACTTTCCATTAGTTGATTACATAAACAATGAAATGCTTTCATAGAAAACATCAAAATCCTCAACTATGAAATTCATATATTGATGCAATGCTTGTTTATTTTTAAAAGTTTTTTTTAATGTTTTAATTTATCTTTGAGACAGAGAGAGACAGAGCATGAGCAGGGGAGAGGGGGAGAGAGAGGGGGAGACACAGATTCTGAAGCAGGCTCCAGGCTCTGAGCTGTCAGCACAGAGCCCGACGCGGGGCTCGAACTCATGGAGTGTGAGATCATGACCTGAGCTGAAGTCGGATGCTTAACCGATTGAGCCACCCAGGCCCCCCTGCAATGCTTGTTTATATTCACACACACTTATACGCACATCTGTGTGTGCATCTATATCTCACCAGGCAGTGAGGGGAGTAGTCATACTTAGCTTTGATCCTTGTGGGTTAAGACAGGGCAACAACATCCACTTCATGTTCACCTCTGAAGACAAAGAGGCAATTTTGGATTTCAGCTCTTTTTCATACTGGATTCTTTTAAAATTCAAGTAGAATGAACTATGATTCAAACCAGTGTTACATATCCTAATTTCCAATTGAGGGTTTGTTTGTTTTTAGTCTTAAATACTTTGTTTCACGATGGTGAGTCCCAGTAGGTACCTGCTAAATTCCCAAACGAGAAGCAACTATATTTCACGAAAATGTTTACATCTAGTACCAAACACATCTTTATCTTAATAAATTAGGAAATGTCTCTCCTATCCTTTTGTTTTTTAAATCCTCTTTTCTTTTCATTTTGGCACATGAACTTGTAGCCATGGCCAAATGCCATCGGTTCAGAGTATTAACTTAAACAGCTGGGAGGGATCGATGCCTGACGTGGCACCAGCCCCCTCCGCCAGCCAACCCTCCTTGAGCTCTCCCCACCCGAGTTCTGGGTTCTGGCCCCACTGGCCTTTTCTAATTAACCCCTCCACTCCCGGTTGTCTACAATGATATAGCAAAATCTACCAGCGGGCTCCTTTGGGCTTAATCTGTAGAACTTTCTTACAACCACAGCCGTCTAATAACTGGGACTGTTTACTTCATGAAGTAGTAAACTCTCCTTACCTATGTCTGAGCACCAGACTATTAGCTGGATAATCAATCAAGATGCCAGAGAAGAAACAGGTGGTTTCCACGGAGGAAAGTGGCCAGAGGTCCAGGTTTGGCCACATCCCTCCCTAATCATTAAAATAACCTGGAGAGCAGACTTCCCGTCTGCCCTGATGTGGGTTGAGGCACCCTCAGTGCCAGTAATAAGATGACTTAACAAGTGGTGTAGATACGCGTCTTATGTCATCCTCACAGCAGTGCAATGATATTATTCTCAAAGAAATAGAGGCTCAGAGCATTCGTTGACTTGTCCAAGGCCATACAACCAGGAGTGGAATAGCGGAACACAGGGTCTTCTTAGTCCCGGTGAATCACATGCCCCAAAAGGGCCACGGCTCAGGAGATGCCTCAGAAAGATTCTGGGACCGGCTGCATAAAAATCGCTATGGGTAATTTTAAAAATGCGTATTCCTGAATCTCAGCCAAGAGCCATGAATTAGACTCTTGGAAGGTGGGTCCAAGAATCCGCATTTTAATAAGCTCCCTAGGTGTTTCCTATTCACAGGAGACTCAGAAAACTGCTAATCTAAGTCTTTTCTTCTATCTCTAAACTTTGGAGGCTTAGTTTTTCATTAGGAACACTCCTGGGGTTTTTTTTCTTATCCATCACTTGAATATCTTTTATGAACAAGTCACAGCTCTGGCCCTCCTGGTTTCACAGGGTTTTTTTTTTAAGTTTATTTATTTATTTTGGGGGGGGGGAGAGAATCCCAAGCAGGTTCTGTGCTATCAGTGTGGAGCCCAGCGTCGGGGCTCGTTCCCACGAACCATGAGATCATGACCCGAGCCAAAATCAAGAGTGGGATACTTAACTGACTGAGCCACCCAGGCGCCCCCCTCACATTTTTCACTTAACAAATACTTATGTAGCATTTGCTACCTGTAAGGCCCTATTGATTGATGATTAAATTCTCACCACAACCTTACGTGCTAGATAATATTATGATACTTATGTTATAAATGAAGAAACTTAGGCACAGAGACGCTAGAGGTTCTTGCCTCAAGGGTCCCAAGATGTGACCTTAGGCTGTCTGGCTTGAGCCCATGTGTCAACTACCACACTGTGCTTCCAACACAGACCTGCAGCTTCCAACAAAGGTTTGGGATTGTCGTGAGAAGCACTGGGAGAACACCTGCAGGCCCCTTAGATCTGAGCTTTATGCACCAGCTTACAGTTCCTTGAAGACGCCCTCCTGCTCCGTATCCCTGTGTCTTCACATGCTCTGCTCTCTCTGCTAACATGCCCACCACCCCTCCTGCACGTGGCTAATCCCGCCTCATCTGGCAAACCTAGAGGCCATTTCTGGGTGTCCAGGATGAGGTAGGTTCCCCTCTTCTCCGTTCCCAGGGCCCAGAGCTCACTGGCCTCATGGTGTTAATTACACTGAGCTATACCCACAGATCTGCTCCTACCTTCCACAGGAGACTGTAGAGCCCCTGAGGACACACACTGGGACTTATTTATCTCCTGCTCCAGGTGTCCAGTGGGGAGAAGGAGCTCTATAGATGCTTGCAGCATAAATGAAAGGTTGCATTCAAAGCAAGGAATGGTTATTTGCTTTGTAATAGAATTTACCAAAGGTTTCCAAACCCCTGTGTTCATTTACATATCATTAATTTCTGGACAGAAAGTCTGGAGGGCAGAAAGTGAAAGCCACTGCCAACTGGAGAGCCATCCAAATTTCAGATAAAATGCCTCTGAAATGATTATTTAAGTCAGTGGGAAATCTTCTATTGATCTATGAAAATGTGAATTAGACACAGGTTTTCAGGGACACTCCTGATGCATAAAGGGAGGTGCACACATTAAAGGGTGTTGGCTTTGGTGCTATACATGTGTAAGCAGATGGGGGAAGTGAAGCTTGGCTTGTGAGTTCAGTCCTTTCCTCTCCAGCTGGCAGAAGCGAGAAATTTTGAGAGCTCTGCTCTCCGCCGAAGCCGTCTGGAGAAAACAAAATTCTCTCACACAAGAAGAACATAAAGAACAACGGGGAAGCCGCGAGACTTTGGTTCTCCAGCTCCTGCCATCGAGGAAAGTCTAGCTGGTGCTTTTATCTCACTTGTCTCTAAGTGGCCTAGGAAATCAAACAGGAGAGTTGCACAATGTTCTATAGTCTTAGGGTAAGAATTTCTTACATGCCCAGAAAGCCACTGGAGTTATAATTAAATTCCTCAAATAAGCAAAGCAGCCCCAAACATGGAATATTAACCTCCTCATCTTGTGTAGCTTACATTCTTTAGATTGTGTGCATGCTAAACAGACTCACTGACATTTTCCTGCCTTTAAAAGAGATTTCGACTTTTTCCCTCACATCAAAGAAAGTATATCAAAAAAATGCAAAACGGGATTTGTGATTAGTAGAAACAGACCATATTAATTTTTCCTTCTAAACAATACCCTGAGAGGAAAGCAGGCTAAACCCATCATGTTAATTCAGTGATGGAGTGCTCAGATTACGCCGCAAAAGTAAACAACGTGCTTCAGATAAAGCAGACTACGGCGCACCTCACAATTATATTTCATGGTGGAAAATAGGTTTAGGAAGCTTTTGGCCTGGTGATTTAAGGAAAATGCCCTACAAGCTTCATGTGAAACATGCAGTTCTATGAAACCCATATTTTATGAAATAAGGTCCGGTCAATGTTTTGACCAAAAATTCAGGAGTGCGTGCCCCCTGCCATGGATGTAGGTTTGGGCCAAGTATCTTTGCTGTGCCTGCTGGTCAATGAATGCAGTATTATTTCCCTTCAAACTGGATCCTATGGGACAAGCCAGGAAGCCTTAGGCGTGATTGGAGAGAGCATCTCCAAATAAAACCCACGGAGAGAATGCATTCCTCACCAAGGAGAACTCATCAATCATATGAATAAGTTTTCCTCTTCTTTAAATGCCCATCCCCTCCTTTCATTCAGTTCATTCTCAGGAAATGCATTGTGAGAACTGATCTAAGCTAATCTGATCATTCACTGATATTAGGTTCCTTCTAGTAGGTGAGACCTGGAGGTCTCCTCTCCCATGACCTTGGTACCCAATTCTCCCACACACACCAACACACATTCTGCACATATTAGTGAGCAAGCACAAAAAACAGTTAGGCAACCAGCTCCCTGAGAAGTTCTTCTCCGTTATCTCAGTTTTTGTTATCTTCAAAAGGGTTCCCAATACTTGGCTACCTAGATTTTTAACATCTTGCTCACACAATGGTATAGAATCCACAAATCCTGAACCCCATTCATTTCCACCATTGTGGGAAATAACAATTCTGAATACCCTTTGCTGATCCGAAACAAAGATCACTGAAGCATTTATCGTAATCATCTCATTAATCTTTCAAATACTAAACACCCTGTACTGAATATTCTCAACTAGGTGCTGCAGATATTAGCTTGCTATCTCTGAGATACAGATTAATTCACTTGTGATACACACACCCTACAGTTTCCACACTCAAGAACTTAAAAGTAAATTACAGAAAACATGATCAAATGAAATATTCATTTTAACATCTTTTTTATTAAATTTAAGATTCAGATTACTTATTCTAGGTAGTACATGGAAAAACTCCCCCTTACTGAAGTCAAGAATCTGTGCCAAATCAGGGGCGCCTGGGTGGCTCAGTCAGTTAAGCGTCTGATTTTGGCTCAGGTCATGATCTTACAGTTCGTGGGTTTGAGCCCCATGTCAGGCTCTGTGTGGACAGCTCAGAGCCTGGAACCTTCTTCAGATTCTGTGTGTCTCCCTCTCTCTCTGCTCCTCCCTCGCTCATACTGTCTCTCTCTCAAAAATAAAACATTAAAAAAAAAAACCAATCTGTACCAAATCTTATTTCCTTTCCACTGAATATGAATGACTGGGGGTCTGAAAAGAACATGGGTGGAGAACACAAAAATCTGGGTCCCAGTTCCATATATGCAAATAACCATGTGATTCCTATAAGTTAGGAACCTTTGTGTTAAAGTTTCCCTGAAAGGTATTATCTGGACAACTGAGATGCATTTTTTTTTTTAAGTTTACTTATTTATTTCGAGAGGGGTGCGGAGGAGCAAAGAGAGAGAGAGAGAGAGAGAGAGAGAGAGAGAGAGAGAGAGAGAGAGAATCCCAAGCAGGCTTCATACTGTTTCAGCAGAGCCCAACATGGGGTCTTGATCTCACAAACCATGAGATAATTACCTGAACCAAAATCGAGTGGGACGCTCAACCTACTGAGCCACCAAGGCACCCCATGATGCCTATTAATGCACACGAAGACAAGTGACAGAGTAAAATAAATTAGGTAACATTACTTAACACATGTGTGTGCTTCTCCCAATCTAACCACCTATCCTATATATCACCTCTAACCCATTAGCCTACAGCACTTCATTAATCATATGCCAATTAAAAAAAACTTAGGGGCGCCTGGGTGGCTCAGTCGGTTAAGCGTCCGACTTCAGCTCAGGTCACGATCTCGCGGTCCGTGAGTTCGAGCCCCGCATCGGGCTCTGGGCTGATGGCTCAGAGCCTGGAGCCTGCTTCCGATTCTGTGTCTCCCTCTCTCTCGGCCCCTCCCCCGTTCATGCTCTGTCTCTCTCTGTCTCAAAAATAAATAAACGTTAAAAAAAAAATTTAAAAAAAAACTTACCTGCCTACTAATAAGGAACAGATTCTCTGGCCTAAGAACAAAACTTCAACTTTCTGTATAGCCTGATTGGCCACCGCTTTGGCCATTTCTTCCCATTTCCTGTCTCTGTACTTGCCTCAGCTCCAGCTGCTCCCAATACCTGTTTGCACACACTCTCCAGGATCTACCACCATTGAGCTCTGAGACCATCATAAATTCATCTCCATTTTCCCACTGCACCTGGCAGAAAGCCTATCCTGGGCACTTGGCTGGCAGCCAAACAAACTGGGCCTAGAAAAACAAGGACCAGGAGACCTCAGACCACAAAGCAGATCCTTGGAGCAGGCCTTAGGGAGAGGAGGTAGGTAGTCAGCAAAAGGAAACAGAACCAAGGACAGGAAGTCCAAGGAATCCTTCACCCCATATGATCTGACTTGTGCCATAACTCATCCGCTTGGCAGTCCCACACTCATACTCAATGCCCTTGTCTTCTGTATAAGCCACCTTTTCTCTCCATGCCCTTGACTTAGACTAGAGGAATGGATCCAGTATTCCTCCTAGGTCCCCAATCATATGCACAATATCGCCATCCCTGAACGTTTACACTGCTTTTTTGAGCGCCTACTAATATGTCTGCCTCCCCACTGGGCTATGAGCTTCCTGAATGAACAGGGACCTAATTCATCTTTGTGTTCTTAAAACCCTGCAGAGCCCTTAGCCCATGGTAAATGCTTTTTTAAAAAGTTCACTAAATAATTGAACAAATAAACGAAGTCTAGTTTAGAAATGTGACGGTGCCTAATTACTGACTGCTCCCTTAGCTTAGTGATCTGATTTCATCACAATGACCCAGGACAATACCCACCTTTTACTAATTCTACTGTAGTAGGTCAGAAGCAACTTCTAGAGCCACGCCCCAGCAACCTTCGCTGGAAGGTTCTTCACTGGTATTGTCTCTGGTTATCTTTTATATTCCTTTAAATACAATGGTCACCCTACACATACACGGTATCTTAATGTTCCAATTATCTTACTAGCAAGTTACCTAAAGTAAAAGGCAGTTGTTTTTTGTTTTGTTCTGTTTTGTTTACAGAATTTCACAATTACAGTTTATTTAAGTTCTTTTTTTTTTAAATTTTTTTTTCCAACGTTTATTTATTTTTGGGACAGAGAGAGACAGAGCATGAACGGGGGAGGGGCAGAGAGAGAGGGAGACACAGAATCGGAAACAGGCTCCAGGCTCTGAGCCATCAGCCCAGAGCCTGACGCGGGGCTCGAACTCACGGACCGCGAGATCGTGACCTGGCTGAAGTCGGACGCTTAACCGACTGCACCACCCAGGCGCCCCCAGTTTATTTAAGTTCTTAAAAGTTCTATGATACCATTGCTATGGTCTGAATGTTTGTGCCTCTCCAAAATTTGTTAAGTTGAAACCCGATGCTCAATGTGATGGTATTAAGAGGTGGGGCCTCTGCGAGGTGACTGGGTCACGAAAGGCAAGGCTCTCATGAGTGAGATTAGTGCCCTCATCAAAGGAAGATCCATTGCTCCTCTGCCATGTGAGGTTACAGTGAAAAGACAATAGAGAATGGGCCCTCACTACACACAGAATCTGCCAGTGCCTTGATCTTGGGCTGTCCAGCCTCCAGAACTGTGAGGTTGTTCATAAGCCAGCCAATGTTATGGTATTTGTGTGACAGCAGCTTACGCAGACTAAAATAATTTCTAACAAATACTGACTTACCTCCTATGTGTAAGAAACTAGCTGGGTGGGGCCTAAAATTGTAAGACATCATCTTGGCTTTCATGGGGCTTTTTAGGTCAAAGAAATGACAGCAAGCAGGATGCTCTGTGGGCAGGAAGAGGCCAGGGTCAGGTTCAAAGAAAAGGCAGGGACGAAGCAGGCTCTGTGTCAGGAACCAAGTAATCAAAACAGCAGGTTTACCCAGGGCACCAACTGTCACTCTTTAAAGGCAATCCTTTCAGGAACTCTCTTCCTCTTCAGACATCAGGATCGAAACAAAACAAACAAACAAACAAACAAACAAACAAACATCCAACAATTTATTAAGCTAAGACAGCTAATAAATATTTTAAGCTGTGAAAACTCTTCAGTGTGGCATTTTTGTATTGGATAATAAAGGAAAAATCTGACCTGGCGAAAGCAGAGTTGTGAGAATCACCCCAGAGGAGCCCCAAGTGGCCAACTGCTTTAGCAAACACCTTAGAAGGTGAACAATGACAATGGACCACATGTAAAGGTGAAGGGCGCAGCTATAACATATATATATAACACATAACACATATAACATGGCAGAGTTTCATGCTTTCCCAAAGATCATCTCCAACTGTGTGTAACTGCATATACCCATTCTTTAGAGATTTAGTTTTTTGTGTGGTTTTTTTGTTTTTTTTGTTTTTTTTAAATTCTTTTCTTAACATTTTATTTATTTTTGAGAGACAGAGTGAGACAGAGCACAAGTTGGGGAGGGGCAGAGAGGGAGACACAGAATCGAAAGCAGGCTCTGAGCTGTCAGCGCGGAGCCTGACGTGGGGCTCGAACCCACAAACCGCGAGATCACGACCTGAGCCGAAGTCGGATGCTCAACTGACTGAGCCACCCAGGTGCCCCTAGAGATTTAGTTTTAAAGATCTAGCATAAGAATTCTAAACTACCATATTTCTTTTCATAGACACATTATAAGATACCATCACAATATCTGAACTTGAGTCAAAATTAAACGACTTTCTCCAATTCGGAAACCTACATTTTCTCCCCTTTATTATCTATCTGCAGGGGGTTTTTGCATCATTTCTAAATTCAACAGATCTTCCCTACTTAAAACAAAAAAACAAAAAAACAAAAAAATAACACGTGATATAAATTCAGAGAGTTAAAATATAAAGGCTGAACCTATTAGCCACACCTTAGAAAGAATGCAGTCACTCCCTTTCTCTCACTTACAATCCTACCAGGGAAGGGAAAGGGAGGGAAAACCAGCTTACTGGTTACCTTATTTATTTTCTACAACCCTGTGATAGGTTTGACTACCCTCCTTTTAACAGATGAAGGAAGTGAGGCTAGATTGCCCAAGGACACAGAGCTAGTATGTGCTGGAATTAGGACTCACACCCCACCGTGAGTCCAAAAACTCTCATGTCCTTGTTCACGAGAACGGAAGCCAATGCTTGGTGGATGGTGTTAGAGAGGAAGCAAAAGAGGGATGTAGAGATTCGCCATAAGGCTTTAAATTATACCTATCCGATGCTGCTTCTAAAAACAGAATTTGATGTCAAGTGTCTCACTGTGGAAAAACAGAACTACTCAGATGATTTGGCTGTCTGGAATTACCCAGGCTGGCAACGCGGAGAGAAGGTGGGTCTCCTTCAGAAGAACCCACTCCTTCACTCTTTCGCCCCTCATTGATATCCAGCTATAGAAACAATAGCTCGCTGAATGGGAAGAAGGGAAGAAAGGAGAGAGAGAGGAGGATAGGAGGGAAGGAAACTCTTGTGTATAAACTTCTAGGAATTTGGCCATGCATATACACTTTGCCAGAGACATTTTTCCTTAGCAAAGGGAAACATGAGAACATGTCGCTATTTTCAAAACGAACCCCAGAATAGCATGCTCTGGTCCACTCTTTCCTTTGGAGCTGACTTTTGTCTCGACCTTTTGCAGGAAGCACACTGACTAGTACAGGTACACTGTCTGGAAACAGGCTTTTTTTTTCTCTAAGAGAACAACGAAATTCCATGTTTTATAGGTACATTCCGAAAGACACAAGCTGATAAACTCTAATGTTTTACCGACATGAGCAAGTGAAAAATGAGACATTTGCCATCGATTTTAGAACAACGTGATATCCACCCTTAGGAGGCATATTTGCCTCCTAACCCGGCGAGATGAGGCACAGTGTGGAGGACTGTACCAGCTTTGTAGAGAAGCAGTCTGATCGTCCAGAGACTGCCGCCAGAGGCTCATCTCAGTTTGCTTAACAACTGACCTGGGGCCAGTGCTCCAAATCCCACTTAGGGGGTGGGGGCGACTGTGCCCAACTTCTCGTCCCCAGGACATCTGCGACTCTCCTCACCCCCACGAGGGAGGCTGGAAAGTTTCTCTTAGTCCTATACAGCTTGAACACAAATTAAATTCTTTGGTGCCGGAGGAGGGCTTTGTTCCTGAGCCCTAGAAGGCACTCTCATGCCCCGGCCCCCTAAAAAGGAAGGACGAATGAACAGGGAAGCCCTAAGCAGACTCTGCAGGTTACCAAGGAGGGGCTAAGTACACCTGTGACCTGTAGGTCCGGCCCGCACCAGAAGGTACTTTGCCCTAAAAAGCCATTGTTTGGAGCAAACGTGAACAGGAGTTTGAGTATAAAGGCTGAAAACATACACTTTCCACTACCGCATTTATACTGCATTGTAAGGGTTCCTTTGTAAGCCTAACTCCTCTACTAGGCTAGGAGCTCCCTGAGTCTGGGACTGTGTCCTCAAGGCCTTAGCCACTGTTGGGCTGACAGTGAAAGTCACACCATGCTTGTTGAATATGAGAAAAAAAATAAATGCTACAAACGCAAAGAGGGCTGCCCCCAAATGATAACGTAAGTTTGAAAGCTGATGTGGCACTGAAGTATTTACGAGAGAGAGCACAGAGACTAACTGTATGGAATCATCAGCGGCATCAAATCCGAAGTATCTGACGATCTGGAGAGCAGAGTATTTGAGCACAACCATGGATGTCAAGATGGGTCTAGAGATTGCTGCTCATTGACATATACCTCTCAGTGTGACGTATGAGGGAAAACTATTTAGAAATAGGGAAATTGAGCCTTGCACTAACTAGATTCAGATAATTCAGTATTTTCACCACTAAACCGCAGAGATCTAGATTACTAGGGAATAGCAATTGTTTCGAATGAAATCTCACTCTGGGTGAGCTAGTTAGTGTTAGCGTAATGAGTTTTTTGTGTACTAGGCTTAATAAAAAAAAAAGTGTATTAGTCGCTTCACACAAATATGGTAGAGTTGATGAATTACTCGTAAGGAAGGCAAATAACCCCTAGTCCTTTTTCGTAATTCTCTTATTTCAAAATACAGAAGTTTACCCTTAAGCACGTAGAATCTTTGATGACGATACAGGCCCAGATAAATGAAGTGATCTGCTCAAGTCACATGGCTAATTAATGATGAAGTGTAAGATTAGAATGTAGGTCTTGCGGGGCGCCTGGGTGGCGCAGTCGGTTAAGCGTCCAACTTCAGCCAGGTCACGATCTCGTGCTCCGTGAGTTCGAGCCCCGCGTCAGGCTCTGGGCTGATGGCTCAGAGCCTGGAGCCTGTTTCCGATTCTGTGTCTCCCTCTCTCTCTGCCCCTCCCCCGTTCATGCTCTGTTTCTCTCTGTCCCAAAAATAAATAAACGTTGAAAAAAAAAATTAAAAAAAAAAAAAAGAATGTAGGTCTTGCAACCCCGTATCTGCTATACTTTCCACCACATTAGTGGTTTTCAATTCGCGTCCTGCAGATCCTGCCGGCACCCTGGACAGGGCATGGGGGCTTGAAGGGCACTGTTCCACTGTTGGTCTCATGCTTTCTGTTCAGGTAGGCACACTGGACTTTAGCGCACAGGTATCCAGATTTGTGGATTTCATGCCAGTAAAAAAAAAAAACCCAAAAAACTATATACAATTACCATCATGTCAAAAGAGAAGGGATATTTTATGTACACATTGAAAAAATTTTTAAGAAGAGATATTTTAATGCAAAAGACTTTTGGAAGGACAGAATCTCAAAATAAATGGAGATTCTTTTTTTTAGTGTCTATTATTTATTTTTGAGAGAGAGAGAGGGACAGAGTACAAGCGGGGGAGGGGCAAGGAGAGAGGGAGACACAGAATCCAAGGCAGGTTCCAAGTCCCGAGTTGTCAGCACAGAGCCCAACACAGGGCTCGAACCCAGGAACTGTGAGATCATGATCTGACCTGAAGTCGGATGCTTAACTGACTGAGCCACCCAGGCGCCCCAAATGGAGATTCTTGATAAAGCACAACACTACCCCACATTGTCCTCATTTCTTAAGGATCACAGAAAAAAGCCGGTACGGAAAGTCACTGTTCTGTGGACCTGAATTTGGGAAGCAATTGTTTTATGGAAAGAACATAGAATTTGGGTCTTAAACACATCATAGTTATGGGGCATCCTCAGGTGAGTCCTTTTGATCTCTGTCTTCTATCCGCAAAGTTCAGTAACTCCTCACCCACCCACTGCTAGGTTTATTCCTCCACCAAAGAATTGAGTTTGGTTATTCTCATAATGTGGCCTCAGGACTCCCTGCAACAGAGCCATCCGAGGTACATATTACAAGCCCAAGTTCCTTGGCCCCACCCTGGGTGCAGTTCTCGGGAATGGGGTCTAATTCTAAGGAAACCCAGGTTCTTATTTTTCAAATGATGGTTGATGATATCTGCCCTAATCACTGCAGAGTCTGGAGGTAATATTACAAGGATAGAATTCCTTCGAGAATCTGCAGCAGCTGTAAAAGTGGAAATGAGAACAGGAAAAAAACAAGAGCAAGAACGACAAGAATGAAGAGAGTATCTGAAGAAGCCAAGTCACTCATTTTTTCACAGTCTGTATTCTCATCCTATGAACAGGGGTTGTGAACAAGACTGGGGACTTTTTAACCCCCTTTTAGAAGCTACACTATTTTCAAGCAATATCTTTTTTTTTTAAAAAAATTAATGTCTATATATTTCTGAGACAGAGACAGAGCATGAGTAGGGGAGGGGCAGAGAGAGAGGGAGACACAGAATCCAAAGCAGGCTCCAGGCCCTGAGCTGTCAGCACAGAGCCTGACACGGGGCTCGAACTCACAAACCGTGAGATCGTGACCTGAGCCGAAGTCAGTTGCTCAACCGACTGAGCCACCCAGGCGGTCCTCAAGCAATATCTTTCAATGAAGCATCATCGTTAGATAAATACAGAGTTGCCCTGATAGACGTGACCAGGCACCCTGTCCCTTCAGCATCCCCTCTCAGATACCAGTAGCCTCTGAGGTCCCCCACAGTAGATGATAACAGAATGATCTGATCTTTGAGGCATCATTCTGGCTCCAGAGAAGGTAAATCTAACCATCAAGCACCAGTCATCAACCAATGCCCCTGGTGTGACTATCATCAGCACAATCAGAAGATACTACCCTTAACTTAGAAAAAAAATCCATTACTGCCCTTAAGGCAGAGGTTCTAACCAAGTAAACCGTCTCCTTTCTTTCTTCATAGGACCTATGGAATCTGTCTCTTACTTTCCATCCTCCATGGCCACAGCCACAGTATAAATCTCTAGAAACTATCTGAGACACTCAGATAGTTTTGTAAACTTTCTGGTGTTTTCTTTCTTCATGTATAAATGTATATGTTATGTCTCAATTTTCATGCTGTAAGTAAAAATGAGATTTTCAGACAAAAACAAAAAGCCAAGATGGCGGCCACCATGAAGAAGACGGCTGCAGAAGTTGTCAATGTTACTTTTGAAGATCAACAAAAGATAAACAAATTGGCACGGAATGCAAGTAGAATCACAGAGCTGAAAGAGGAAGTAGAAGTAAAAAAGAAACAACTCCAAAACTTAGGAGATGCTTGTAAGGACATCATGCTTGCGGATGATGATTGCTTAATGATAACCCTATCAAATTGGGATGTTTTCATTAGCCATTCTCAAGAAGAAACACAGGAAATGTTAGAAGAAGCAAAGAAAAATTTGCAAGAAGAAATTGATCCCCTAGAAGCCAGAGTGGAATCAATTCAGGGGGCGTTAGCAGATTTGAAAGTTCAGTTATACGCAAAATTCGGGAGCAACATCAACCTCGAAGCTGATAACAGTTAAACATTTTATAATACTTTTTAAAAATGTGTTTAATAAACTTGAATATCATTTAAAACGACAATTTCCCAGGGGCGCCTGGGTGGCGCAGTTGGTTGCCAGAAAAATTTAGATGAGAAAAGGATAATTGTCAAACTCTCTTGAAAATATTAAATGTCAAAATTAAGAAGAAGTAGAAACCTTGACTTAATAAGTGTTTAATGATCGGGGCGCCTGGGTGGCGCAGTCGGTTAAGCGTCCAACTTCAGCCAGGTCACGATCTCGCGGTCCGTGAGTTCGAGCCCCGCGTCAGGCTCTGGGCTGATGGCTCAGAGCCTGGAGCCTGTTTCCGATTCTGTGTCTCCCTCTCTCTCTGCCCCTCCCCCGTTCATGCTCTGTCTCTGTCTGTCCCATAAATAAATAAAAAACGTTGATAAAACGACAATTTCCCTTCTTCAAATGACATGGAAAGCAAAACTTTCTTTTTTAAAATTTTTCATTTATTGAATGGAAACTTGCCTATTTTCACCTGTCTTGCTTATTTATTTTATGTTTTTAACAGAAGAGAGTATTCATCAATGTATTTTGCATAACTATTCTATCAAGTGTAGGGGCTTTATGTCATGTTATTAAAATTGGTTAAGCAACAACAAAAAAAGGCTGTCCTGACCTTCAGACCCCTTTAGTTAACTGCAAGCCTTCTTTCTAACTCCTTGTCTTGTCACAAATCCAACTGTGATCAGGTTTCCGTTCCTATCCCTACAGTCCTCACAGGGATACTTCAAACTCATCACCTGCCAAACTGCTCACATTCTCTGGCTGCTTTCATTGACGAGCACATTTGTCTAGGGCTCTTGCTGAACAATCAGGCTCCAACCTCTTGTTCCCCACCCTTGACATGTATTTCACTCAGTGCCCCCATCTTGGTGGACGTTGAGGTCAAATCTTTGGATTCGTTCCTGACACATTTGCTCTCCTCACGTCCTATTCAGCCTGAGTCCTGTCACAACCATGAAAGAATGGCCACTTTTCTTCCCCCGTGCTCAGCTCACTCCACTCCAGCTTCCTGGATTGCTTGCTGTTCAGGCACATCAAGCACATTCCAGTTTGTCCATGCTGGGTCCTCTACCTGGAATACTCCCCCCCCCCCCGACCCCCCACACACACATATCTGAATGGATACAATCGTTCTTTTCATTCAGGTTTCTGTTTGAATGTCATCTCTTCATAGAGGTCTTACCTAACCACCCTATTTAAAACAGTCCTTCCAGGGGCGCCTGGGTGGTTCAGTAGGTTGAGCGTCCAACTTCAGCTTAGGTCATGCATGATCTCACGGTTTGTGAGCTCGAGCCCCGCATCGGCCTTGTTGCTGTCAGCATAGATCCCACTTCCGATCCTCTGTCCCCTCTCTGCCCCTACCCTACTTGTGTGTGCGTGCGTGCTCTCTCTCTCTCAAACGTAAATAAAACATTTTTTAAATTTTAAAAATGGTGCTTCCGTTGCTCTATCTTTACCCTGATTTATTTATTTTTTTCATAATATTACCACCTGAAATTCAATTATATACACTTTCGTTGATATGTTTACTATCTGGTTCTGTTCTCCTGAGATATTCAGCCACACGAGTTCTGAACTGTAACTGTGTTTTTAACCCAGTATCCCCAGTGTTAAGAATAATACAGACTCTTAGAAGGCGTCTGATCAATACTGGGAAGGAAAGAAAGGGAAAAATTTGATTTTGTTCTTAAAGCCCTCATTTCATCAACTACCCCTTTACACTTAATGTCAACGTACATTGACATATTTAAAAAACTTAATTGCGATAAAATACACATGAAATTTACTGTCAACCATTTCGAGTGTATAGTTCAGGGGCATTCCCATTGTTGTACAACCATCACCATCCTCTATCTCCAAAACTCTTCTCATTTTGCAAAACTAAAACTTTGTACCTATTAGAGAACAGCTCCCCATTTCTCCCACCTCTAGTCCCTGGAAACCACTATTGTACCTTCTGTTTCTGTGAAGTCGACTATCTAGGTATCTCATACAGGTGGAATCCTACAGTATTTGTCTTTTTTGTGACTGGCTTATTTCACTTAGCATAATGTCCTCGAGGTTCATCCGCGTTGTAGCATGTCGCTCGGTGTCAGAACTTCCTTCCTTTTTAAGGCTGAATGATACCGCATTTGTATGTGTATAGCACGTTTTGTTTGCCCATTTGCCCATCAACTGGACAACTGGGTTGCTTCTGCCTTTTGGCTATTTTGAATAATGCTGCTGTGAAAATGAGTGTACAAATATCTCTTTGAGACCCTGCTTTAAATTCTTTTGGACACATACCCAGAAGTAGAATTGCTGGATCATATGGTAATTCTATTTTTACTTTTTTTTGAGCATCTGCCATGCTGTTTTCCATAGCAGCTGCATCATTTTGTATTCCTACCAGCAGTGAACAAGTGTTCCAATTCCTCCCCATCCTCACCAATACTCATTTTCTGTTTTTTTGGCTAGTAGTCATCCTAAGGGGTGTGAGGATGTCATTCATTTGGTTTTGATTTGCATTTCTCTCATGAATAGTGATATTGAGCATCTTTCACATACCTGTTGGCCATTTGTATGTCTTTTCCGGAGAAAGGTCTATTCAAGTCCTTCGCCCATTTTTGAAGTTTTGGGTTGTTTGTTTCTTACTGTTGCTGTTGAGCTGTAGGAGTTCTTTGTATATTCTGGGTATTAATCCTTTATGATAGATGTATGATTTATAAATTACTTTCTCTCATTCAGGGGGTTGCTAAATACTGTATATTTTTAATTCCTTGAGTTGGTTGGTGTCCTCTTAAGCTGTCCATAATTTATTTTGGAGGGTCTACTCCTAGAGAAGAGAGATGGTGCCTCGGTTTGACCCGTGCAATTCTTAGCAAACAAGGCTGTCTATGTAGGCTTTCTGAGGATGATTACAAAACGATGCAGGATACTATTTGGTATCACTTTTCGTTCAATAGTGGCCAACAAATGAAAGTACAACTGGTAATTAAAAGCACATAATGTTGCCTGATTATGAATAAAATGTCCCAGCTCACTAGAGCATAATTCCTACAGCATTAGTGGAGAATTAACTAGCTTTATTAAAGATTTGGAGGACTAGTCACTTTTTCATCATCCTTTAATTAAAACCTCTACATCTTGCACTTGAAAGCCTTTGTTTCTTACCCATTATTTTCATTCTTTATTCTGTCTTTAAAAAACGAGGATGAAAAATTTTAAAAAGCACAAAAGTTTTTAAATGAGCTTTTCATGCTCTGTAATAATAGAAAGGCATGGTTTTCTAAAATATTGAGGAAACATAAGATTTTAATGTTCTTTGAACTAGAAGGCCAAGAAAAAGAAGAAAAGCAGTGTGGTTAGCAGAACATTTTGGATTTAACGTTCTTGTATAGGCTGAAAGAAATTTATATTAATACACAATTTCTTTCCACCTCCCTGTTTACACCAGATTAAAGATACCACGGTCCACGGGTACCAGGTCAAAGTCTTACGGCGCCAATCGTCCAGTCATAGCACAGCTTACTTTACTTCTTTGTGTGGAATAGTTATTTGCCCTTGGAAAATGGCACAGCAAGACAGCCTCCCTCACCCTTGGCTCCCCTCTTCTCCCAAAGACCCACACCTGAGTGCTACACACAGTGCTGGATGGACACATACAGACATTCAATACAAGTTGCTGAAATTAATTAATAATTTAAATCCTATTAGCCAGGATTTGTTGGGTATTATGCGCCAGACTTCCTGCTGTGTGCTTCACAGTCATGATGTCACAATGCCAGAGGCAACTCTTGTCACTTCATGACCATGAAACTATTTACACTCAATTCCATATTTCTCCCCATAAGCTCCCAGTTATGGACTTTTTCTCCTCTAAAAATTCTACTCTATCCTACTTAAGGAAAGGAGAAGTTGCTTGGTATTTTTTATTTTGATTTTGGGACTCCCATCTCTAAATCCTTTCATGCAAGTAGACCTTATTACATAGGTAATTTCAGCCCAGCTGAGAAGAAATCTAGGAATAACATATTTTTTGTTTCATCTTCTGTTACTGAATGTAGCCTGATGCCTTTTGCAAGAAGAAAAAAACTGACATTACGTATGTGATAAAGAATCTGAGTGATAGAAAGCAAGAAGAGAGCCAGGTAACTTTCTACACCAGGATTATTATTTGTATGATTAAAATATAAAGACACCTGAATTTATCTTTTCTGTTTATTCTATTTGAATCTCATAAAGTCTATGTCTCTGCTTTCTTCTAAATATTGTTTTCCATATTTCACACATCTAATTAGGTAAACACAATGCAAAGTGAGATGATACACTGTTTGGAAAACCATAAAATTATAGAGTTGATAGACTTCCATTATAATCCAATTTTCATTCTGTCATAATTTTCCAAAAGGGCTTCCTTTGGGGTTGAAACTTTCTAAGCTTGATTCAGCTCAAAGCGGAGTGTTTTGATTCACCTGAATTTGGAGAAGGAAGATTCAACTCAACCTTTTCTCTGCTGATCATATGGAATTTCTTTCCTAGCAAAACAGATCAGGCTTAATCTCCTTTTTTTTTTTTGATGTAGTCTCTGACACATTTCGGGAGCCACTCTCCTTAATTCTTGAGCACTTAACAAGATTATTCCAGTCATGCAAGTGGTACAGAAGATGATGACATAATGATGAGGTCACATTCATTGCCCCGTCTCTGTCCAGTCCTACCTCTTGCACAGTGTACACCCTAGTACAAGCCCATCCTATACAAAGGCCTATTGTCTTCCTATTGATAACCTAGAACTGCTGGATCAAATGGAATGTGTATTTTAAACAGTAATATATGCTGCTAAACTATCTTCCAAAAGGACTGCACTAACTTAGTATAATTTCACTTAAAGTACATACATGAGAGTATCTATTTCCCATATTCATCAACAGTGACATTACCATTCTCTTGGATAAAACTTTCTTCATTGTTATTTTAATATGAAATTCCAAAATTGGTATGAGTCTGCTAACATAATTCCCCTTCTTAGGTCATTTGTTTTTTTTTCAAACAGAAATTTTTCCTTATCCTAGGAGTTCTGAAATTTCATCAAGATGCACCTAGCTATATGTTATTTTTCTTTCATTGTGCTAGAAGTCTGCCAAGCCATTTAATCTCAAAACACAAAGTCTATCTTCAACTTAGAGAAAATATCTTTTTTTTTTTTAAGTTCATTTATTTATTTGGGGAGAGAGAGAGAGAGAGAGAGAGCATGCACACACGTGTGTGAATGGAGAGGGGAGCAGAGAGAGAGGGAGAGAGAAAAATCCCAAGCAGTTTCCACACTATTATGGGGGGCTCGATCCCAGGAACCATGAGATCATGAGCTGAGATGAAATCAAGAGTCAGACGCTTAACCAACTGAGCCATCCTGGTGCCCCCAACCTAACCATTAATGTGGCTGTCGCACTAAGTTGTCCAACCTGGAACACTCTGAGTTTAGATGCCAACAATGCCTCTGACTCAGGATCCCTCTGAATCAATTATTAAAGCTAGGGTGACTCTCCTGTGTGCGTGTTATGTTTTAATATGTATCTAATATTTCAAGCGGCATGTGAGCAAAGGCTACCTTGGAGCAGGCAGGAAATAACTAAACAAAGTATCCTGTGTTCACAGTATCTCAAACAATACCCATCAGCTTTCATAAATCATCTGTTTCAATGGAGGTAACAAGCTTGACATAGATATTGTTAAGAACTAAAGTACGTAATCAGAGTAGACAAGATGTCTGGGGGATTTACTCTGTGATAGACAGAAAGAGTAAAATTTCTCCAAAAGAACTAAAGCTGAACAAAGGAAAGGTGCTGCCATTCAATTATTTCTTACTTATCACTTCTGATAGGAAGCCACCTGGGAGTGACCCTGCCGAGTCTACCTGTGTTAAAGTGCCCTCGTCTAGAGCCCGTCATACAAGTGATGCTAAGAAATGAAAATTATATGGCTTGGCAAATGGTTGTAGCTGAATGCCAACCAGCAGAAATCCGTCCTGTGTAGACATAATGCAACGCCAGAATGTGAAAACCGTTATCTTTCCATATTCGCCCTGAATTGTATGTGGAATAAACCACATTGAGAATGACTGAAAGTTAAGAGTACAGTTACGGGGACGATCACATTAAACAAAACTGCCTACATTAAAGTATATTTGGCTATTTTTAAACCTGTAGGCATAAACAGAAGCTTGCTAAATGATTAAAATCAAATTAGCATAATTTAGGATCTGAAATTATTACAGTCGTAATGTAATGACTACATTTCTTTAAACCTAGTTAATGGCAAAGCACTGTTACTTCCTTTTAGGAAGAAATTACATTAACTAATATCATTGGATACCATTGAGATTAGCCAGTTCATCTCCATAGGAGCCAAAATTTGTACCAGTAATTAGAATGCTAATATTTTATAGATAATTATGATGAAAGTTTCTTGTCCACATACAGGAGTAAGAGGGAAAGTGAATTTTCTACCACTCTGTGAAAAACGCTATTCAAAATGTAAATGCAAATAAATAAAAGCTAAGATGAACATAAACTAAAAACAAATAAGCTCTAGAGATCTGTTGTACAATATTGTGGTCGTAGTCAAAAATGCTGTATTGTTCACTTAAAAATTTGAGAGGGTAGATCTATGTTACGTGTTCTTACACCACAATAAAATGCTTTAAAAAATAGTATTATTAGAGTAATGGGACCATAGGAGGTTTTGTATTTTGCCTAAATCTTCAAAACATTTGACTTCAAGATGCTAAACACTGAAAGAATAACTTTGTTCCCTTACAAAATACTTTTTGTAGGAGATTCTATGAAATAAACAAAAAGAAGAAAATGAATTACCCATAATTCTTCTATCCTGAGATACGACCATTGTTTAACAGTTTGATATACACTTTCAGGTTTTCCTATTGACTGTATTTTTATTTAAAACATGGGACATTTCTGTCCCTTTATTACTGAACAATACACTGTGGACTTTTTTCAGCAATTAAAAATGGTCTTCCTTAACAGCAATTCTTAAAGTAGAGACTTCAGACTTTTATGTGTCCCTGAGATCCTTTCCTTGGGTCTGGGAAGTCAAATCTATTTTCATAATAATATTAAAATGTTACTTGCCTTTTTCACCATGTTGACATTTGCACTGGTGAATCAAAAGCAATGGTGGGTTGGGGCATCTGGGTGGCTCAGTCAGTTAAGTGTCCGACTTCAGCTCAGGTCATGATCTCACAGTTTGTGGGTTCAAGCCCCACGTCAGGCTCTGTGCTGACAGCTCAGAGCCTGGAGCCTGCTTCAGATTCTGAGTCTCTCTCTCTCTGTCTCTCTCTGCCCCCTCCCACTCAACGCTCTCTCTCTCTCTCTCTCTCTCAAAAAGAAATAAACATTTTAAAAAAATTTTAAAAAACCAATGGTGGGTAAAACTGTTGTAGCCTTAAAAAGAATCCAGGTAGGTTTTGAGTTTTGGTGCACTGCAAAGAATCAAATCCATAATTATCCAAAAAGGCTATTAAAATACTCCTCTCTTTACAGTGACATATATATTTGTGGAGCTGGAGTCTTTTTATTCTTCAATTGAAACATATCAGAACACACTGAATAGCAAAGCAGGTATAAGAATCCATGTCTTCTCCTAACCCAGTCAAGTAAGATACTAAAGAGATTTGCAAAAATATAAAAGAACACTCACCTTTTTACTAATATTTTTTTAAGAAATACATTTTCCAAAAAGTGTGTTATTTATGTTAACACATAATGTATTTGTTGTTTTTAAATGGATCAGTACATAAACATATTAAAAATTTCTACATAGTTTCTAACATAGTAAATACTGACAGATATAAACCACATGAATAAAAAGCTTTTTGGAATCCTCACTAAGTTTTAAGAAGTCTTGAGACCAAAATGTTCGGGAAATGCTGTTTTATAGCAGGATTTTTATCAAAAGTATATTGGTCTTTTTTTTTTAAGTTTGTTTATTTTGAGAGAGAGTGAGAGAGAGCACAAGTGGAGTAGGGGCAGAGAGAGAGAGAGAGAGAGAGAGAGAGAGAGAGAGAGAGAGAGAGAATCCCAAGCAGGCTCTGCACTGTCAGTATGGAGCCCAACGCGGGGCTCAAACCCATGAACCATGAGATCATGACCTGAGCTGAGATCAAGAGTCAGGTGTTTAACAGACTGAGCCACCCAGGTACCCCTCTTTTTTAATGGACATGTCTTAATTTATTTAACTCCAGAATATACAATTCTTGAAAGCAAAGAAAACTGTAAATCCTAAAGGGCCTAGTAAAAGATTTGCTCCCAGTGAGTAAATAAGATTGAGCAATGCTCAATCAGGTTGAATCCCAGCCACCTTAGTTTTGTTTTGTTTTTTTTTTTTCCTCTTCATCCCTACTGCCTCTCAGATGAATCAGTGGAAATCTGCATGGCATGATCCTAAATGAATTAGAAGTATCATTTAATCAGCCTTTTTTTTTTTTATGAGGTTAAGAACATATTTATAATAGTAAAAACTCATGGACCAGTTTATTTCATAAATCCGGATTTTCTTCAATCAGGATTATCTACGCTAATGAATTGATTTTTAAAATTAACCTAGGATAAAACAAAAACAAAAACAAAAACTAAAACAGTCTGCCCAGTCCTAAAGCATACAAATCCATAACAGGCTATTCTCTCATTCATTATATCACTCTTTAATGAATTAAATATAGAGAGAGTTGGCCTCATTAAACTCAACCGTCTCTGGGGGGCTTACCTAAATAACTTTAAACCAGACTATACTCCTTGCAACCTTTTCTGCAGTACTTAGGAATCTTCATTGTTATCGAGGCCTTGAGCACCCATTTTAAGTAGTCTAGGGTACCAGTGCCAGAATTGTAAAGAGCGCAACTGAATGACAGTCCAGTCACGTAAAGTTCCAAAAGCGTGAGCACTGGAGCTCACACTCCAGTTTTAAAAACCAGTGAGATCTGCTTTTAATGCGGCACGCATCTGGGAATTTTTATCGGTGATTTTCAAACCGCAAGAGCTGTTTTTGCTCTCCAAACACTGACACTAGGTTTTCCTATTTTAAAACAAAACACGCCCTCCTGTCCAACATACCCTTTCTGTTTTACGACTCCATCACAGACTCTGGGTTCTCAGTACGTGGAGATTCTAAGGAAACATAGGAGGAGGGTATGGAACCATCCACTGGGTCCTCTTCCCACTTCCCGTTGGGCCCAGGACACAGGATTGTGTCCTCAAGACTCAGCCTCGTAGTGTCGCTGCAACCAGTGGATTGCACTCTTGTCACCGCGATGACACCCTTCATCTATGGCCTCACTTCTAAATATCACCTTTTTCCTCTTCCAGGGTCAGTGGGTGATTTCTTTGGACAGATTCTTGGCATTTTCGGGGGATAATGTTCTTGTCTTCTTTCTCTTGCAGAACAGAAGAGGGACAAAAAAACATAGAGGAAAAAATAGAACTAAAAAACCTGTCCCCTACCTCATGCCCTAACTCCTAAAGGGTAAAGACAAAGGTGCCATTGCCAAGGATGGTCCATGCATCTAAGGTAGATCTTCTCACAGATACTGAAGGTGATGCTGTTGTAATATTCACAGATGGTGACGGTAGGAATGGGTGCCGCTCAAGCCGAAGCCTTAGGTGGCCTTCTAAGGCCGGCCCTTCGAAAGTGGCAACAATGTTGTCCTCCAGAGACAATTTTGGTTGTGACAACGTGGGTTGGGGGCTGCCATTGGCATCTGGTGGCTAGAAGTTAGGGATGTTGCTCCACGCCCTCCAATGCACAGGACGGCCCCCACAACACCGTATTCTCTGGCCCCACATGTTGGAAACCCTGCCCTGGCATTAGCAAAACACACAGCTTTGGGGCCCACGGATGTAAAGGGGAAGCCTACTGACATTACTCAATAGTTCATTCAACTATCTGTACTTTTGTGCCATTTTCCTTAGCCGAGGTATCTGATCCCCAGCTCTAATACTTATTAGCCGTGTGACCTCGAGCAAGGAACTTAAACTCTGTACTTTACGTCTGAACATGAAAAAAAAATAATGCCTCCACACAACTGTTGTGAAGATTGCATCAGACGAGACAAACAAAACGCTTGGTGATAAATGTTAGCTGTCACTACCTTCACTATCATTATCATCAACAGCGTCACCACCATCATCATCACTGTCATCGTCGTCAAACATCGAGTAACTACCAGGTGCCTGGCACCACGTTTGGACCGGAAGATACGTGAAAGAATAAAGACTTGGAATCTATCGCTAAGGAGATCACAGACATCCACCTGAGCAAAAATGCAATCAAAAGACCGATCTCAAAGTTCTGAAATCCTAAAGAGCTTTCCCCAAGCAAGAAGCACTCCTCTGCACCCTTCAACTGCTCCGAGAGACACGCCTTTTCACTTGGTCTTAGCCAAAAGGACGAGAAAGTGACCAGACGCACCTTTTCATTCTCCGCTACCCCAGAGGAAGTCCTGCTTGTTCTGAGCGGGATTTCTCATGTTCTGCTTCTCTGCTACCTCTCCCTCCCATCAGAACCCTGGATTCTCTGGATCGGGACCTCGGATGTTCTGTGGTAAAAAGTTATGCTCACAACAAAGACCTAGTAGCACACAAGCAGAATGGCTTCCCACGGGCCTCAAAAAGAGGGCAGGCTGACAGGGTCCCCATGTTCAAAATTCAGGGGCCAGGAGCAACTGGGTGGCTCAGTCGGTTAAGCGTCTGACTTCGGCTCAGGTCGTGATCTCACGGTCCGTGAGTTCGAGCCCCGTGTCGGGCTCTGTGCTGACAGCTCAGAGCCTGGAGCCTGTTTCAGAGTCTGTGTCTCCCTCTCTCTCTGCCCCTCCCTTGCTCATGTGCTCTCTCTCTCTCTCTCTCTCTCTCTCTCTCTCTCTCTCTCTGTCTCTCTCTCTCAAAAAAATAAACATTAAAAAAAATTCAGGGGTCAGTGTTTCAGCCCAGGGGGAGCATGTGGTCAGCGGGCACCATCAGCATGCACTGGCTCCCTGTGGCATTTTGAGCATGGGTCAGCCAGAAAATATTCATTGAGCAGAAATGAGCATCTTTTAAGGAAAAAAATTCCCCCATTAAAAAAGGTTTCATAATTTATTTTCCTTATTGTATCAAGTGACTTTTACTTATCCCTCTTATATCACCTGATACAGCTCTGCTCCTTGCTCTGTGCAAGAAAGTTATAATTTGCACATGCACATTATAATTTGTAACTGTACAAATGACTGCAGTGTCACATTCACTAGAATAATGACCTGTAACATAAATAAATGGGGGTTATAAGGAGGGCATATGCCTTACGAGAATATCCTTTAAGCTCTGCAGTTCAGGAATGAACTTCTGTCTTGCACTGTTCTACACATTCAGCAGCAGGAAAATTACTTGAAAGGTAAAAGCCCCATTTAGATGCTGTATATTTTTTGTTGATTCGGATTAAACCTCAATGATTATTTTTAAGTTAATGTGAAACACTGTGGAAAAATGAATCATGTTCTTTAATTGCCATAATGCTGTATCATTTACTTACACTAGAAATGATTGGTGATTCTGGTTTGGGGTACGTCCTAAACAAGCCAATTAGTACACAGATTAACCTCCGTAATCACTCTCTAGCCAATTGCTTTCATAATTTTTTTTTCATAAAATTTGTTTGCACTCATGTTTCTTTTTTTTTTTTTTCAACGTTTATTTATTTTTGGGACAGAGAGAGACATAGCATGAACGGGGGAGGGGCAGAGAGAGAGGGAGACACATAATCGGAAACAGGCTCCAGGCTCTGAGCCATCAGCCCAGAGCCCGACGCGGGGCTCGAACTCACGGACCGCGAGATCGTGACCTGGCTGAAGTGGGACGCTTAACCGACTGCGCCACCCAGGCGCCCCAACACTCATGTTTCTTAATGCGGCAGGTAACTAGTCTTGTGTTTTGGGAATTTGGTTTTCTAGCATAAAAAAAAAATTTTACAGTATATCCTTTGGAGAAATTTATTGCTGAGTTACTTGCACATAATACTAAAATCCTCTATTTTGTTAAAAGGCTTCAGACCATAAGAGGATACAAGATGGCTGGTTTTCAGACTATTAGTAAGCTGAAAGTTTCACTTAGAAAAAAAAAAAAACAAAAAAACCCTGCATGGTTCCAACTCTCTAAACCCTTCTTTAAGAAAAATACACATTCCAAGTCAGAATGATAAAGGAGGGAGAGAAGTGTCTTCATGGCAGCCTTCCTCCTTCAAAATATATCATCACCTTCCGTAACATCTATTATTCTGGTCACTCACAATCTTATATGTTCAGGAAGGAATATTTTTTAAGCTCTAATTGCAAAAAGCGCTAAGGTGTTCTCTCTCCTGTTGGAACAGTCCTAGGAGCACATTTCTTTATGTCCTAATCTGAGCTGAAGTCCTGTATGCCCTCGGGCATCAGGTGTATCTGTTATCTCTGGAGGACGGAGGGGTGGATTCTCTTTGAACTAGCCTACATGAGGGACCAAGGGGCCTCCTGGGATAAAAATGGAAGGTAAAGCAGTGACAAAAAAAAAAAAAACAAAAACAAACCTATCTTCTGCTAGGACAAGGGACCGTGATACAAGAAAAATAGAAGTGATGCTAAGAACAACCAAAAGTCTACTCTTTGAATGTGGAGAGACTGCTCCAGCAGGCACACAGAGGCCCTAGGTAGAGAAACTGCAATCAATGTAACACTAAAGAGTAGGAGTGGTTTATCTGAAATCTCAGTAGGGTACTAGAAGATATTAACGGCATTCGTTTATCACCATTTCTCAATTTATGACACTCACTCCTGGGCTGCACCTAATTACCACAATTGCCAGGATGGATATAGGTTTCCCCCACTACACGCAAGTACAGCATTCCCATGATAACTTTCCTGAGCCAAAATGGTGCAAAGCAAAGAAGCATTCACCATTAATATACATGGAAAGGATTGTAGGCATTCCCAGACCCAAAGAATAATCTCTCTGATGCTTTTCTGACACCTTAGGTCACATCTTGCTAACAGATGCACAAAAGAAATCGAGATAAAGCACAGGTGCTCACAGAACTTGAAGCTCTGGCAACTTGATGCTGAGATGCTGAGTGTAGCTCCCAGGGAGGGAGTTTGGCGGGGGCCTCTCCGCTTGGGGTGCCCGCTGCCTCTATAAGGCCTCACTGCAGAGCAAGTGCTGAAAGCTATTTTCACTATCTTTTTATGTAAAAGCAGGAATCCTCTTTGGATGTTTTTGTTGGTTGGTTGGTTGGTTTCAGTTAATGAAAACAGGTACTAATGCAGTTCTTTCCCAAAAGTGAAGTGGCGTGATGTGAACTTAGGAAAAGCAGGGGATGCCTTTGTAGCCCTGGATGTGAGGCTCTGTCGGCCTGGGATGGGTGTCAGTAGAACTCCCAGTTACCAATGACACAGGGACCACGCGTGGAGTCGCAGGGACTAGAAACCTCCCCCAGGATGAAGGAGGAATGAATTGTTGGCGATTTCAGCAGTAATCAAGAGGACGCCCTCACACATGCATGTGAGACACTCACCGAGACTCCAAAGCTATTTGGGAAGAATCTGGGAGAGCTGGCTGGAGCCAAAGAGATGCTGTTCTGTAACTGTTGTTGTGATTCGTGTTTATTCCCAGGGTGGAGCAGCTTGGGAAATAACAGGAAATGTGCAGAAGTAATAATGATGACTGCGATAGTAGCTACTTTATTTTCTATGCCGTCATCAGCTTTGTTTCTGTGAAATACAACTGTATCAAAATATTCCAGCAGAAATTAATAAGTTTTCACGTGAAATTATAAACACCCTCATGATGCAACACCGTGATATCTAAAAGTAGTGAACCAGGTAGAGGAAACTGCTGAAAATCAATGTTTCCTCTACCTGCTCGTGATAATAAACCACATCATTTGATAAACCAAATGACCAAAAACATTTCTCGGTTTATTACCCAAGGAGTAGAAGAACTAACTTATTAGCCTCTGTCTCCCAATCATACAATAGCCCTGCCTCTAAATGAATGTGTCTTTCCTGCGCTCTGGATCCAGGCTCCCTAGACCTATAACAGCTACCCTCTCTCAGCATTAGCTGATTTCCTTCAGCTTGTCCTAGGGCGTGATCTTGACCTGTCCTTCTAGACCTGGCCCTCCTTGCCAATTCCACATTCCTGCTGATGCTGATATACTCTTGCTTAAGAGAATGCGTAACTTAAAATCGTATCGATACATTTAATCTAATCTTATCATCTTTATAGGCATCCTGTGTGGTTTCAAAAATAAACAAGGTATTTTCTTCATTGTTCCTTTATTTCATCAAAAAATGTTTTTGATAAAACCATAGAGAAGAAGAGCAACTAAATGTGGAGAATGGCACAGCACAGGTTAGAATGAGGCCAGAATGACCCCTGACAGGACAGGAGCTTCAATTATAGATTTGGGGTGCATATACATAAACTATCCTGTAGATTTTGGGGTGCCTATCCTTTTTGGATTAAGAAAACTTCCTTTTCTTCCTGATATGCTAAGAAGTATTATCATGAACTGATGTCGAATTTTAGTAAATACTATATCAGTATGTAATAAAGTAATCATATGATTTTTCTCCTTTTATATAGTGTAGAAAATTACATTTAAGCAATCTTGTGTCTCTGGGTTAAAATCAATTTGCTCATGTACTAATTTTTTTATAAATTAATCGACTGCTTGCTAATGTTTTCTTTAGAAATTTTATACTTTAATTAAAGTTGTTGATAATATCCTCTTATTATATTTTCAGTGCCTGCAAGGAACTATAATGATATCCCCTTTTATCACTCCCAATGCCTGGCTATTTAATACTTTTTCTTGTTTGAGCTTGCCGATTTTATTTTTTATTTATTTTTTAAATGCTTATTTATTTTGAGAGAGAGAGAGAGAGAGAGAGAGCAGGGAAGGGGCAGAGAAAGAGGGAGAGAGACAGAATGTAGGGCTCAAACCCAATGAACCTTAAGATCATGACCTGAGCCAAAACAGAGTCAGACACTTAACTGACTGAGCCACCCAGGTGTCCGTGAGCTTGTCAATTTCAATAGACTTTTCAAAGAACAAAATTTTGGCTTTGATGATGGTCTCTGCTATGTATTTGTTTTTAGTTTTTAAATTTGCATTATTTTCTGCTCTTCTCTTTGTTTTTTCTTCCTTCTACATTCTTTCAGTGTATTTGTCCTTCTTTTTTATAAATTTTTGAGATGGATGTTCAGTTTATTAATTTTCCGTTTTAACATGCATTTTAAGGCTATAAATTTCCCTCAAAGATGGCTTTAGCTGCATCTGAATTTCATTACCATTCAGATAAAAATATTTTCCAATTGCCATTATGATTCTTTTTCGACCCTGTATTTATTTAGAAGAATATTTCTTAATTTTTAAATATAGGACTGTTCAAGATTTTACTATTGTTCTCCAGATTGTTGCTGCTGATTTGTAGCTTAAATGAATAGTGATCAACTTTTAATTCTCTGTAAAATTTTAACCTTTTCAAATATTTTGAGACTGCATATTTGATTCACTATGTGGTCACTTTTTTAAAAATATGTTTCTTACATGCTAGGCAAAAATGGTTTTCTGTGCTTGTTTTGTGCTCAAAGCTTTTTATGTTTCCATAAGTAAAGTTTGTCACCGTATGGTTTAAACTTTACTAATCTTACTTTTTTGTCTGTTTTCCCAACTTACTGAAAGAGATATATCATAATCTCTTACTATTTATTAATTTTTATATTTCTTCTCTTAGTATTGCTAATTTTTAAAAATTGGGGCATATGATTAAATGTCTAAACTTTGGGGATTATTATAACTTCCAGGTGAATTAATTTTTACCATTATAAAATATCCTCATTATATCTGGTAAAGTTTTCTGCTTTAAAAAGTCTTCTTAGTATTAGCATAACAACAACACCCCCTGATTCTGGGGGGTGGAGGGCAAGGGGAGATATTGGTATTTTTGCATTTTATGTTTTTTTTCCACCTTTTTACTTGCAATATTTTACATTCCTTTTTTTTAAGGTTTATTCATTTTTGAGAGACAGAGAGAGTGAGAGACTGAGTGTGAGTGGGGGAAGGGTCAGGAGAGAAGGAGACACAGAATCTTAAGCAGGCCCCAGGCTCTGATCTGTCAGCCCAGAGCCTAATGCGGGGCTCGAACTCATGGCCTGCGAGATCATGACCTGAGCCAAAGTCGGACACTTAACCGACTGAGCCACCAAGGTACCCCAACCTTTCACGTTCTTAGATACTAAATATATTTCCTAGAAACAGCATTAAGTGAGCTTTATCCAATCTGATATTCTTTGTCCTTTAATTAGAGCATTATGTCTTTTTACGATTAATACCATAGCTAATATATTCAAATCTAAGTCTGCGACTCTACCATGTACTTAGCTTTTCCAAACATCAATATCAACTTCAAGCATGGGTCTTATTAAGAATTAAACAAAATTTAAATGAGAAGACTTGTTCAAGTGCTTTGACGATTACAATATCCTAAACCAAACTCAGTATTACTAAATATTCTTCCACTGAAAATTCTACCCAAAAAACCGATGCAGGCTCTTGAAAAGCTGTTTCAGAGAAATTTAAAAAATACATCAAGTGATGGCAGCATCATAAGAATATTCTCACAGCCTTATGACATGATTCCTTTAGAAGAAACAAAGCTTCTGATGTTTGGCTTGGGGAGGTATGTGGGAAGGCTCCGAGGAGAAGAGGGGCTCAGTGAGTTCAGGGATGGAAAGGAGGCCAGTATGGGAAGAAGGGGCAGTTACTGACGGGGACATAGCTAGATCCTGTAGAGCTTCATGGGGTTATTGTCAGTGTTAGAAATACACTTCCCAGTATGCAGGACAATGTGGTATGATTTGTGCTTTTAATAGTTTACTTGGGCTCTTACTGAATAGAGAAGGCAAGAATGGGAGGGGGGTGGAGGATAAAGTAGCCATTTCAGAAAGTCCCCTTTGTTGTTGTTGTTGTTTAATATTTTTTTTTTTATTTTTTATTTTGGGTGGGGGGTAGTTATTAGGTTTAGGTAACCAATTAGGTAACCGATTTAGGTAACCAATTATTAGGTAACCAATTCAAGTTAGTTAACATATAGTGGAATATTGGTTTCAGGAATAGTATTTAGTGATTCATCACTTACACATATGCCTCCAGTCAGGAAGTCTCCTAAAGACATCCCCACCCTCCACAAAATGAGGTGGTGCCTTTAACTTGAGAAGAAGCAGGTGGGCTTGAGGGATCTCTAAGGGGAGAATCAAAAGGACATAATAATGGCTCATGTGAGGAGTGAGGGAGAGGGTGGTGTTATGGAGGACATCAGGGTTCTGGCTGAAGCAACACGTAAATAACAAGTGTTTGTAGTGAATTTGTATCTACAATGAAGTCTAATACCTACAGACCAGTTATTGCATCTACTGCTCATTATCTTCTTTTCATTACCTCACTTCCATTATTTCCTAAACTTTAAAAATTTCAAGCTTGTGTTCCACAAACCCCAATCTCTCTGTAATATTTTCCCTTTGCAGCTTTTGTGCTGAAAATGATTCCAAATAAAACCGAGCAGTTCACCCCATGTTATACTATATTACTCTTCTCACAAAAGACACTGTAAAGTTTGGGCGAACACTCTTAGTGGTTGAAATCATGTCAACACTAACTCCAAAAAATACTACTACTAAGAATAAAACACAAATCTGATTGCATTTTTTTCATGAGAAAACAAAATATTTCAAAACAATTCTGATGAAAGACAATTTGTTTCATTCATTGGACCTACATTTCATTTAGGTTTCCAGGTTTTGAACTTTGTCTAAAATAAAAAGGTAAGTGCCTAATGGAATCGTAAGATTGTTGAGTGACAAAGTTTTTCTTCTTTCTGTAGTCACAAAAGTTATGTTGACAAGCCGTCGAAAATTTGGAATGTTTTCTGACCATCAGAGAAGCTTCATTTACTGGGGAAAAAAATCCCCTCAGCTATCATGATCTGCAAAGCACCAATGGCAGATGAGACGCTTCCCCATCTGCAGAAAGGAAGGAGATACCAGTGGTCCATAGTGTTTGAGGCACAGGTCTGTGTGGAGGGAGACAGGAGGGGCACCTGTGTTGTACGCGGGAATGTAGAACAAGGAAGAGGTGAAAGGGGGTGAAGGGTGTCAATGTTTCTATTTTTGCCAGGGATGATTCTCTTGGGGTTAAAGGATAAAGAGAGAAGAAGAAATAAAATTGAGGGATTAGATAGAGCCGTGTTTTTCAAACGTCATGCTGTGAGCCGTCAGTGAGTGGATCAGGACCAGAATTTGTTTTATTAGCTAGAAAAGAAAACACCAGAGCATATCATGTATAATAGAGGTAACATTTCATTAGACTCTGCTTCTCATATATATGTGAGTATGTATTGTGGGAATATGTAAATATGTGTATATTGATTTGTCATCTATACTTTTTACTACAAACCGTCGAGTTAAATACGTATTCAGTGAGTCACTGAGCCACACTATTTAAGGTTCCTTGCCCCCGCCTTCTGATAAAAAAGGACATGTTAAAGATTTGTTCATGTTTTACTTGGGCTTCACACCTTCAAAAGAAAACATGATGTTTTCCTTTTATTTCTGTTTCCAGTAATGGAACAAAGATGAAAACCTTCCTTCCAGCTTTTCAGAAATTATCTCTTATTTGTCTCATTCAATGTTATATGTTGATTCTCTGTTAAATAGTTCTCAAATCCCTCAGTCACACTGGATCACTGAGCTTTGAAAGATTATAAAGATCATCTCTCTCCTTTGCTTATCTCTTTTGTAGATGGGTCTTAAAAGCTGGCATATGAGCTGGCTTTATTTAAAAATACATTCCCACCGAAATTATTTTCCTACTGAAAGAAAAAAAAAAGGAATGAATCAGAATCACTTCCTTACTGTATAAATTTGGAAAGTTATTCATCTTCTCTCAGCCTTAGTTTCTTTGGCTGTAAATTAAAGTTAATACTATCTCCTTAGCCAGATTGTTGCAAGGAGTGGAGAGGATTCGTGCAAAGTGTCTGACAAAAGTTAGGCATTCAATAAATGACTATTTTGAATTATAATAAAATGAGAACCAAGCACACAACTGTTTATCCTTCTCATATATAAGCAGGCATCTTGTTCTCTGCCTTCCTGAAGAGTGTACTTCATCTCTTTTCATCCCCTGAGTGCAACACATGACCACACACACACACACACACACACACACACACACACACACACGAAAGATGCTTGATAAAAGTTGGCAGAATTGAATTCAGGAAAGGTGCTGTTGTGTTTTCTTGATAAGAGAGTATACTTATTGCCAAAATGATTATAAAAGCCAATCTTTATGCCCATATTAACTTGTTTTTTTTTTTTTTTTTTGGACTGGGAGGGCAGTCTCAATAGGAAACACCCAACTCCCAAAATGTCCAACTACAAAGGGAACCAAGTCAAGTTTCATCAGGTAGGTTTCATCTTCCCTGACAAGAATTTAAACACATCTCTGCACTCTGGGAAGAAACCAGTAATTGAAAGCCCCTGCCAGTCAAGACAAGCAGAGCACCTAGACTGAGAAGAGTGGGAGATTTTTGCTTATCTTCAAAAGGTAAGAGCGAGCTGATAAGATATGGAACAGTCGTTTTGCTCTGAAACAAGCCTACCAAAAACCATATTAAGTAGAGAACAGTCCTTATTTTCCTTTCAAAACTTCCTTTCTTCTGATCCCATCTATATAAACACACCTCACACCCCTAAAGCTGCAACACCGTTCTGCGCTTTAAATCCTTAGCCCCTGGAGACGACAGGGCACCTCTGTGCACCTGCCCAGCTGATCTCACCAGTGGCCCAGTCACTCATGACCACAGAGCTGTGCCTGAGAGAGTAGGGGTGCATGTTGTTCCCCGGCATTTCTTTGCCATCTCAAAGGAATTCCCGATGCCATTAAAACCAAATGTCTATGCCTCTGAAGCAAACAGGTCATATATGTTTCACTAATGGGACAGTCATCTCTAAAAAACCCCTCAGTGTATAAAGCTACTGAGTTCCCCCATCCTACCATTTTCAAAGTAACAATGAAAATGCAATTCTTATACATCTAGCCTTTCCAGCTGACCCCAGGGTGGCATTCGCTGTCTATTCGCCATTAAATTGCCTCACAAAAGTCATCTTCTTGTCAAGTTTGTTTCTTCTCTTACATACATGAAGAAGAGGCCCCAGGGAGGAAGGATATTAGGGTGGGAAGGGATGAAATGTAATCCTGTGGAAGGCCTCTGTCAGTGGCCTGGTCCGTGGGCCCCAAGTCACTGTGAAAGGGCCCCCTGGGAATGACAAGCTTTCCCCAAACCTGCCTTTCTTCCTGCCAGGTGGCATGGCCACACATTTCATAAAGCAAATCCAAAGGTGACACATGGAGAAATAGCAAGAAACTTTCAAAGACTTGTTGCTTTTCAAAACCTGACCCATGTGCTGTGTAACCATGTACAAGTGCCCTGGGGGTGCGGAGAGGGTGAGCCCTGTTTGTGTCTGAAACTTGCTTCAGGAGAAGGTGTCTTCCCCCAGGCAAGTAACACACATCTCCCTGTTAGCATCTACTGTCCTCTCTCCTCCTTTACACAATACAACTGGTCATCTTGTCTGAGCAACTGATTCTTCTGATCGCTGTAGGGTGGAGGGAGGGGGAGGGGGTACTATTTCAGATGGCTGAAATTTTCCCCACAATAGCAAGGGGCAATGGAGCTTTTTATGTTTGATCCATATATAACAATGGATCCGAATTCGAACAGGTCTAGAAAACTCAAATGTTCATTGCTTGTTTGTTTAAGACTTTATTTATTTATTTTTTTTTTTAATTTTTTTTTTCCAACGTTTATTTATTTTTGGGACAGAGAGAGACAGAGCATGAACGGGGGAGGGGCAGAGAGAGAGGGAGACACAGAATCGGAAACAGGCTCCAGGCTCCGAGCCATCGGCCCAGAGCCCGACGCGGGGCTCGAACTCACGGACCGCGAGATCGTGACCTGGCTGAAGTCGGACGCTTAACCGACTGCGCCACCCAGGCGCCCCAGACTTTATTTTTTTAAGTAATCTCTACACTCACTGTGGGGCTTGAACCTACAACCCTGAGATCAAGAGTTGTATGCTCCACTAACTGAGCCGGCCAGGAGCCCCTCAAATGTTCACTGTTAACTGAGCCTCGAGATTCTGCCAGATGATGTTTAAGTGCTGGGAATACAGTGGTGAACAAGGTCCTTCCCTAATGGAACATGTATTCTAGTAGGAAGAGACAGAAAATAGACAAGCTGGGGTGCCTGGGTGGCTCAGTCAGTTGAGTGACGACTCTTGATTTCGGCTCAGGCCATGATCTCACGGTTTGTGAGTCTGAGCCCCACGTCGGGATCTGTGCTGACAGCGAGGAGCCTGCTTGGGATTCTCTCTCTCCCTCTCTCTCTGTTCCTCTACTGCTTGTGTTTCTCTCTCTCTCCCTCTCTCTCTGCCCCTCCCCCACGTGCACTATCTATCTCAAAATAAATAAACTTAAAAAAAAATAGAATAGATAAGCTACAAAATAACGTCAAATAGTCATAAGTGCTATGAAGAAGGAAAATGTGGTCATTGCACAGAGTGGCTGGATATGGACTGGAGGCAATTGGGGGCAGGTTTAGAGAAGACCTCATGGAGGAGCTGTCATGTAAACTGGAAGCTGAAGGATCCAAAGGAGCTGCCAAGATCTGATTCTGGTCACGAGCATCCCAGACAGAAGATGCAAATGACCTGTGGTGGCTGTGGAGGAGAAGTCTGTGTATCCAGAGCCTGCCAACCAATGGGCAAGTGGCATGAGCAGAGGTCACAGGGCAGCAGGGCAAGATCCCACAGGGGCTTGTGGATGCTGGAAAGGAATTCCTAGGTCACTTCTAGCAAAGGGAAACCACTGGAAGGGATCTAAACCAAAATAAACATCTGCTGCTTCTTCGCTGCGTGTCTCCAGCTCACCATCTTCTAAGGTTCCATGCCTTTCGGGCCTCTGCAGAATCAACAGCACAAAGATATATTCCCCGCACCCCCAATTTCTGCTTTATCATTATTGGTGACTCAATCAAGGCTGAACTTTGATGACAAATTGCTTACATTTAAATAAACCTATCGCTAAAAAAGAAAGATCTCTCACCTACCACTACATTCTTACCATTCTCACACTTCACAATGACCTGAACAGTAAGAAATAGGAACCAGAAGATGGTGAACTATGCAAATGATCCTTCTCACAACATCCCGAAGACTGAATTGCCAAGTCCCATTATCAGATTGGGGTCCGTGGAAGTGAGTGCCTTCTGCAAAGCATCTCAGGCACGGATAATGTAAGCTGGGCTACAATGCTTTCCTTCCCATATGAGTTGTCAACATCTCCCTTTGGACCAATCAAGGATTATTGTCTCAACAAGGCATGCAAACTCATTGTTTGTTAAGCTGGCTCAGCCAACCATTAAATCATAGGAGAGGCAGGCCTAGCCCATTCTCTTGCCTAACACCTCCAAGAACCCCGCCCTAGGTCCACATACCGTCTGGGGAGTAAGGCTCTTTAGTGAAATCTGAATTTTGTTTCCAAGAGGAAAATCATTTCTCTAAGACAGTCAACTACTCTCGTCAAGCTAATGTTCTTAAGTCTGTATCCGCTGTGGTTCCCTTAATGAAAACAAACCAGAGACAGAAGTAGGGAAATGAAATCGCTTCAAACAGCCTGAGAGTCCCTAGAAGAACACGTTAACTTAATTTGTACTGCCAGATAAATGACCAGATATGTGCACAAAGGAATCAAACTTTTAAAATATTCCCTAATGACGTGGGAAGATAAAAGTTACCTCTGATTGAAAAACGTAACCGATAAAGACATCAAAGAGGAAGATCTGAAATTGCACTTGCTAAATAATCAGCAGACAAGACAGATGCAGGAGTGGTTCTGGTTTGCTTTGGTTTGTTCGTAGGTGGAAAGGGGATGCTTTCATTTTGAAAAGACGGTGAGCAAACAACTCAGGAAATTTTACTATTTGAAGTGACTGGTTTAAGAATAATGATCAGGTATTACAAACCCACGTCCTGCCTACATGCATCTGTGTATCTTCAGGTGACATATAACCTCTGGTGACACTGTGTAAGAGATGATCTCCTCGGAGGCATATCTGGAAGCTGAGGATCTCTGGTGCTGAGATTGTAAACCCCAAAGGGGAGGGAGGTCTGAGACCCCACGTGCTGTCAGGCAAGGCAGGGACAGACCCAACATGGGTGTGCAGGATGGACCTCCCCCTGGGACCCGGGACACCATGTCCAGAAACCTAAGTCCTGCCCACAAAGATGGTGGCTAGAGAATAAAAATAAAACATTTTACATGAAATTTGTGGCTTTCAATGCCTAAAATTTGGTTAAAGGCTTCTTTGCCTTCGAGTGTAATTGATATAAAATGCTGCTCTGAAATAAGATAATAGTTTTAGAATTGAGCTTAATTTTCTGATTGTTTGAACATATTAGAAAGAGGAAGAAATACGTTTCCCTTTCAGAGGAAACATCCTTATTTGGAAACTGCCACAGTTTCTTTTTAAGTCAAAACTAACACAATTCCTTAAAAGCAAAAGAAAAACAATTATTTAAAACACCCAAAACACTTTATTAGAACTACTCAGGTCTCAAATGACAGAAACCCGACCCAACTCAAAGTAGCTTTAGCACAAAAGGGAATTTATTGGTACACTTCACTGACAAGCCCAAGAGATAATGGATTCAGGTATGGCTCAATCTAGGTGCTGAAGTTATATTATCAGAAACTTTCTCCATCTCTTAATTCTGCAACCCCCTGCATTGGCTTCATTTTTTAACTAGGTTATCTTCATTTGCCTGTTCATTTATTAAGCAGGTCTTTTAAAATATATTTTTATTTTTTTTTTAAGTACGCCCCACGCTCCAAACCAAGGGTTGAACTCACAACCCTGAGATCAAGACCTGAGCTGAGATCAAGAGTCAGATGCTTAACCGACTAAGCCACGCAGGCACCCCAAGTAGGTTATCTTTCATAGAGGCAAAATCACTAGGAGTAGCTCCAGATTTATGTTACCAATCTAAATTAAAAAAGAAAACAGGGAAAAAAAACCCACCTTTTTCCACAAATTCAACAAATATTTTAGGATTGGGTCTCTCATGAGCCTAGCTTGGTTCACAAACCATCTCTTTGGTCTGCAGGGAGGGAGGAACATTCTGAATGGTTGAGAAATCGGCCCAGGGGCTTACCCTCCCATCCTCTAGCTGGGGGATGATGGTGGCACCAGTTCAGTTTCACAGGTTCAAACAAGACCTGGTTCCCAAGGGAAAACTTAGGTGCTGCTAGCAGGAAAGGGATGTACGTTGCTATGTGAGACCAAGAGATATTTACTATATAATGTCTATGCTGTTCCCTCCATTGACTTCTTTCCTCTTTTCTTCAAAAGCCTCCCAAAACTGAGTTCAAATATTCCCTTCTGCAAAACACACTCTCCAAACTCCGATGAAATGTTCACTTTAAAATGGTTAATTAAAATGAAAACAAGATATCGAAAAGATATCTGCACCCCCACGTTCATTGCAGCACATTCAAATAGCTAAGATACGGAAACAACCAAAGTGTCCATCAATGAATAAATGGGACAAAGAAGGTGTGATACACACACGCACGCACACACACACACACATCACAATGGAATATTATTCGGCCATGAGAAAGAAGAAAATCCTGCTATTTGTGACAACATGATGGCCCTTGAGAGCACTATGTTAAGCAAGCTGAGTCAGAGAAGGACAAATACTGTATGGTATCATTTACGTATGTAATCTAAAAGAGCCAAGCTCATAAAATCAGCAAGTAGACTGGTATTTACCGGAGGCGGGGGAGGAGGTAGGAGAATTGGGGAGGTGTTTAAGGGTACCAACTTGCAACTAGTTTATAAATAAGTCATGGACATCTAACCCACAGCATAGTGATTACGGTTGATAATACTATATTATAAACCTCACAGCTGCCAAGCTATTAGGTCTTAATTGTTCTTAACACATACAAAAAATAATTATATGACGTGATAGCTAACACCATATAGTGGTCATCATATTATAGTACAGAAATGTATCGAATGTACCCATTGTATACCTTATCCTTACAAAATGTCATGTGTCAATTATCTCAACAAAAACAAAGCAACAAAAACGCAAAACACACACATACAAACCAAAATGTCTCCTCAGACTCTTACCCTGTGGCTTAGGGGTCCTTTCTGGGCTCCCCACAGAGTCTGGTGCTTCCTACCATTGCTGAATTTACTACACTTTTTGAAACACTCTGTTTAAGTGTATTAAACGTAACAAATTCCCAAAAGGCTTTTTATACTTGTCACCAGGACAATCCTTGGCACAAAATAGTAAAAATTTATGCAATGAGACTGTTGTGGCCAGGGTGGTTCTTCTCTCATGGTTTATCCATCAGTCCACTGTAATATCAGTCACACCAAATTATTCTGAAATAACAATGAAACAGTCTCTAACAAAGCCTCCATCTGGAGTGTCTCTAGTTTGTAAACAGAAATTTGAAAATTCAATTAACTGAGCAATTCATTTTTACCTAGTCACTAAAGCCCAAACTTGGACAAGAATAGCAAAACGTGAACCACTAAAGTATTTTAAACTAATTCATTAGGAAGGGCTAGTCCCTATATATATTCAATCCAAAATCTAGTAAAATGACTTTAATTCATCTCTAACTCCATTTATATTTTCAGTTCATACTCTGACTTCACAAAAGCAGAATTTTGTGTTTCACTGTGATCACAGATACTTCCTGTAAAAACAGCCTAAGAAACAGCAATGCATGTTATTTTTAACATTACTTAAATTCATCATTACTCAAAATGTTAACTGCCTAAGGAGATTCTAGAGGGCACTCCTCTGCATCATGCAAATGTATATGTGCTCTGAGCCTAATTCATTTATGTTTCCTCCTCAGTACCTGATGAAAATGAGTCCTGTCTCCCAGTAACCCAGTTCTAACACCTCAGACTTCAGAAACCATATGAGTCAAGTGGAACTCTCATGATCAAGGCCTTAAAGCTGTACTGAGGGGTGCCTGGGTGGCTCAGTCGGTTAAGCCTCCGACTTCAGCTCAGGTCATGATCTCACGGTTTGTGAGTTCGAGCCCCGCGTTGGGCTCTGGGCCGACAGCTCGGAGCCTGGACTCTGCTTGGGATTCTGTGTCTCCCTCTCTCGGTTCCTCCCAATCTCTCTCTCTCTTTCTCTCTCTGAAATAAATAAAGATTTAAAAAAATTTTTTAAAAAAGAAAGAAAGAAAAAAGCTGTACTGAATCCCACCTTCAGGTCCCGCTGGTCCAGGAAAGACAGATACTACCAAGGCAGTAGGGGCAAGGGAAAACGAAACTAACATGGACTGTGGAAAACATGGCACTGCGGATCTTACGCACATGTGAAGTCCCACCATATGCAAGGTTAATACAACATGGCGTCTTCCTCTAGAGCACATTATTGGCAACCACTGGTCTCGTGCTGGAAGGACGATGGTCTGTGCAGGACTCCTCAAGAGATGTACGAACAGGCAAAGAACCACATTGGCTGTTCTTTATGGAAAATTAAGGGGCATTTGAAAGAGTAGTTTTGCTTACACATCTTTCTCATCTGGTACCTGGTTGCAGATGAGGTACGTCCAGTCCCTCGCTGAAATAAGATGTAATTCCAACGCTCAGAATCTCAGGCAACCATCACAAAAACTCTGAGAGTTAAATGATTACTGGCCAGTTTATATATGAAAAACATGGAGCTCCAGAGAGGTTGAGTAACTTTCCCATAATCCTGTGCTTTAAAAAATACAATCCTCTTTCTTTCAAAGATTCTAAGAGCTATATTCAGGATATATGCACTACCAAAAGAGATCCACTTTGTATTGTGTTAAAAAGAAAAAGTGTTCATCATTTTGGTCTGATGAAACTTTAGAGATATTACAACAGTAATTCAAATCACCATTTGGGGCTATTAAGGCCAGGGTTTCATATCACAAAATATGTCTCAAATTATTTAAAAGTTTAGATCGTAAACAACCCGTATTTAGAGTAAATCCCTAGTGTAACTATGTTTGAGCCCAGCAACATCCTTCAAATACTCTAATAGCCCAAGAGACTTAAAAAACAAACAAACAAACAAACAAACAAACAAACACCAAACTGCAGGTAACTCTTAAAAAAGACAGATAACCTTGATGGGTATTGAGGAGGGCACCTTTTGGGATGAGCACTGGGTGTTGTATGGAAACCAATCTGACAATAAATTTCATAGTAAAAAAAAAAAAAAAAAGACAGACAACCTAAATTTAATTTCACTTGGCTCTCAAAAATAAAATAAAACTTGTAGATGCTGCCTCTTCAGGAAGTGCCTTCTCAGATCCTTCCTCCAAGCTGACATTTGCCCAAGGGGAGGCCTCAAAATGGAGCAACTGAACCAAGTGTGGGGGCTCATTTATCTTCAAAAAATTACATGACATATTTCTGTTACAGGAAGCTACTGAACTTTTTAAGCTATAAAACTTCTTTATATACCACAAATTTTTTTTTTTTTTTACCTTAAGAGGTACATTAAAATTTAGTCAAATTTGATGGTAATAAGGTTAAAAAGCTGCCACAGCTGATGATCGCATTTGATAATGGGGCATCAGCAGAGCAGAAGAACATTCGGTTTCCGAACACCATTTATTTATTCATAGAGTTAGTTATTTTAAAGTTTATTTCCTTACTTAGAGAGAGAGCGTGCACACGCGAGCGAGCAGGGGAGGGGCAGAGAGAGGCAGAGAGAGACATTTCCAAGCAGGCTCCATACTAACGTGACGCAGGGCTCTATCTCAGGAACCGTGAGATCATGACCCGAGCTGAAATCAAGAGTCGGGCGCTTAACCCACGGAGCCACCCAGGCGCCCCTGAACACCATTTAAATTGTGTGCGATACCACAAGGGCACAATTACCCACGAGGCTGTTGTGGCCTCCCGGGGGCTTCCGTCCAGCTTTCTCCTTCCAGGGCTACGTTCACCAGAGCGGGAGAGGGTGGGCCCAGCACAACTGTGTATGGGCACCAAATTCACACAAGATAGGATTTCTTTTCACTTAATGGGTGTGCCCTAGTGCTTCGATTCCCTTCACGAACGTATCTACCCCTCCCCCCGCCCTCCACTCGCTTCTTCAGTTTAGAAAACATTGATTTTCTAAGGAGCTGGGCTTTCTTTTTAGTCTTTCTGTATTTGAATGTCCTGTTGTCCTGGTTTCTGCTTGATGTCTCGTATCTGAGCTGTCTGAACCTCTGCCGGGAGGGAGCAGGGACCTTTAGCCCTGCCACCTTGAGAGGTATATGACCTCATGCCAACCTTCTTTGAGAGCTCTGGCTCGGGAAAGAAAATGCTGAAGTATTTATTGGCAGCCTCAACCTCACCATGGGAGATGTCCTCTGATGCCATGAAAGGGGCTTGCCAGGGAGGCCGCATACCGGGTGCTTTTTTAAATTCCGAGAAGCCACGGAAACAGTCTCACCTCTGCTCTGGGAGGTAAACAGCACATCATAATATATTATTTATTAACCGAAAGGCTTTTAGCTAAAACATTCAGCCTTTCTACTGGATTCCCAGCACCTTCCTCCTTCCTCTCTCATTCCGTGTTATTTCCTCTTTTTTTTTTTTTTGCTCATTTGTGCAGAATTTTAGAGTCAGAAGAGACCTGGAAGATTAAATAATTCCATTCTTCCGGCTGTACTTTCTCCTCCCCTTGATTCTCACTGCGTCTCTAGGTCCCAGCCTGCTTCCCCTCATCGCTGAAATGCTGTCTCCAGGGTAGGCATAGGGAGGATCAGGGCCACTGCTGGGTATGAACAGTAGAAGCAAGATGAGCCTGACACAAGGGTCTAGCCAATGTCATAATTTAAGGCCCAGGGCCAACACGCCAAAAAGATCTACCAGCCCTCATAGTCCTTTATCTGTCTTAACACATAAAGGTGAGACTAGGCGCTCAGCTTTCTGGTAAGGAATAAATAAGTCATTGTTTATCCAAATAAATGGCATATTCGAAGAAGATCACTTTCCTTTAAAATGGAGACACATCCATAGGAGAATTAAGGGAGGCCTCTGTCGGTCACTGACACCTTATTGTGAATTAGTTCCATCATATTACTTTTTTCTAATTTAGCCCGCCATAATAAGAGGGAATAAATGGGAGTTTATAGTGATACTAAGGAGGAGAAGGTAATTTTGGATCCCGGAATATTTTGTAGGCAGGCAGGTAGAGGGGTGGAGGTGGGGGTTGAGAGGCCCTAAAATGGGAATGCTGTGCAGTCAGAGGCAACCTGGGGATTGCATTAAAGGACACTATTGCATTATGGGCACTACGGGCACCTAACGACAGGTGAGAAGGGACATGAGGAGGTGGGAAAGGCATATACAAATGAAAGAGGGCAAAAAAATTAATTAAATTAAATTAAAATTAGATATTACTATTTAGTTTAGGACCACAGAGTTATGGCAACTATATACTGACTTGGGGAGACTCGCGTTGAACAGTCTACGAAGGAGTCATGGTAAAAGCTGTAGTGAATGTAGGACTACCACCATTTCACAGTGATTTTAATTTTCCAAAAGAAAACAATACAAAACAAAACGAACAAGAAAAAAAATGCTACCCCGTAAGATGGACCGAATGTGACACCTGGCCGCCCCGATGACAAGGTCTGAAGAGAAAGTACACATTTCACCGCTGTCAAAGTACTTATTGGTTCCTTAAAACGGGCTCACTTAAATATATCTGCCTCCTTCCTTTTTGATGTCATTTGTAGCATTCAATTTTGCTTTGGTTTCTGGGTTTACAAATTGCTAGTTCCTGCAGATAATGACAAGGAGAGGGATTAAAGGAAGGGTAGGGTAATGAGCAAACAAAAAGCATGGTGGAAATCAGACACACGGTGGTATTTACTTAAGGCAGATGTACTGAAGAACTGGTTTGTTGTTGGTGGTGTTTCCATTCTAGCCTTAGAATGCTGTGGGAAAGCACAATGCGGCTTGCCAAGCGTGTCGCTGCAACTTGGGGAAAATATAATTATAAGGGGGTCCTAGATAATGAGACATTCTGTGTTATTTCCTAAGAGATTCCATAATCTCTGGAAATTCCGAAGAGGGTTTTCATCCTTTCCAAAATGTATGCGGGATGACAAAGGCAGGTGTGTATGAGGATCCAGTTACACGTTTAATCAGAAGGAACAACACAGGCCAAGATAGGAAGCAACATTACTAACTAAACCGAAGTCTGGGCTGCAATATTATGTCTGCCTGCATTCATCTCAGAAGGAACCCTTCACTGGTCTGTATGTAACTGCAAATGATTAAAAGAGAGAGAGAGAGAGAGAGAGTTACACCAAAAAATTATTAGAACTAATAAAATAATTCCGTAAAGTCACAGGATACAAGATCAACATACGAATGAAAGTTAGTGGCATTTCTATACACTAACAACAAATTATTTGAAAAAGAAGTAAAATGATCCCATTTACAGTAGCATCAAAAGTAATAAAATATTTAGAAGTAAATACAACCAAGGAAGTGGAAAATTGAAAGTTGTAAGACATTGATAAAAGAAATTAAACACAAATAAATGAAAAGAAATCCCGTGTTTATTGATTAGAAGTTGTAATATTGTAAAGATATCAATGCTATCAAAGTGATCTACAAATTTAATGCAATCCTTATCAGAACATCAATGGTACTTTCTGCAGGAATAGAAAAATTCACCTTAAAATTCATAGAGAATCTTAAGGAACTTTAAATAGTCAAAAACAATCTTGAAAAAGAACAATGTTAATGGTCCCACACTTTCTGATTTCAATGTATTATGAACCTATACTAATCAAAATAATATAGTATAAAGACATACCATACTGGCATAAAGACAGACGTATACATTAATGGAATAGAATGGAAAGCCCAGAAATAAACCCTTGAGTATATAGTCAAATGATTTTCAACAAGGGTGACCGCACAAAGGGGAAAAGACCATCTTTTCAATAAATGGTGCTGGGAAACCTGGTTGTTCCCATGCAAAAGTATGAAACTGGGCACTTATCTTACCCCATTCACAGAAGTTAACTCAAAATAGGTTGAAGACTTAAATGTAAGACCTGAAACTATAAAACTACCTGATGAACACACAAGGTATAAAACTCCTTGACATTGGTCTCGGCAACGATTTTTTGGACATGACCCAAAATCACAAGGAACAAAAGCAAAAATCAGCATGGGACAAAACAGCTTCTGCATAGCAAAAGAAACAATCAACGAAATGAAAAAGCAACCTCTATATTAAAAAGAAGAAAAAGCAACCAACAGAATTGGAGACAATATTTGCCAACCATCTATCTGATAAGCTATCCATGGTGTATAAGGAACTCCTAAAACTCAATAGCAAAAAAATAAAAATCTGATTAAAAAATGGGTAGAGGACTTCAACAGACATTTTTCTAAAGAAGACATACAAATGGCTAACAGGTACATGAAAAGGGGCTCAAATTCACGAATCATCAGGGAAATACAAATCAAAACCACAATGAAGTGTCACCTCACACCTGTTAGAATTGCTATTCTCAAAAAGACAAGAGACAACAAGTATTGGCAAAGATGTGGAGATAACAGAACCCTGGCGAACTGTTGGTGGGAATGTGAACTGGCACAGCCATAAAGGAAAGGTTCCTGAAGAAATTAAAAATAGAACTCCCATAGGATCCAGAAATCCCTCTGATGGGTATTTATCTGAAGGAAATGTAATTACTATCTTGATGAGCTAGCTGCACCCCCATGTTCTTTGCAGCATTATTCACAATAACCAAGCCAGGGAAACAACCTAGTTGGTCATCGATAAATGGACGGCCGAAGAAAATGTTATATGTATAATATATATGTTCTATACATACGTTATATATATAATATATATAAAACAAAGTATATATATAACATATATATGTTAGTATATATAATGTTATATAATATTTATATATAATATATATATTTATTATATATATACTATATATATAGTATATACTATATATATATACTATTATAAATATATAAATAGAAAATAGAATATATCCAGTCATAAAGCAGAATGAAATTCTGCCTTTTGTGACAACACGGATGGATCACTTACGCTAAGTGAAATAAGTCAGAGAAGAACAAATACTGTATGTTCTCACTTATATGTAGAATCTAAAAAAAAAAAAAAAAGACGAACTCATAGAAATAGAAGAATGGTAGGGAAAATGAAGAGATGCTGGCCAAAGGGTATAAACTTTCAACTGTACGATGAATTAGTTCTGGGGATCTAATGCACAACATGGTGATTGTAATAGCAATTTTGTATTGTATACTTGAGAGGTGTTGAGAGTAGATCTTAAATGCTATCACTACACAAAAAATTGGTAATCATGTGAGGGGACAGAATATTAACTAATCTGTTGTGGTAATTACTTCAAAATATATATGTGTATCAAATCGTCATGTTGTATACCTCAAATATACATGCATTACATGTAAATAAAATCTTGATAAAGCTGGGGCAGGAAGGGAAACACACACACACACACACACACACATATATATGTTGTGTTAAGTTATATATGTATATGTGTATATATGTATATATACATATATATGTATATATGTACACACATATATGTATATATGTACATATATACATATGTATACGTGTATATATATATATATATATATATATATATATGTATAGTTTTGTATCTCTAGCTCCAAAATGATGAAATTGAAGCCTAAAAGACTTGTGTGACCACTACAAGGATACACAATGACTCGTTACAAAGCCAGGAACCAAACCTAATCTTCTGACTCACAGCCCAGTACACTTTATATGCCAGCAACTTTTTTCTTATTTTCAAAACGGGGCTAACTATACCTTGGACAATAATTAAGACAGATTCTAAGATATTTTGAAAATACAATGTAGCTTTATGTATAAGAAAATGATATTTGCATTTAAAATTTTTTTAATGTTTATTGATTTTTGAGAGAGAGACAGGGCATGAGTTGGGGAGGGGCAAAGTGAGAGAGAGAGACCAAGAATCCAAAGCAGGCTCCAGGCTCTGAGCTGTCAGCCCAAAGCATGACGCAGGGCTCAAACTCACAAACTGGGAGATCATGACCTGAGCCTAAATCAAGAGTGGGATGCTTAACCGACTGAACCACCCAGGAGCCCCATATTTACATTTTAATGGTATCTTTCTCCCCAAGAGCTCAAGTGTTAAATGATAGTGAACTTGAGATACGGAACTCTAAAAAGATGAATCTAAGGGGTGCCTGGGTGGCTCAGTGGGTTGAGCATCCGACTCTTGATTTTGGCTCAGGTCATGATCCCAGGGTGGTGGGATCCAGCCCCGTGTTGGCTCTGTGCTGAGTGTGGCGCCTGATTAAGAGTCCCTCTCTCCTCTCTCTCTTCCTCTCTTCCTCTCTCTCCAACCCCCTGCCTCTCTCCCCTGCTCATGCACTGTCTCTCTCTTTAAAATAATTAAAAAAAAAAAAAAAAAAAAACAGAACCTAAAATGAACTTGAAACCCACTAATATCCCAAAGCTTTCATAAGTAAAAAGAAGTTAGGATCAAGGAGAGAAGCTACGGAGGAAAAGTTCTATTGTCACAACGTCACCTTAGCTAGGTCCCAATAATCACATAAAAGACAACTGCCACTCATAGTACATGTGTCCTCAGCCATTGGTGTTCTCAACACTTACCTCTTTGCATTGCACCTACCTTTGCTAATTTCCCAGTACTATACAAAACTTCTTTGTATTATATATCGTACTCTATTTGGACATGTTGACTTCACTAATTAGTCTATAAATACTTGACTTCTACCCACTGCTTTGGTAAGTGAGATAATTGCAGAGGAAAGGCCAAAGCATTTATGGTCAATCAGATGACGAGAGAAGGAATATGGTCTTTCAGCTGAGTTAAGTGTAAAACATTATGTGGCAAGGCAGAAGCTATTAGCAGGATCAATATTTCTCCTAGTACCTTAATAAATCATTATATCAAAGCCCCGACACGGGATGGAGAAAATCTCAGCCTACCTACACCGAAGCTTCCAAAATGGAAAATAAAATTCCATTTCCATTACAAAGACTTAATTGGAACACAAAGGAAATGACAAGTTACAAAACCAGTCTCCAAAACTCTGGATGTGTGAAGACTTTTTGAATCATTAGTGCAGGAAGAAAAGAAGAAAGACTCAGAACATTGCTACTCTCTGGGCTGCACATTTATAATTTGCAACTGGTAAATATGTATGAATCTGTTCCACTGCAGCTAGGGATGACATACAGAGCAGAGAAATCAAAGCAGAGGAAGGTTCGGCAGTTATAACCCACCTCCTCCCACACTTAACAGTTTTCAATCTTCCCAAATCTCTTCCTTACTTAAGATACTCTCCGTTCGGGATGGTTTCCTAAAATTAAAAGTACTTTGATGCCAATGGACGTTCAAAGCATAGCAAAAAGCATCCTGTGGTGAGCTCGAACTGTATCACGAGGCATAAATAATAGTTTTTTGTTTTTTTTTTTTTTTGGCCAAACTCTTAACCTCTCCCATGTTCTTTGATGATCCTTCAAGGAAAACAAGCAAGCAATTAAAAAAAGTTACTAGGCTTAGTTTCCCAATTGTTTCAGCTCTAGAACTCATTATTTTTCTTTTCCACTATGTTGCAAAAGACAAAAGAAACATTTTTGCGGTGTTCAATACAGAGAATATGATGCTTTCCCTTAAGGACACTATATTGTCTATTTATAGAGATGATAGTCCATATAGACACTCTTTTGATTCTGCTACACCTTTTACTTTGTAAATATTTAATTTAAAATATTTTTTTTCTTATAAGCTCATCTTACTTTACTGTAGCTCTGTCTACCCTCACAGCAAGTTAAAGCTGAGAACTTAGAGGTCACATCAGGAAATTTGTTTATGAAGGTCACGGCTGACAAACCAGCAACAAAAGAAGGCAAGTCTCCCTACATCATTAACCATAGGTCTTGCTTTCTGTGGAACACAGGTTTCAGAAGACCTAGGAGCAAGCCACGATTTCAGGGGAAGGGCACTGGACGACGGTCCTGGTGGAAGAAACTTCCTGACAGAAAGAGAAATGAGTGTGGGAGAGAGGACCTTCCATCTGCAAGGGTTTCTATGTTCCGAGGGGGCAAAGATGGCAGAGGCGAGGAGCCCGAGGCTTTGACTGATCTTCTGATTCCGAATGGAGTCTGGTGCCCTGTAGGTCCAGGGGCTTCACACGGGGCTAGAAACAGCACTCTCCTCCGACCTCACCGGTCCCTGGCAAGCGTAACATCCTAAGATGCCTTTCAGTTAAACCTGCTAGGTTCTCGCGGCTCAAGGAGTTGGGCTCAAAGTGGAAGATGCATTTTGTGGCTCAAAGCAGAAAACCAAACTAAACCAAGCCCAGGAATGGTGAGAAACAAAATACAGGGAGACCTGCTGGTCAGAAGGTCACAGCCGATGGGGCCTATGCGCCCAGCTAGAACTACACGTCTTCCACACGCACATTGTCTCCCGCCTTATGAAGTGTGAGCAAATCTAGGCCTAGCATCCCAGGGCGGTAAACCACAACAAAGAGGGATCGGGGCGGGTCCCGTCCATGAGAGCTGCACCACGAGCCCAGGCTACCTGGAAGGCCGCCTCGGTGGCACGGTGTGAGAGCCAGGGAACCAACGTGGTGCTGAGTCGTCAAGAAGAAGGTAGCATCTGCCGACCTGGGCACCTCTGGGCAGAACAAGAGACATCTTTGCTCCGCCTCTAGCTGGTGGCTGCCCTTCCCCTCCTCCGTAAGCACTTCTCTGACCACCGTCAGTTTTCCAGCAGAAAGGCCGTCAGCTGTGGTGTTGACGACGGGGCTGGAGTGGTTGCAAGCACTTTGCAGGCTCCCGTGTGAACTGTTCCTCTAGGGGTGTCCTTGTTCAAGTGGTAGTTCGTTTGAAGACAATTAGCCGGCTGCCCACTCCCTTTGAGGCACAGCAGGGCAGGGTGGGCTGCTGGGCTGGACTAAGATTCCAGCACGAGGCTGAAGTAGCCAGGATGTTTCCAGGTTGGGTCCAGGTTCAGGGTGGCATCGGGGAACGTCTGGCATTTCTATCACGGATCACAACAAGTTCGTCACCGATTTGCCTTAGTCGCTCTGCCAGGTTTTCATTTATTTATTTTCGCCTCTGCGATACCTTATCACAGACACTTCCACCTTTCAACACTGAAGAGATCAGACAGTTCATTCTTTTCCTTCTTTCCCCACTCTTCCAGGGAAAGGGCACAATGGATCATTATGGCAAAACTATAGATGGGAAATCCACAAAAGATACAAAGATGAAAGAGAAGTAGAGTTTGTTTGTTTGTTTGTTTTCATGTAAGAAAGCTATCGAATTTGCTTTCTAAAATATTTTCATGTAGCCGACTTCCTTTTACCAGTTGGCCGATAGGGTCTTTGGGAGCGAGCTATCTGTCTGAGAAGAGTATTTCTTTTCTGCCACGTGACTGTCTGCTTCAAGCCTCTGAACACACTCACTTTGTCCCCCTTAAAGAGGAGAAAACGCGTCTCCTTTTCCAGCCTCCCTCGCCCTTGACCCTCTTTTCTCTGCAAGCCATTTGGCTTCCACAACAAAAAAGGTGTCACAAGCACAAGCAGGGGAAAATATGTTACCAGGGACATTCTGAGTTCATTGCACCACTCAGCTCATCTGGGAAACTCACACACATCTGGCCAATTGGCACGTCTCAACAGAATTCAGCTGTGCCCGTGCAAGCGTGCTGGGGAATAACATTTAGACTGAGACACACCCTCTGGCTTGCTAATCCCTCAAATGTGCAAGGGTCACAGGCCACAAACCCCCTTCCAAACACATTTTTGTACGTTGTTTTGTTTTGTTTTGTTTTTTTCTTCATTTGCAGTGTCTCTTCTTCAAAACCATTTTTATCATTTGGCTCTTTATAAAGAGCACTGGAATCTGGTATTCTGTGCACAACCTTACTTCCTCCACAACAGGGAAGAGAGCGCAGGATTTAAGGGGACTTTAAATCTAGGGACCCCAAACTCACTGCAGATTCTGCAGACTTAGACCTCGCGGTCTCTCAGGCAACTGAGACAACTTCTGAAAAGGAGCACTTATTTAAATATGCTTCCTTTAATGCTCTCGGGTTATATATAAATTGCCTCAAATCATACGTATCCAAAGCTATGAGAAGAAGCTCAAGGATCACACCTGCAGAGACTATGTGGGACTTCCTCCTTCACGTCAGTTGTCAAAGGTAATGCAACAGAAAAGGAACCACCCAGAACAGTGGTGGAAAAGTCATGGAGGAAGCCAGCAAAAGGTGTGGTGTTTATAACGTATAACAAAGGAAACTTTGATTTCTAACAGGAATTACAACATTCCAGGAGCAGGGACCATAAGGAAAATGGTCTAAGTTTTCAGGTTAACTAACTTTTTAGAAATGCTGAAACATATTCCCCCTTGGTAAAGGGCTTTAGATATACTCTAACAAGGGTGTTTCTACAAAAGTAATACGAGAGAAAGTAAAAAGCTTCAATGAGGTCAAAAGACTAAGCAAGAAATGTAGGTATGCCTCCCACCACAGTCCCACCTTCTAGAGCTAAGAACCACGAACGGCTTAATGTACAGTCGTGCACATAAAACCACGTGCATATTTGCTGGCATGTGCTTCAACTGTATGAAAACATGCTATCTTATTCAAACGTGTTCAGCTCGTTACAAAACCCCAGCAGCATTGTCCCACATCACTGGCACAGATTGACTCGCTTTTTTAAATGGCTATGTTGCATCCTATGAACAGGTCACTGTAAAACCTAGATCTCTATCGGTGTAGTTTTAGGCCACTTCCAAGTTGTCATGTTACAAAAGAAGCAACGCGCATTCCTACAGTGACAGCTACACATCGTGTACAGGCACAACGGGAACTCCTCCGAAATACATTTTGCCAATCTACGCTCCTTCCAGCAGGGTGGAAACTTCTTGCCCTCTCTCGATAGCACCAGCTGCTTAAATTGTTTTCAACTGACAAGTGAAAAGTACTATCTTATTTTTTTCATCATTAATGAGGCCATATTTCTGAGAAGCAGGCTATTCTCTGAACTGACCATTAATATTCTTTCCTCATTTTCTTCCACTGGGCTTTTCCTATTTACTGATGGATACGAACGAGGCCCTTGTTTATCAGGGGAATCAGTCCATCATCTACCGTGTGTATTGCAAACACTTTTTCTAATTTTTCTGTTCTCTGTTGACTTTGCTGTTGCATCGGGATGGGGGACAGTCTTCCAGAAAAGATGACATTTTTCAACAATAACATCAGTAACTCTAAAATACGGACTGTATGATGCCAACCGTGACCTGCTCTTTGGGTATCTCGCTTATCTCAGGCACAAGGTCACCAGGACCAATTGGTGGAGACCCTCCTCAAGTTTCACACGCTCACAGGGCCATTTATAAAGTGCTCACTCTCACCTGGCAGCCTCCTGCCTTAATCTCAGTTGGGATCTTGACCCCAAAGTACCTGCTCCTTTCACAGAAGTCACTCAGAAGTCAGTACACAAAATTTCTTTACTCTTTTGTTTCCCCTTTTCCCCTACCAGCAATTCTGGGAGGAGTGGAGGAGAACGCAGAGTGAGCGACCAGATCTAGAACATTACTACTTCATCTATGAAAGAATTCAGCTAATTCCTAGGATTCCTTTTTCATGTTCACAGCGATTACGCCAGATCTTATATTTGGGGAGCGGGGGGGTTCATCCCATCCCTTCTCAGGATCACTAACATACATTTGTTGAGGATATACTGTGTGTCGGGCATTGACCAGACTCACCCCTAGCACACAAAGAACATCAGGGCATGAGCCCAGCCAACAATGAGCTCGTCTGTACACATACTGATGGGGAGCCAACTGCAAGGTGCAAATCCTGACACTCCCTCCTCCCACCCCCGATGTGGTCATTGTATTACCCAGAGCCATTTAACCTCTCAGGGCTCCGTCTCCATATCCTTATCAGACAGGTACATTATAGGATTGCTGTAGAGTAAAAGGAGTTACTTGACAGAGCAGTGCCTGGCATATGGCCGGTCTTAAACAAACATGGCCCGATAATAGTAATGAATGCAGAAAGCAGTATCAGTGAGAGTGTGAGAAAGTCCAATAAGCTTTGCTTACATACTATGTGACCACAGAAATGGGAGCCCCAAAGCAGCATTCCTCCTTTGGGGTGTGAGTAGGACGTGAAGAGGATAGGAAGGATGGGCAAAGACAAACGTGTGCTCCACAGGGGGCGAAGGGCCCTAGGAGCCCATACATTCCCGCAGGGACCATGAGCACAGTCGTGTGAGTACAACAAAAGGCTGCATCCAGACAGAAGGAGGAAATAACTTTAAAAAGGTAGATTGCCAAGGAGTTAACAAACATCTCTCAAACATCTCAAGTCTATTTATTTAAATAAGAAAATGTTTACTTATCCTTGCTCTCAATTAATAAACTGAACCAGCTGCTATCACAGAAGTAAAGCTAATCCCTCACTTAAGAAAGCAAAGTTGTGTTTCTTTTTTTTTAAATTTTTTTAACAATTATTTATTTTTGAGACAGAGAGAGAGCATGAACAGGGGAGGGTCAGAGAAAGAGGGAGACACAGAATCTGAAACAGGCTCCAGGCTCTGAGCTGTCAGCACAGAGCCCGACGCAGGGCTCGAACCCACAGACCGCGAGATCATGACCTGAGCTGAAGTCGGACGCTTAACCGACTAGGCCACCCAGGTGCCCCAGGAAAGTTGTGTTTCGAAAGTTTGTCTCTAAGGCAAGCATTGGAAAAGAGAACACCTGTCCCACAGAAACCTTGCTATACAGGGTGGAGAACTTTGCAGCCTGGTCCTGAACTCCCGGACTATGAACTGCTCAGGCAGAGTCAGAACACAACCATCCATCTCACACAAATGCGTTCCTTCCTTTGCTCATTCCCCATCTGACAAACACCCACCGCCAGTGCCTAGCCTGCCCTAAGGGAGCACAACAGCCGTGAGCACAACAGTCGTGAGTGACAACAGTCGCGAAGCAAGGTGTCTACTCTCGTGAGGCTTAACTTTCAGTGTGGGGAAGGGGGGCAGCAAGGGACACAGCACAGACATGAACAAATGGATGAATGACATTACTTCGGACCATGAAAAGTGCTAGGAAGAAAGTAAAAGTGAGTATTGTCATGGGGTGCAAGGCCACTCAATGTGGACGAAAGTGACATCTATAGGAGATCCGAATGGTGAGACGGAAGAGAAGTGGCAGGGAGTTTCTGGCCGAGAGAACAGTGGGAACAAAGATGCTAAGGCTGGAAAAAGTTTCGTGTGTTCACAGAACAAAAAGGCAGCCAGCGAGGCTGGAGCGGAGGGTGGGGGGGGGGGGGGGTGTGGCGGGGGCAATGCTTCTTACACAAAAAGTAATTCTGAATTCCAGCTTTGCACATCAAACACACACCTCCTCCTTCCTTCTGCAGGCTGCAGTTTTTTGTTGGCGGAGCTTGCCAGAGGTTCAGCGACTCCTCAGCTGTTGACAGAAAATGCACGAGGTTGGGGACCTCAGAAGCTCAGAGGCCTTGGGGTCCCAAGAGCACGGTGGGAGGAGAGTGAGAGGCTTGGGCAAGCAAAGGGTAACAAGGGGACAGTGGCCCCCCCCCCCCTTACCTACAAAGACACCCTCCAGGGAGGAAGGGTGTGGGATGTGGGACTTCAATCCACCTTCAGCAGAATTCCAGTGTAACTGGTTTAATCAAGGGAAAGACGTCTGCCGTTTACTCACCTGTTTTGTCTGGGAGCTTCCAAAGGAGCACTTCGGACAAAATCATTCGGGAATCGCAGAAGTTCCAAGGCTGAGCTATGTGCCAACGGAGACCAAGGGAACCAAAATAATTGCAGCTTATCACTAGCCTTTTAAGATACGTCTAAGGGGCACCTGGGTGGCGCAGTCGGTTAAGCGTCCGACTTCAGCCAGGTCACGATCTCGAGGTCCGGGAGTTCGAGCCCCGCGTCAGGCTCTGGGCTGATGGCTCAGAGCCTGGAGCCTGTTTCCGATTCTGTGTCTCCCTCTCTCTCTGCCCCTCCCCCGTTCATGCTCTGTCTCTCTCTGTCCCAAAAATAAATAAACATTGAAAAAAAAATTAAAAAAAAAAAAAAGATACGTCTAAAAACAAAACAAAACGAAAACCAAAACACAACCATGCCATCCGAGTAAATGTCCCTTAGGATCACTCCGAAAAGCAAAACCAAGCCACTGATGGGTGGAAAATGGATCTCACCTATTATGACAGCCGTTCCAGAGGTTTCTCTATTTTATTTGTCGGCCTCGTTTTTAAATGCTTAATCTTTATAATCACCTTGCATATTACAGTATGAAAGTAACTTGTGATTGGTGACAATTAAGAATAGGAAATTTAAGAAATGCCTGTTTTCCTAAGCCAACTTTCAACTAAACGATGTTGCTACTAAAATTATGCTCTCTTATACAAATGTTGAATATAACTAAGTTGCTCTGGAGATGTTATGGTTTACATTTTTCCCACTTGTTATTTATTCGACTAGATAAATATGCCAGTTTATAACTGGCACTGAAATAATAATAATAAGGCCAAAATTCTCTATGAGGTCATACTGTTTTCTTGAAAAGGATTATTCTACAGTCATAAGGGGTAAAAAAAAAAAAAAAATCAATGAACCTGGCCACAAATTCTAGGTATTTTGAACAATTCAGGTATAGTCATTTTAGAGCCAACCATCAGGGCACAGGTCAAAGAATTTTATACTTATTATATCACATGAATTTCTACTAGTATTCTACTAGTATTTCTAAGGAAGATGAACACCCAGGGTGAATAAATATATTTTATTTCTGTATTTGGAATATACAAATTGTTATTCTCACCGGCAACAGCATAGCTATCTTGTGTTAAAATTTGATCTTTTGGGGGCACCTGGGTGGCTCAGTCCGTTAGACATCTATCTGACTTTGGCTCAGGTCGTGATCTCATAGTTCGTGAGTTCAAGCCCCACGTCGGGCTCTGTGCTGACAGCTCAGAGCCTGGAGCCTGCTTCAGACTCTGTGTCTCCCTCTTTCCCTGCCCCTCCTCCATTCGCTCACTCACTCTCTCTCTCTCTCCCTCTCAAAAATAAATAAATGTTAAAAAATTTTAAAAAAGAATGTGATCTTTTGTTAAAGTCCTTTTATCTGCAGCAAAACAGAAGGAATATTGGTTATTTGAGGAATGAAGTACTATTTCTGAGAAACAAAGAGCTAAGACTAGAAGCTAACAACTCTGAGAACTTGGTGTTATCTGGACCGGCATCATTTGATAGGAGAATAATTATAAGACATTTTGTCCACTCTCAGAAGAGAAGGTATAGATCTTTGAAAGCTTAATAACTTACTGAATTGTACTTGTATTCTAAATGAGATGAATTTAAATGTTCGTATGTGTGAAAATGATTGTCAAATCATAGAGTACTGTAAAAATGCAAGGGCGTGCCATTATTATTACTGGAGTTGTTTTATTACACCAATTATTATGTCTAAAGTCCTGTTATTATTTTTTTTTTTTTTTGGTGATTAGGCCCAGAGCATCTTAAATAAGAAGGCATGGAACAATCTATCCTCCTAAATGTAGACACAGCCAATGGAAAATGTTATTCCATCCAATAAATCAATTTGTTTATTCATGATCTGAACAAAGTACCTCATGTCAATTTCTGATTGTTCTCTCCAAGAACTTTTTAAAACTCACCAGAACAGATGGAAAGAAAAATACAACTAAAACCTGATAGCATAATTCGTGGCCTGAAAGCTCGGATTAAAAAAAAAAAAACACGTGACCTCCAAATCCTTGACAGGAAAGTCAGTATCAGGGCATATTCCTTACACTTAACTCTCAAGAGTTATCAAAGTAACACATTAAAAAAAATTTATTTTAAAGTTTATTTATTTTGAGAAAGAGGGAGAGACAGAGGCATGAGCAGGGAAAGAGGGAGACACAGAACCTGAAGCAGGCTCCAGGCTCCGAGCTGTCATCCCAGAGCCCGGTGCAGGGCTTAAACTCACGGACATTGAGATCATGACCTGGGCCACTTAACTGAGCCACCCAGGCTCCCCAAAGTAACACATTTTAATACAACATCAGTATCTAGTGCTTTCCTCCACATCAATTTGTTTGCAAATTTCTATCTCCATTATTGTTTTAAAAATACATCACCTTCAGCCAAGAGTTCTATTACTTTTATGTAACCTTTATATAATAGTTTTAAAAAATGTTTATATGCTTCAAAATGGACACAATTGTGTCCATTAAAAAAAGGTTAAAGTTACCTAAAATAATAAACATAATTCCTAGAGTTAATTTTACCCCTGTCTAGACATGGTCCAATGACTAATTTTTATATACTTACAAAGAGTAGGAAAAGGAGAATCATAAATGTCTCTAATTTGGAGGAGAGAAATTGAGGTATAGAGAGATAACAGCACCTTGCAGAGGAGGGATTAGCACTTAATCTACATGTGTACTCTTCTCCCCCACAGTCAGAGCTGCAAGGAAGGGAAACAGAATTTATAAAGTAAGATTGGTAAATCATGATAACATGTATCAGGGTACAATTATGTAACTTTAAACATCTTTGAGTTTAAGAAGATAGAAACCCAGAGCCTGATATTTATTGAATTACGTCCATGCCTTTTCCTGACTTCTTGTTTACAATAAATTTTATGGGAGGATATTTCGATTTGTGAATTCTTGCCAGTCTGTTCTCTAATGAGAGTACAGCCTGGTTGGATTTTTAAGCTTTTTGACATTTAAAAGTGTTTACTTTGGGTCTCTAAAAACCACAGAAAAGGCTTTCCTACTATAAAAATGCTGACCCGTTGTACTTTTGGAACATAATATGAAAAACTCACAGGTGGTAGATCTTTCTTTGTGATCGAATAACACTTTTTTTAATTCTTTGACAATTGGTACTAGTATTTATACACTGCAGCTAAATCGGGTAGCATATGGGCTACGGCCACAATATTTTGACCAAAATTGTCAGATAAATGCTTTGCCTCAAAAAGATAATCCCTGACACGCATGAAGCCTTCGGAAACAGCTGGTACGTAGCACGCTGTCCGTGGAGAACGACGCGCGTTAAGAACATGCGTTCATAGGGGCGCCTGGGTGGCGCAGTCGGTTAAGCGTCCGACTTCGGCCAGGTCACGATCTCACGGTCCGTGAGTTTGAGCCCCGCGTTGGGCTCTGGGCTGATGGCTCGGAGCCTGGAGCCTGCTTCCGATTCTGTGTCTCCTTCTCTCTCTGCCCCTCCCCGCTTCATGCTCTGTCTCTCTCTGTCTCAAAAAACGTTAAAAAAAAAAAAAAAAAAAACATGCGTTCATTTAGGAAACAAAATTTCAGCGTTTTAGAATGAAGCGCTGTCCTCAGCAAATGTGTCGGGGTGTCGGGGTGCCTTTGGAAGAAAGTCAGAGACTCCTCTGGCCATTTCTGTCACTAAGAGAGAAAAATCATACTTCAACCAAACGAACCTTAACCTTTCCCGGGAAACATTTTGCGAGATCTGCCCATTCTACCTAAGCTCCTAAATAAGGCTCCAGTCAGATAGTAAGTTGAAAGAAGAGAGAGTGACATGAATGAGAAAGAACCAAACTCCTAAAATAATGCACCCAGACCGTTACCAGTCTCGCCTTGGCTGCTCTTTCACCCACAGCAAGTCCTAAAACTTGGGTTTTTCTGGGTCTGCCAAAATTCAAGTTCCTACATTAGTCTGTTGATTTCAGTCCATTAGCGTAATTATTATTTTCATCCCTGCAATCATTAAGTTTTTAAACCTCATCGTATTGATGAGACTAGACAGAGAAAGGCAAACAGACTTCATTGCGAAAGCCAATTTTGATCTATTAGCAGCGGCTGCTCAAGGGTCTGCTAAGAAGAATCCTGAGGCTGGTATGATGGGAAAGTGCAATCTAATGATTTCATGCTGTCCGTTTATGAATACAAGTCTGTCAGATCCCCAGGACTTACAGCACCTGTAGGTAATCGATAAATGTTTAGTGAAACAACGATTCTATGCACCGTGGCTGAGGTCTCTTTGTAAGAAAAGCTTTAAAAAAAAAAAAAAAAAAAAAAAACCCACAGGTAACAGGCAGTAAATAGCTGTGTGCCCTTAGATATAAATGTATTCCTTCATTTATTCATCTACTCACTTAACCTTGCATCAGGAATACTTCAGTAGTTCTTTAAGGATTCTTCCGGCCTCCATTATCACCCCTTTCCAAGCCACAGTGCTAATAAAATGACCTTTTTCTATAATAGTATTAGATCAATGTTTGCTCTTCTCATCCCTGGGTCTTCATTCTCGTTGGGCTCTCTTACGAAATACACCACACAAGCGTATAAAAACCAGTCATGGCAGACAGATACATAAATTGGATGGATGGATGAACGGAGGGGAGGGAGGGATGGAGAGATAGAGAGACAGACCCCAGATATTCAACCAGGATCCCTTCATTGATCAATTTACCAATTATTCTCTGTTTTCTATTCTCCTGTTCCCCCTTTTTTTGGCCCACAGATCTTAAAAGCTTTGATTTCGTTGTAATCCATAGGCTTGGGTAGAAGACACTCCAGCAAAAAAAGAGTCTCCCCGCCTTTCGGCACGGAGGGGCATATGGAAACAACGCCTCTTCCTTTATGACAATCTTTTGCATGGGGTAGAAAGGGCAAGCTCCTCAGCGGTGAATAAACCATCTTTCTCCATCTGGCCTTCACCACCCTGGAGGAGTTTCACCTGCTGCCAGTGCTCACTCCCTGAGAGTGTACCCCTCATAGCTCCCTGACCACATTGTGATGTTTCCAGTTCGAGGTTTTTTTGTGTTTGCTTTTTTTTTTTTTTTTATTATATGAAATTTATTATCAAATTAGTTTCCATATTCTTAATTAGTTTCTATTGTTTTTGCTTTTTTGTTTTCTTTTAGCAGGGTGTTTTTGCCTTTTCATCTGCTTGTCAAACTCCAGCTTGGTTCCACAAACCCAGTTCACCAATTACCCCACATCACACCCTGGGAAAAGTGAGTCATTCCCTTCTTTACCTTTCCCATAAACAGTTCATCATTGTACCAGTCTCGTGCTCTGTTAATGAGTTCGGATTAATATCTGAGAACTGGTTGAGAGCAGGGATTTTTGTCTCAATTTGCCTCTGTTTTCTTAGCATCCAACACAGTTTAGGACACCCTGAATATAACCGAGAGTACCCTCAAGGTTTTCAGTTCAGGAGGCGAAGGGAATACTGATGACATTAGCCAAGAGATGGGATAGAGAATAGAAGCAGATTTTCTTATGAGATTTAATTTGTAAGTTGGAGATCTCCACATTTTAAAGCCATGATAAGATGGGTTCCAGCAGAAATTATAAAGTCAGGAAATCTGGGCCTAGAGCTAGAGAAAGGGGTGGGAGCTGAAGGCAGTCATCTGGGAGTCATCAGTATATGGGTAGTAGCAGCAGCCATGGATGGATAAGGTAAAGAATACTGCCGAAAGGCTTTGGGGAAGAATAAGATATCGAAGAAACTGGAGCACTTACAAAGCCAAAGGCATTGAGAAATTGAAATAGGAAGGAGTATCAACCATGTTAGTGTCTCCTGATGATCGAGTGGAAGGGAAACCACAGAGGCGATGGATCTCACAACTTGGAGGGACAAATACAGGGAAAAGTGAGACATCGCCGTGAGCAATCTCAGTGGAGGGGAAGGACCAGGAAGAAACAGACTGCAGTGGGCTAGAGTGAATGAGTGTCTTTCATCCAGACTCATTACAGACAGTAGGAGTCTGGATGAAAGACGGCTTATGCCTGATGCCAGCAGTGGCCGCCCAGGTGGGCGGTGGAAGAAGAGAGGGATGGAGAGGCCTGGTGAGAGGGAATTAGCAAATGAGCAGAGCTCATTTTACAACATTTTACATATTTTATATTTTGGGCAAGATGGCCTTAAGAAAATGGTTCCAAAATTCCTACTGGGGATGAATGCTTACCCTCTCCCCCCATTCCTTATATTTCCATAGAACGGAGGGAACATCAATTTCACAAGAAGATACAATCTCAGCCTTCCCATTCACTTCTTTCTGGCAAGGAGTAATTTATCTGATTTTTGAGTTTGGAAAAAGGCATTGAACTTGTCCAGCTTATCATCTCGTTCCCTTAAATTCATAGCAGATACAGGACCTCCTATGTCGTTAGGCTTTCAGTTGCCTGCCACGGCACAGGGGGCTGAGGCTGTCTAGCTCTGCTTGTACTTGAGAGGTCGGTTTATATCAATGGGGCTGTACTAAGAAGCCCATGTGGTCTTGGGCGTATGCCAAATTCTCCAGTTCATCCGTACTGGTAGTCAACCTATGGTGCGAGCTCCACTCATCTGACTCTGGCATTTGCTTCTCAACTAGATCTGAGCTCAAGCAGGAGAATCCGCACCTTAAAGCTACCTTTCAAGGAGATTATTAAAGAAGTGATAAAGAAATGCGAGGCCTTGAATTCCTTGTCTGAGATCTGAAGTAGAAGTAGGGAATCTCTAAATACCTTTCGTCAACCTCTAAACATTTGCTTGTCCATATGTATATCAGACAAGTAGAAGGAATGATCTTTTACATGGTCAGAACCATCTCAAAAGCAAAAGGGAGTGTGTCAAACAGAGAGGGAGGTGAAGCATAAGAGATTCTTGAATGCGGAGAACAAACTGAGGGTTGACAGGGGCCTGGGGGGGGGTGGGACAGGGAGCAGGGAAGTAGGTGATGGTCACTGAGGAGGGCACTTGTTGGGATGAGCACTGGGTGTTGTATGTAAGTGATGGATCATGGGAGTCTACCCCCCAAACCAAGAGCACACCGTATACACTGTGTTAGCTAACTTGGCAGTAAATTTAAAAAAAAAAAAAAAAAAAAAGGAGTGTTTCAAGTAGAAGCAGGTGGTCAACAGGGTAATACAGCAGAAAAGTCTCCTAGGATGAAGAGAAATTAAGAGATTGTAGGGTACCTTATCAGGAGCCTTCTCTGAGAGAGGAAGAGGTCAATACAATGAAGATGTCTATGTATAAATAAAGTAAATTGTATTTACAGAAATAAAACATATATGCACCAACAGACATACAGAAAAAGATGGAGACAAACAAGAAATAAACAACAGAGAATCAAGCTGAAAAAAATTCCAATTCCACCAGCTGGAATGCTATGCTTCTTCCCCATACAAGCTTCTTCCTCAACTAAATTACAAGACTTTGTACCTTTGCACATAAATTTTCCCAGAGAAAAAAATAAGTATAAGTAGTCACAAAATGCTTAAAAGCAAATGCTAAAAATGGTTTGGCTCAAAGAACAGAATGGAGACTTTTAACCAAGCTGAAGACAGCAGAATATGATGTTGCTCTCTTGTCCCTCGGAAGCTCGGAGACCTCTCCAGTTGCAACATTCCATATACCAGGGGCTGAGGGGAGGAGGGTCTCAGCGCTGGGAGCTCAGTGAAAAACAATGATGATCCAGGGTGGGTCATCGCACTGGGGGCTTAAGGACTAATAGGTTTTATCTGATTCATCAGTGAGTGCCTTCAGGAACAGAGTAGAGAAAGCAATTTTTTTTTCCCCCTGCTGTTGCTGTAAACAGAAATCTCACTCTGCCTTGTCCTGAATTCTTGCACAGGAAATCTCTGCTCACCTGCCTTTTGAGACACAGGTCTCCAGCAGGCACTCTCCAGAGGCAGAGGTAAGATGTGTTCCATGCAGTGCAATCAGTTGCTATGTGTTCCATTGTGGCAACCAGGATTCACAAGGGCAAAGCTGATACACCACAGCTTTCAGCCATAATCCCCCTGGAATCTAGCCCTGCTGTTAGAGGGATAATTATCTGGTTATCCCTGAGGCCAGTTCTTGCAGTTTTCACATAAAAATCACCTCTTGCATAAGACATGAAATTTAAAATCATCCCTTCATAGATATCACTGAGTCACTCCATTACCTCTGGGACAGATATAAATTATGCATTCTTTGATTCTCTTTAAAATTTTAGAGGCACATGGGGACACAGAAGGACCTCATTGGTACTAAAAAATATAAGGCATTCCAGGAAGAAACAATAACTTGTGTGATATTAACTGCTACTAGCGTTCCAAAGGCTCTCTGCTTGGTCAAGGAAATCGCATAAAGCATGAAAAACTAACAGCAGGCTTGCATGCTAATGACTGCTGGTGACAAGGACTCATTGAATGTCACTGCTTCCTGTCCTCATGCTGCTCATTTTTCTTATCTCAGTGACTTCTCCTTTCACAAGACTGATGGACCCCTGTGAATTGGCGTCCTTCTGGGTGTCTGCAACTAAGAAGGCACTCGGGAATGTGTGTATTTGAACCCCATGCACTCTTACGCGTCCCCCTTCCCCCACCAGTTCCATTCTGTAATGTTGAGAGAATTATCTGTGCCACGGAAATGGGGTTGTAGGAGTCCTCTGCAGCCAGTTTGGTTTTTACCTCTGGAGGCTGCCAAGGCTTGCTATCATGCACGTATTCATATTGCAAAGAGGGCGTGACATTTCCATAGTTAGCACGAATGAAATGCAACGCCTGTCGCCGCAAGAATAAAGAAACGTGTGCGTTCTCATGCTCCACTGCTACGACGACCTATTTCTCACCAGCATCTGTTCAGTGCTGATCAACCATTCCAGATGCAAGCGAACGCCACAGCCCTGCCAGTCTGTTACCCAGACAGGCCTGGCTACAGCGGTTCCATTCCACGGTCCACATTCAATATTAACCTATCTTCTCCCATCGTCACTCCAGGAAAGGAACATTCCTTAAAGATTCAAACCCGTAGCATGTTGTTTGCCTCAGATGCCCGGTAAGTTTAGGACAAATGAAAGCACAGCATCCAAAGACAAGCGGTCTTGCCACAGAAGTTGACTTCAACTGCTTGGGTCTCACAGCTGCTGCTGAGGGTTTGTGGAGGTCTCTGACTTTCGGGAGAGGTGAGACAACCTCCAAAATGCTTTAAAGGCTTTCCCGAGGCAAAATGCGCTGAGCAATATTCATTTTTTAAGCTAAAAATGAGAGGTATTTGAAAACGATTGTCCCCTCCCCCCCCAAAACAGGAAAGAAAGTCGCTGTCGAGATGCTAAAACGTTGTACCACTGTCACCAAAACATATGCCAATTCTACAGAAAATGCCTCTAAGCCCTTGACCTAATGAGGTTAGTGACAGGATATGGATGACCCTAACAGAAAGCGAAACTCAGAAAGAATTTTGTTCACAAACTGCCATACTTCTCCTGTCATTTAACCAATTTTTCCCCTCAAAATTAGAACATGGACCGCAAATCTTCAAAGCTAATGCTGCATATGACAGGCTAAGTGCTATTTAAAATGTAATATTATATGTGTCAATCTGGTAGGGAAAAACAAGAGCCCGTGTGAAGGACTTTTCAGATAGGTAGGGGTCTTAAAAGGTTATAAAGATGCTCATCAACACAGTGAACCACGAACCAGCTTTTCCCATCCAATTAGAAAAAGTGCAATATTGTCACCGAGTTCTGCAAATGCGAGGGTCCTTTCAGCCTGAGTGCTCACTGGCACGTACCCACTCTATTAACTTGACCTCCAATGTGCAATACATCCATTTCTACTGAAATTAATGTTTTGGGTTGAAATCAGTGCTCAGAAGACATGAATGAAAATGATTTAATGTGTGCATCCGGCATGCTATTTCCAAAGCGTTTCTCATCTTTGTAATTGACTATAAACCAAAATCATGAGAGGTGGGAGGACGCTCGAGTTGTAACACTTCCACAGCTGACTAACACATACACTTACATTTTCAACTTTAATCCCAGGCAGGGCATCTGTGCTATTTAAACACCTGTTATGCTTGAGTTCTCAGCAGAGAAATCGCTGGTTTCCTACAAACATGCTTTATCATAGTAGGGGACTTTCTCCGTCAAGAATCGCACCACGGGTATTTCCACAGATTCACAACATTGAGACACAGGGTGTGGAAGATCCAGGTTATTCAAGTTCCTCCACAAAGACTGGCCACTATGTTGAGAAACGCTTAATTGCATTATGCGTACACCCACTTAATGCTCTAGAAACTAGATATCACACTGAAATGTGATAGAAAGGAAAATGTAGCCTAGTCAAAGTGGCATGTTCTTTTCTCTTCCCTTGTGGAAATTCAGACCCTCTGCAAAGCAGGGTCTGAAAATAGAGATAAGACTGAAAGTTTGCCGGACTCAGCCTGTTTTCATAAAACAAACCAGGTAAATCACAGGTAACTGCACTACTGTTCCCAACCCTACCCTCCAAAAATGGAAGGCCATCAGCTACTCTCTGGAGAGACGTAAGTGACAGAGAAGACTTCAGTAGGACCATATTCGTTCCGTGTCTTTCAACCCATCTAAAATCAGTTTTGTTCGATTGTTCCTAAGAAGCGCCTCTGCCGTCCTGTTGAACCGTCCTTCTTTAAACTCTTCTTGAGAGGCTCGTGTTATGGGGTGCTTTTATACTGTGGTTACTGGCAAGTTCTGGTTTATCCCAGCAGCTCAAAACAGCAGGACCAGGACTGGCATCAGAAGAATCAATGCAGATTCCTCACGAACTTAGCACAGTGCCAGATGGCTGCTTAGCCATTTGGAATTTTATGCCAGTTTCCTCTTCTGTAAAATCAACCCACAGAGGTGGCATGACAGTCTGCTATGGGTAGCAGGGATGAGGACACACCTTGACCGAAACCAGAGGTTAGTGGCCTGGGAGAATTAAGAAAGTACATCTTAGAATATATTGTAATATGTAAGTCCCTAAAGACTACAAAGAAAAAAAATGGACGAATTTACTGTCCACTGAAGTGTATTGACCTGGTGGTCTAATGGGACACTTATGAGAGAAGCATTGATAGAACATAAACTATTTTCTTCAATGTAAAACAGACAACTCAGGGGAAAATATTAAGAACAGAAGAAAACAGGATCTTAAAAGCAGTCAGCGTAATTGTTTTTCTAAGAATCACATATCTAATCCTATCACTTCTCTACTTAGGCTAGCCCCAAATCCTTAACGTGAACTTCTGTCACAGGACAATAGAAGCTATTTACGGGTTTCAAACTGGGAGAGGAAGGGAGCATATAATCTCTCCTTTTGCTTTTAAAACCCAATCCACTTGTCATTTAGGTCACTGCTTTCTCTAGGAAACATTCCCACACCTCGCAGAAGATTAGGCTTCCTACGGTATTATCTTATAGGACTCTGTACTTTGTCTTGACATATATCAAACTTGTCATTATTTCTCAGAGTCTCTCTATCCCCATGGTGATCTGTGCTGTTCAATATGGTAGACACCATGCATATGTGGCTACTGAGCCCTTGAAATATGGCTAATTCAAGCTGATGTGCTTTCGTGTGAAACACACATGATATTTGCAAGATTTAATACGGATTTCTCCAGAAGGAATGTAGCCCTGTTGACACCTGATTTTAGCCCAGTGAGAACTACATTAGTGTCCTGACCTTAGTACACTATACGAGAGTACATGTAGGTTGTGTTAAGCCACGAAGTGTGTGGTAATTTTTATGGCCATAACAAAAAACTAATACATGTAGCTATAGAAGGTTTACATATGTGGATCTCATATTATTTCGGTTGGACGGCATTGGGTTCATTCATAAACTCCATGAGGGCAGGGACATGTCCGTTTTGTTCACTGCTCCATGACCTGCTCCCAGCACAGTGCCTGGCTCATGCTGATTAGTCCAAAATAGTGGGAATGGGTGAAGCAATTTAAATAAAGACAGTTCCTCTCCTTTTAGAAATGAGTAATCCATTCATTATTCTAGCAAACATTTATTAAGCTAGGTACCATACAAAGTACTGAGTCAGCTGCTATGCAAGGTGTACTGAGCTAGATGCTATGCAGGTACTGAGCCAGGTGCTATGCAAGGTACTGAGCCAGATGCTATGCAAGGTACTGAGCCAGGTGCTATGCAAGGTACTGAGCCAGGTACTATGCAAGGCGCCGAGGATACAAAAATAAACACAAAGTGGTTGCCAGGGGCTGGGGGGAGGGAGGTGCAGGGAGCAACTGCTTGGCGGGTATGGGGTTTCCTTGGGGGATGATGAAAATACTCTGGAACTAGATAGCCTTGGTGGTTGCACAACACTGAATGTACTAAATGCTGCTGAACTGTTCACTTTAAAATGGTTACTTTTTTTGTTCCGTGAATTCCACCTCGATAAAAAAATAAGAAAATGAATAAGAAGAGGGCACGGTCCCTGGTCTCCGGCGTCAAGGATCTCCGTGCAGCGCAGAATTGTACATATGTAAGCGTGTGCGTGTGCCATAAAGCACCGGAGCCGAATCCAGGATACAGCTACTTAGGAGGGAGGCCAACGGGGTGGAGGAGGATGTGCGTAGACAAGGAAACGAGTGTCAGGAAAAGCCCGAAACCATGAAATGGTGGCTGTTTTCGTTAAATCTTCAGAGATAAGGAGGGTCTGAGACACACAAACACACACACATGTAAACTCTGTAAGGAGATGTATTCCAGACAGAAAGCACAAACACTTATGGCACCTCTAGATAACTCTTGAAACTCCTGGCATTCTCTGTGGACTGAAGGCTGTCTGCTTCCATGTCCCTATTCTAATTGATAGTCCTTACAGAGGAAAGCCTTAATCCTTAAAGTCACAGCTACTGTAATTACCCACAGTCACAGAACCTATGGAATAAAGAGCTGTTTAAAATGGGAAACTACAGGGGCGCCTGGGTGGCGCAGTCAGTTAAGTGTCCGACTTCAGCCAGGTCACGATCTCGCGGTCCGTGAGTTCGAGCCCCGCGTCAGGCTCTGGGCTGATGGCTCGGAGCCTGGAGCTTGTTTCCGATTCTGTGTCTCCCTCTCTCTCTGCCCCTCCCCTGTTCATGCTCTGTCTCTCTCTGTCCCAAAAATAAATAAAAACGTTGAAAAAAAAATTTTTTAAAATAAATAAATAAATAAATAAATAAATAAATAAATAAAATGGGAAACTACAGAGAAAGGGAAATGGAAACCAGAAACTTACATTGACTCTGTATGTGATCCAATCAAATGCACATGTAATATATAATTACAGACAGGAAAGAGAAGAAATAAAAACAACAACAACAACTAGTTTTACTCAGAGTTTGTCTGATTACACAGGACAGTCATTTGAAACCATCTGGCTTCTGACACAAAGAAGATGTACAGACCTAAACATAATTTAGAAGGAACACTAAGAAGTCATTAAAATCACAGGATAGACATCAAAGTACATGAGACCCCCTTGGCTTCTCTTCTGCTTGGGAAAGATTTAAATATAACCTGGGAATATCAATAACAGCTATCTCAACTCAGAGCTGACTCAAACCCACTATATTGTGGATAAAGGAAAAGAGGTAAGTTGGGGAAAATGTATTATGTTTATGTTGTAGGAGGATTTTATTTTATTACCAAAATTTTTGATACATTGGAAAGCTCACATTTCTAATTCTAAATAATAATAAATGTAAATACCAAATATCTGTTCTCAGATCAAATGTTACCTCCTCAGAAAGTAGAATACCTCCTATCGAAAGCAGAATCACTCAACAGTTACAACCATATTACCTTGCTTAATTTCCCTCTGATCATTATCTGATACTTTCTGGTTCACTATCTGCTTCCATCTGCCTCCCCTCTCTAGAATGTAAGCTCCATTAGGGCACAACTGGTATACCTTATTCACTGCTTTATCTGCAGTGAATCTATAAGGGTGCCACACCTTAGTGGGTACATTTGATGAATGAATAAACAAGAAATCCAAATATCATTCCCTGACTTAATTCCACATCCCATCTCCTCTCTCCAATGATTTAGAAAACTTTATAACTGAAAAATGCTTATTAATTTCGTCTATTCTAGAGATTATACTAGATTTTGAATATTGTAGGGTCAATGAATAGCACTGGATGAGAGATCCTATGGCCTAGATAGGAGTCCTAGTCCCTTCAGTTTTTACCTCTAGTTGTGTGGCATTGTATAAGCTGCTTAACCTTTCTATAACTTGTTTTCCTCACTGGTAAAATTAAGTTATTAATATTAGCTATGTCATAGGGTTTTCTGAAGACTAAAAGTATATAGGATAGTGCCTGGGACCTACTAAGTACTCACTAAATGTAAATTCCACAATGGATTGAAGTCACAGAGAAAAGAATGGTGGTTTAACAAAATGTAGGATTTTCCAACCTTAGATGGTTTTAGGAGTGAGTTATCTGTACCCAGAGGTGTTCAAACAGAGACTTAAGTATCTACTTGACTGAGATACTGAAGAGAGGATTTATGCATCATAAAGTCATTTACTTTTAAGTTTTAATATCGCCCTTCCTACTCTTCCAACCCTACGATCCTAAGGTCATGACTAACACTCTCAACTGAAATTAAGAAGTATATAGCACAATTCCCAAATGCAAAAATGAGGAGCATGTCAGCTTCCTGTATCCAGGACATGTATTTGTACTATTTTCACAAGAGAGTCAATCTCTTCTTGGTACATGGGGAACTTCCTGTTGACCTCTGACCACTGACATCTACGTTCCTGATCTCCTCATGAGACTACATTGAATTAGGAGTAGATAAACATGGGAACTGGAGCTCAGGTTTTCTTGGAGACACAAAAAGTTAGGCTTGCCCGGTAGGCTCATATTAAAGAAAACTAAGAATAAGCCTAAAAGAGAAAAGCTGCAAATGAGCCAGAAAAAAAAAAAAAAAAGACAAACACTACAGTTCTTAATGGGAGAGTTAAATTTAAATGTATCCAAATCCAAAGAAGCCCGTATCTTGATTACAGATAGAGGGATAGGAAACTGGGAACAAGCCGACCTCTCCCAAAGAGGCCTTAGCATAGGGAAGGGTAGCTCCCAGGGGTTCTTTCAGAGGGTCACCAACAGGACTAGCACAGAGGGTGGGGGTGGGCATCAAAAACTATGTATGCAGGGGGACGTGAGATGCAAGCGGCTGGTGACTGGGTCTTCTTAAAAGAAGGGGAGACCTGAAAATCTAAACCCAGGCTCAGAGTCAAAGAATGAATCCATCGGCTTCTTCCAAATTTGTGGTATCTGGATATAACCTGGAATACTCACATCACTGAGATACAGAAAACCCTAAGTCACCTGCCACACCAGAAAAGATCAATTAAATGGCATTCTGCATTAATTTTATGTGAAATGGAGTTTTATCATACTCTGATAGACTGCAAATTAGCAGTCTGTGTGTGTTTAGTCCATTAACCTTCAGCTTTTGTTGTTGTTGTTGTTGTTTGTAAACAATGGACACTTTTAGCACCAATAAGTACTGTTATGAGCATTCAACGAATATAGTATAACTTAATTCTCACCAGTGGTAGATTTGGAGCAGCTTCTCTGCGAGGTCTATTCAAGTGCTGACCAGAATAGCTGCACCAAGAACAGTTCCTGTATGCTCAGGTGAATATCTAAAAATACTCTTATTCTCCTTTCCATAGCAGTGAAAGTCATTTTCAGCCACCCTACAAAGGACTTTGATGTCAGTGCGTGTTAGCCTCAGCTAAGCTGTTTCAAATCCTGTACACACATTGTGGTGGGGGGAGGGGATTCTTTGAAATTCTGATGAGCTAGCCAAAAGTTGCTTTGAGATTATTCTATTCCTCCCACACTGTTTGCACACAAATTTTAGTTAGCTCATCTTAAGTTCAAAGAACTTCAGAGTGTATTTTTATAGGTAAGATTCCACTCTTTCTCAATGGCATGCTGATCGTCTCTGTGTGTGTGTGTGTGTGTGTGTGTGTGTGTGTGTGTGTGTGTATGCTGTATACACAGAGACTTGCTTGAGTCCTGAGGAGTTTATTTGAGAATCTTGACAAGTTTTCAATTTAAAGTATATATGTTATTTAGCATGCCATATTTACACTCAAGAACTTGTCAATTTAATATGGCTTGCCCTTTGGGAGATTGATTGTGGCAGATGATAATAAAAGTTAGAACTCTGTGTTGAAATATGATATATAGATTTATTTTAAGGTTATGGGAAGAGTTAGTTTATTTGACAGACCTTGTAGTCTCTTGTACCGAAACGCAGAGCACAATATTGGAAGGGGAAAGTTTTGACCCAAGCAATTTTAGTAATCTCTGATTCTTCATGGCCCCTTCTGTCATCACCATTTCATTGGTTTCAGCCAATCCCCAGAGAGGAGAAAAAAAGAAAAAGAAAAAGAAAAAAACAATTTCTCTCAGACACAATTAAAAAAAGAGTTTTTAAAAAATCTTCAGTTTTCTCACAAGTCATATAGAACTATCCCATACATGGAGGAGAAAAGTTTAAAAAGCATTATTTTCCAACCTGAAGTGATTCTACATGATAATGTCCCTAGTATTTTAGTGGGTGTATTTGGTTGTCACAGTGAACTGGAGGACCCCACTGGCCTTTACTAGGCGGGAGATGAAAATGCTAACTATTCTGCAAGGCACAGGACAGCCATTCACCATGAAGAACTGCCCCACCTAAAATGTCACATTTGAGGGGGAGCAAGGAGAAAATGTAGAAAAATACAGAAACAGATTAAGGGCAGAAAGCTTTCTCTTTCTGTTCATGATAAATCAAGTGCACACACACATACACACTATACATAATGGCACATAATACCTGAATACCATAATTAAAATGGTAAGGTCTAGGTAATATGGATCATATCTGCACCCTAGAGAGAACATATCTTTCCTTTCCAATATCTGTCAAACAAGCACAAAATTCAACAATGTATTATGCCACAAATAAAACCCACAAAACACTCCCCAAAACAGGGAAGTATAGGAAACATTCTCTTATCATAATGCAATAAAACTATCAATTACTCACAACACTAGGAAAAAATATGCTCTGTGTCCTGAAAATTTTAAACCTGCCCCATACTTCTAGGGTCAAAAAAAGGAAAGCATCTAGAAAGTAACTTATAAAAAAAATTCATGGGATAGCTAAAGTAGTGCTCAAAGGAAAATTCACAGATTTAGTTTATTAATAAACAAGGAAGAATAAAAAATCCATTAAGCATTCAAGTTAGGAAGTTAAAGGAAACAAAAACTACAGAAAGCAGAAAAAGGAATTGATATACATAGTACAAATTAATTGGAAGAAAGAAGAGTAGAGGATTAATAAATAAACCAAAAGGCTAGTACTTACACTGTTAGCTAATCAGATCGGGGGAGGGGGGATGAGGAAGAAGGCTCATACAATTATACAAAACCGGAAACAATAAGAGGAAAATAATGCCAATATAAAGGATATTTTAAATATCATAACAGACTAGTTTGTGCAAATAAATTTCAAAACTTAGATGACAGAAATAATTTATGGAACATATGGCATGCCAAACTGCTTCCAGAAGAGAGAGAAGATGGCATTAGACAATTACCATTTATACTTTAATTTTTTTTTCAACGTTTATTTATTTTTGGGACAGAGAGAGACAGAGCATGAACGGGGGAGGGGCAGAGAGAGAGGGAGACACAGAATCGGAAACAGGCTCCAGGCTCTGAGCCATCAGCCCAGAGCCCGACGCGGGGCTCGAACTCACGGACCGCGAGATCGTGACCTGGCTGAAGTCGGACGCTTAACCGACTGTGCCACCCAGGCGCCCCGACAATTACCATTTAAATGAAGGAAGTTGTTAAATAGTTGCCACCAAAACTATGGACACACACACACACACACACACACAGCCTGGATGGGTTCATGGCACAACATGCCAAACCTTTAAAACACAGGTTAATTCCAATACCATTTAAAACTCTTCCAGAGTTTATGAAGCAATAGTAACATTGAGCCTAAAACCTGACAGGCTGCACCAAAAAGAAAATTATAGAGCAAACTCAGGAACAGCAATGCAAAAATCCTAAACTAAATATTGACAAATAGAATCTGATTTAAATAATAATGTACCTGGCCAAATGGAATTTATTTGAGGCGTGTAAGAAAAAAAATTTTAAAAATAACAAGATCAAACATTTAAGAAAAAATTCTGGTAGCACCAAATCCCTCACTATGATATTCAATGCCTTTTAGAGTATGATAGTTTTCATTTCCACATTAATGCCACCACTCCAACGACCTTGCCGTTCAGTCTCCTGCATACGTATGCCATATCCTATCTCTTGACTTCTGCCAAGTTTGCATCGGTGTTTGAAATGTCATGAGCCCAAACCTGCTCCCAGTTCTGAATATCCTATCCACCCGTCAAAAGCAAATTTAAATATTAACTCATAAGAAAAGCTCCCTTGATTCTCCTCACAATCAGAAACTTCTTTTTTTTTTTTAGCTTAAATTTTTTTTAATGTTTATTTATTTTTGAGAGAGAGAGAGAGAGAGCAAGCGAGCAAGCAAGGGAGGAGCAGAGAGAGTGAGACACAGAATCTGAAGCAGACTCTAGGCTCTGAGCTCTCTCTTTTTTACTGAACTGAAAAGTTTTTCCTTCTCTCATGCAAGCACTTATCGCAGCCTACCCTGTATTACAGGTATCTGTGCAAAGCACTATTTCTCCTATCAGTCTAGAAACTTTTTTGAGGGGAAGCGCCCATGCCTTATGCATCTCTGTGTTCCGATCAATGCAAGATCGGAACTACAGATCTTTATACACTTTCATGTTTCGGTGTAACAACACAAAAATCCAAGATATGAAAGCAAAAGCAAGTTGAAGACTTAGGAGTAATGGCTTTCCTTAAAATGTTACTGCATGTGTGCAGAATAAAAAGTTAGAATCTGAACATCAGCAAGGCAGTACCCACGCCAGCCCCACTATCATCCTGCAGCCGGAATCATGGCAGCATGAAATTCACTCCGGCTCCAGACTGAGAAACTCTAATTACCCTCAGCCAGCCAGTAAGCTGACGGTAACAGCCTTTGCAGGAGCCAAAAAGCAGCTAGAAGCTAGAAAGCATCAGTGCAGGACATGGAGTCAGGATGGAATCGTTGGTCTCATTAGGTTGTTGGTTTGGAAGCAAGTACTTCACACACACACACACACACACACACACACACACACACACACACACCCCACTACACATATGCATCCTTTTCATGTTTCATTTCCACGAATTTCAAACATTAACCTGTGTTCTAAAATTTCACTGAAAATGTACAAGCTTGTGAGACAGTCATCGTGTCAAGTTTCAAAACGTGTGTGTAATTTGTTATGCGCAGCAGGGTCAACAGTCCTATCAAAATTGCACCAGAAGGTTTGCGAAGAACGGAATATTAAACAGGGCAGAGACTAATGGATTTAACGTGAGAAACTGACATCAAGCTCAAATGGCGCAAAAAGGCCACATTCCCACCAGTGTTGATAACACTTCTTGAGACCTGGACTTTCGATATAAACCTGTTATTCTGGGTATAATTTCAAAAGCAACGAAGTCCAATGAAATGACAAATTTCTGGTTCATCCCAAGTACGAAAGCTACAGTTTATTTTAAGACCACGTCAAACAAAGAAGTTGACATAGTTGACACTTTCTGGTAGGGAAATCTACCAGTTATTTTATTTTATTTTTTTTCATCCTCCTCATGTTGCCCCATCCCTCGCTTAGAATGTGCCCTTCTCAGGAGTTTGAGACATCTGTCCCTGGTTTTCCTATTTCTCTGATGCCCCTTCGTCTCTGCAACTCCTCCGTCTGCCCTGATATCTCAGTGATCATCAGGCCCCCATACTCCGCTCTTAATTCATTCCCACACCGCACACTTTGCCATTTCAGAGCTCACTACTATTCACAGCTTCAACACTAAATGAAGATCAAAGTCTTAAATCAAATCTATCTCCAGGTAAAAATCATATACCTATGTGTCCCCAGCTTATCAGCCTCATATGCATAAACTATACTCACTTTTTGTTGTTGTTTTTCTTTTGTTTCAAGTTTTTATTTTAAATTCGAGTTAGTTAACATATAGGGTAATACTGGTTTCAGCAGCAGAATTTAAAAGATTCATCATTTACAGACAACACCCAGTGCTCATCACAACGTGTGTCCTCCTTAATACATATTGCCCACTTAGCCCATCCCTCATTCACCTCCCCTCCTGAGCAACCCTCAGTTTTTTCTCTTTCATTAAGAGTCTCTTATGATTTGCCTCCTTCTCTTCTTTTTCCCTTCCCCTATGTTCACCTGTTCTGTTTCTTAAATTCCACATCTGAGTGAAATCATATGGTATTTGTCTTTCTCTGATTTATCTTGCTTAGCATAATACACTCTAGCTCTATGTCATTGTAAATGGCAAGATTTCACTCTTTTTGATTGCTGAGTAATATTCCTGTGTGTGTGTGTGTATGTGTGTGTGTGTGTACATCTTTATTATCCATTTATCAGTTGTGTACTCACTTTCTCCCTCCAAACTGAGAGAAGCTGAAGAAGGATGGTCTTCCAAAGATGTCCACACCCTAATATCCAGAACCTTTGGTTATGTTACCTTATATGGCAAAATGTTTGCAGATATAACTTAATTGAGGGTCTTAAGATTATCCAAGTGGATCCAGGTAGATCAAGGTAGTCACAAAAGCACTTCCAAGAGTCAATGTTAGAGTGATTTTGTGAGAAACACTTGACTGGCCATTGCTGGTTTTGAAGCTTGAAGGGAACCATGAAGCAAAGAATATAAAGAGCCCCTACAAGCTGGAGGAAGCAAGGACGATTCTCCTCTAGAGTGTCCGGAGGAAGTATAGCCTTGCCATGCTGATTTCTTGATTCAACCCAAAGAAACCCATTTCAGACTTACTACCTCCAGAATTGTAAGATAACAATTTTGTTATTATTTTAAGCCACTAAGTTTGTAGTAATTTGTCACAGCAACAGTAAGATACTAACACCACCAATTCTCTCAATTACCACTCTGCCATATAACTTTCCAAGACCTATTGATTCTTCCTCCTAAATTCTTTACGGCCCTTCCACCCCATCTGTTCTTATCTCCATGGGTACTCTCCAAGAAGGAAATGCATTGTGAGTCTTTGCGGGTCTTCCTGTGTCTCCTCAGGCCACTGCCTCCCCCAACTCTAAGTTGGGCAATGTCAGACTTCAAACTGTCCCCAGAAGATCCGTATAAGAAAAAAATATGATCGTCTCAAGTCACATGGCTCACTGTTGACAACAGAGTGACAATAAGTTTATTTATCCGGTAAAGTGCCTTCATACTGTGACACCCACCTAACCATCCAATTTTAATCTCTGCCCTCTGTCCAAACTTGGTGCCCACCCAGCATTCCATGCAAACATGATACTTAATCTTCACTCTGAATAATGGTCTCTTAGCACCTGTCTAACTGGCAAGCTCCTACATATCTTTCAATACTAATCAACTGTGTTGGCAATCTCTTGAGAGTGAGCTCCTTAAAGGCTGGGACCTCTCCATTTCTTTCTCCACAATGCCTAGCCCGGCCCTCACTCTCAACAAACAGCAGGGACAAGTTTTGCCTTCTCATGACCACTAGCATAAAGATAAGGCTCTATCTTTCTCCTAGTTTTGGCTCATATTTGACTTTGGAATTACTGTGAGAATTAACCCACTAAGACAACATCCTCCTATACTTTCAAGGAGTAGGCGCTAGGTTTGAGAACTGCTACTAGAACAACCAGCCCTGGCATCATGGCCATTGCTTCTAGTTAAGAACTTCACCCTGAAAGGCACGCTTAGGACAAGAGGCCCCTATCAGTCCCAATTCTGCTACAGATGAAGAGTGACTCAAAACCACTCCCATGCTACCCCTTTGCTCTCCCTTCTCAGTTATAAAGAATTCCACTTCCAGCTTTCGGCCAAGAAAGTTTTTGTACTTTCAAATCATTTCGTTTCTTTACTCTTGCCCACCTCCAATTTCCTAATATTATCTTGAAAATATGGAGATGAAAATTAGACTCAAATATGGGCTTTATCCACGCTGAACACTGTGAGTGGATTATTTTATGATTCTTGTGTGTTACATTATGGTTAATGCAACCCCAGATGGTGTTCTCCTTTTGGATAACAGCCCTATATTGCTGACTCATATCCCTGAGTGACAGGGTGAGAATGGCTTTTTACCTGCAGAATACTTACCTGTCAATTCCATTCTTTATGATGGCTAGGATAATCTATCAGTATTTTTTCCCCAGATATACAAAAACCTCACACTTCTAGAAAGAACTGCCTAATGCACTGGCAGTATAGCTCATCTTGACTTGATGTTCCAATCTATAATTGGAACCATTAGACTCAAAGCAAAGCCTCCCAAAGTTCTGTAGCCATTTTCTTCATTTTTAAACATCTGTTGTTATATTTATCTGGGTAACGATTTAATTCAAAATTAAAAAAAAATACACGCTATTCTTTAATTGTCAGTTTAGAAGCTATACTTCATTTTAGAAGCCATAAACACTAGAAATAATGATTTAGACTGACCATGTGGAAATGGTTTCAGGGACTGGCCTCTGATTCCATTAACTTCTGTGCATTTTTCCTTTTAAATCTACAATGAGAAAGACACAGTTGAGAACAGAGGATGCTTTTTAAGTTAATCTGCCTTTCTGATAAAGCAATGGAAACAGAAGCTCAAATTACGTTTCTGAAGTAAAATGGGACAAGATAAACAAAATATTTCATTTCTAATTGGCTCCTGGGGAAAAAAAAATCTCAATGAAGATTATGTATGTTTCTATTAATTTAAGTAAATTAGTTCATTTTACTTTTTCACACTGATGTGATAAAGTTGAAGCGTGCACTCTTAAAAAATTTTTTGACATACTTTAAAGACAGATTTAATATTATCTCATTAAAACAACATGTATAAATGAGGGGATTTGCAGTGGAAAAATCTGGATCACAATCTTAGCTCATTTGTTCACTATCAGATTAAAAAAAAAAAGTCACATTACCCCTCTAGATCTGCATTTCTTTTATTCACACTCTGGCAATTAGTAATCACACTCTGTAATGTTTACACCTTATCTTCCTTCCTCTCTTGTGAGTATGGCTGAGAAATCCACACTACACTTAAAAAAATAAGATCAAAATACAAAGCTGTAATGGGGACCAGTACAACCTGCAGAAAAGGAGCTAGCACTCCAGTGTAGAGAAAGTGGAAAATTTGAGGCTGAAAGTCTTATTTGTCCCCCTTTCCTAGGATTTCTGAGCTATAGTTTCCTCATCGGCCCAATAGACTGATGGTGCCTGTTTTGAGATTTTGTTCCTACAGTGGAAATGCTAATCAGAATCTTGAACAAGTACGTGATAAAAACAGGGCTACTCTAGTGATGCAGATGTGTGGATGGAGGGTCTTGCTCACTCTAGCTCAGCCCCAGACACACATTGTAAAATCTTAAAACCAACAAATGAGATTTAAACACGGTTGTTTCTAATACTAAAGTCTCAGTGTATCTTAACATCGTGCACTTGCCCAATATGTGAAGAGAAAGTGGCATTTTATTTTTTTTCAACGTTTATTTATTTTTGGGACAGAGAGAGACAGAGCATGAATGGGGGAGGGGCAGAGAGAGAGGGAGACACAGAATCGGAAACAGGCTCCAGGCTCTGAGCCATCAGCCCAGAGCCTGACGCGGGGCTCGAACTCACGGACCGCGAGATAGTGACCTGGCTGAAGTCGGACGCTTAACCGACTGCGCCACCCAGGCGCCCCGAAAGTGGTATTTTAGAGGCAAAAAGCACTGTGTCACACTTGTATTTCTAACGTTGTTGGACTAAATATTCAGGAAAGCTACCCTGTCAAAAACACCTACATGTTGGATAAATTATAACTAGCTTACATATAAACACATGGCAGAGTTCTCTAGAAAACAAGGGAAGCTAACAAAAACTGGGACCCACAAACTAAAATCATAATGGTAAGAAAACCCTGAAGCCAAAGCTTCCCTGAGGACAACTGACTAAACCAGGCACCCAAAGTTTATATATTAATGGGAGAAAAAGAGGGCTATTAACCCAGAGACTCCTAAATTCGACTTGTACTTGAAGAAACCTCGCTCTCAGTGTGTGTGAGCACTGGAAGCTAACAGCCTGTCTCAGAGGAAACAGATAGAAAGTCTACCTGTCCTGCCTGTTCCCGGGGTAAAAAATGTAATCATGGATATAATAAATAATAGTCTTCCCTTAAAATCTATACCAAGAGACTAGCTCTCACATGGGTGTGGTGTTCAAATTTAGACTACTTCGGCTGTCGGGAAAACCGCAGGCCAAATAACTAAATAAAAGCTGTCCTAAAGCACTCTCTGATGCCCAGCTGAAGAACAGGCAAGTCTGTTCTGGAGAAAAACCAGCATCATCAATGCTTTAGTCATCTCAGGCTGCCATAACACAAGTACCCCAGACTGGGTGGCTTAAACAACGAAAATTCATGTTCTCACAGGTCTAGAATCTGGAAATCTGAGATCAGGATGTCAGGATGGTCAGGTTCTGGTGAGGAGTCTCTTCCTGGCTTGCAGACAGCGGCCATTTCATTGTGTCATCACATGGTGAGGAGAGAGACAGAGATCTCTCCTTCCTTTTTATAAGGCTACAGTCCTATCTGGTTAGGGTCCTACCTTTAATACCAAGGAGACTTAACTACCTCCTAAAGATCCTATCTCCAGGTACAGTCACACTGGGAGTTAGAACTTAAACACGTGAATGGGGGGCACATAATTCATTCCAGAGCACTTAATATCATTCCTCATCGTTCCCACAGATTAAGGTCCGCCAAATATGAGCCCATAATCAACTATTACAAAATGAAGATAAGGACCCAAGCCAGCACAGGCACCAGTCAGAAGCACCGTTAAATCAGAGGTTTAAAACCTCAATGGCCTCAAATGTTAGCATTATCTCACATGGAACGTAAAAGAGTTATGTTCCAGGGGCGCCTGGGTGGCGCAGTCGGTTAAGCGTCCGACTTCAGCCAGGTCACGATCTCACGGTCCGTGAGTTCGAGCCCCGCGTCGGGCTCTGGGCTGATGGCTCAGAGCCTGGAGCCTGTTTCCGATTCTGTGTCTCCCTCTCTCTCTCTGCCCCTCCCCCGTTCATGCTCTGTCTCTCTCTGTCCCAAAAATAAATAAACGTTGAAAAAAAAATTAAAAAAAAAAAAAAAAAGAGTTATGTTCCAAATGTCTAAAGACATAAAAAAGAAAACATTTCTCAGGAGCAAAAAAAAAAAAAAAAAAAAAATACTATCAAAAGACATTCCATCAAACGTAAAAATAGACGGTTTTTGGAGATTAAAATGAAAATTTTTTACATTAAAAACTCAGGGATACTTGACGCCACAAATGAGAACACAACCAGAAGGAAAAACCCAGAAGACAGACTTGAGGGACCAAGCCAGATTGTAGTGCAATGTGGCAAAGAACACGGAACATGTGGAAGTGAGGTTATGAGACATGGACGATAGAAAATGACAAGAAATACATCATAATCAAAAGTTTCTTTATCCAAAGGTACCATAAAGAAAGTGAAGGGTTAACACACAAACTTGGTGAAGGTAAAACCCACAAAGATCGTTAGTTTGGGATATAAAGAGAATGCCTCTTGATCAAAAGATAAATAACCCAACAGAGAAACAGGCAAATGTCGGAAACAGACAGTCGAGGAGGAAGAAACACAAATTCAAGCAGACATTTCAAAGAGGAAGAAACACAAATTACCATTAAACGTAAGAACAGATGCTCAAATAGTAACTAGAGAAATATAAATGCAAACCATGAGATACCAGTTAATACGCAAGATTGGCGAGGTGGAAGGGATTAGAAAACCTGTAGTTTCCAGATGCTGACAAGAATGCAGAGCACTGACAACTACTGGGAATTTAAATTTGTACAACCACTTTAGAGGACAATTTGGCATTACATTTGAAGATGCACATAGCCACTGACTAATCATTTCAATCGATTAAGTCTATTTCCCAGAGGAACACTTACACATATGAATCTGACTTGAGAAAGGTCAAAGGTCTTAGCAGCATCATTGTAAAAGCAAAAAAAAAAAGGAAAAAAGAAGCAAAGAAAGAAAATCCAACTATGAGGAACTCAAATGAAGTCCATCAAAAGATCAAAAACTTTTGGAATAGTCATACAACAGACTATTTCACAGCAGTGAAAATGAATGAATTGTAGCTACGCTAATCAACGTGGATACATCTCAGAAAAATAATGAGTTAAAGAAAAACAAAACAGAGTATGACTCAATATAAACTTATGTAACATAATCTGTTGTGTACAGATGCATGCATGTGTAGCAAAAACCCTAAGACAGAACGTTGTCATCACAAAAGACTGTTCTGATGGGAGAGAGAGGCGAGAGGAAGAGTGGTGAAGGGGACATAGGAGGTGTTCGATTCCTTGCTGATATTCCATTTCTTCAGCTGAGTGGCACACACACAAATACTGTTTCATTCTTTTTTCATAATGTAAATATATGTTATGTATTTTTGATTGTATGTACGAAATATTTCATTAAAATTCTAAAAAGAGCACTGGGGAAGGGAGTGAGCAAACTCTGACCAAACCCGGGGTCCTGAGATGTGTCTCTCGTTCCCTCCCACCTGTGTCTCCTCTCAACCTTAAAGGCACATCTAACAGGTTCCACCCACGAATCTTGCCAAAGGATTATGTGATAATCATGGTCTGTGCTAATAAAAGTTTGAGGTAACTGTTCCAAGGGAATCTTTGAAGTCAAAAGACCAGCTTAGGCTTTGAAGCCTTCACCATCACCTGCCCATCTGCCCAGAGGCACCTTCCCTCAGCAGCCGCCCCTACACCTGGCTCCCAGTGGAGGGGACTACAGGATTGGCCTTCAGACCACTTCAAACAGCTTCTTGGAGCTGCTTCGAGAAGGCTAATTACTCCTAATTACCACATCACTCTCGTATACATTTTTTATGGTGTATGGTCGGTAAGTTTGTAGTCATTTATCTTGGTGGCAAAAAATGTGACTTGAACATCTTTTCGACTGGATATAAAATGTGCGAGGACTTCAAGAAAGTGTACCAATCCAACTTCTTGTAATTTGATTACCATTTAAACATAGTGACTTCTGGGGGCCACCTGGGTGGCTGGCTCAGTAGGTTAAGCATCTGACTTCGGCTCAGGTCATGATCTGGCACAGTTAGTAAGTTTGAGCCCCGCATCAGGCTCTGTGCTGACAGCTCAGAGCCTGGAGCCTGCTTTGGATTCTCTGTCTCCCTCTCGCTCAGCCCCTCCCCTGCTGTGCTCTCTCTTTCTCTCTCAAAGATAAATAAATAAGCATCAAAAAATAATAATAAATATAGTGACTTCTGAATTCAAGACTTTTTTTACTGGAGGTCAGCTAATCAATGTTTTCCTGAAACACTCGGTCTTTAAAACATAACTCAGTACATGCAGTAATTTAAAATCTTGAGCATTGGGGATGGGTAAAAAAAAAATGTGTGATCAATTTATGGGAACATTTATGTGGTCTTATTCATAAATGCTTTAAAATAAAACTATCGTTGTACTTTTTAAAATAAAAACAGACACAGAATGGAAAAAGAAATACTAGGGGGAAAAAACATTAAGGACGAGGTCATTTGATTTATGTTTGATTAACTTTTGTATTTACTAGGTTATCAATATCAATTAGTATGTGATTTATATTAATCAAAATTAGTTTGGTTGGATTATCAGAATGCAAAACTTATTGTTATAGATTTTTCTGCAAATACAATCTAAATGAAATATATTATGGAAGGGAGGAAGGAAGGAAGGAAGGAAGGAAGGAAGGAAGGAAGGAAGGAAGGAAGGAAGGGGAAAAAAAGGAAGAAATTAATAAGACTTTTGCCAAAGACAGCCTACATGATTCAACTAAGTCAACTTATGCATTGATATCTGCCAGAGTGCTAGCCTCCTCTGTGGTGCACAGAGGTGCACAGGTCCTAGAAACACTAATGTTTATCGTAAACTCTCCTAAAGTCAGATTTGGATCTGACGAAGCCAACGGTTATTTAGCATTCTGAAAATCGATCTTCAGAAGTTGCTAGTAATGATTTTTTTTTGCCAGGTAATCATACAAAAACAATTTCAGAAACTGCTGAAGTTTTATTTAATGTTCTGTATCATCAAAGTTTTCAAAAAACATCAGTAGCTATCATAATAGTTATTCAGTAACAATATTTGGCTAGAGTTTCATACATTAACAGAATAAAAGCCACCTAATTCCAAGAACTGCTAGTCTAAAATTTTTGCTAATAGTTATTTTAGAGGAGAGTAACAATCTAGGGTCTGATAGAGACTATGTCCTAGAGCGACTTCCAGGAAGTTTATTTATCTTCCTGTAGCTTTTGTGGACTTATTTCATTGGCAACAAGGAGATTCTACTGTGTTGCCCAAAACACATGCTCAGGAGTACACACATCCAGGGCGAGGGACCAAAATGAAGAAATGATTCCTTAGCCTTACCTCCTGATGGGGTCTGAAAATTCTTCAGGGATTGGGTGAGTGGGGAGAGTGGGAGTCTGAGATTGCAGGAGGAGGCCCCTTCCATATCTGGGGTAGCTGCAAATTCCCCATCTTTGCTCTCCTGGTTCCCTGCCTGTAAAGAAAGCCTTAAAATAAAACAGAACAAGAAGCCCTGCAAAGTTCACCTGGGAGGTGAAGAGAAATGAGGAGCTGCTACAGAGAGTGTTCCCCACTCAGCAGGAATCCGAGTCGGGGGGGCACCTCACCCACGAGGACCCACTTGGATTTGTAATTCTGCTGCCCACCCCGACTGAAACAATTCATCAGCCTTCTCTCATGAGGAGGTCTTGGACTATTTAAAACCCAATTCATAGCAAGGATGCTGAGTAAATATTAGTTTTCTTAACTCTTCCTCCTCCTATTGTCAAATCAATGACCTATTTTGCACAGAGGAAGCTGAGCGAGTTGAAAAGCACACTGAAACTCGCATTTCAGCTGGGTGAATCCACTTGGGTTTTTGGACTGGTGTCCAGTCGTCCTGTCCTCTACAAGGTCGGCCAGTGGTTGTGCCTTGACGTGACCTATTCGCTATCACAGAGCCCCATCCACACCATGCCCCATTTGTGCTTGGGTGGATGAAAGCGTGTGGCATTGCAGAGAACGAGGGCAGAAGAAATTCTCCCAAGATGCACTACATAATCCGTTCCTTCAGACATCTCTCCTCTCTTTGCAACCTGGAATGAAGTATCCAGAAGTGTGGCACAGTTCCTTGACTGTCTGCGAGTGGGAATGGCAGTGGTGACAACGGCAGCTGGCCTGGGTCCACAGACAGAGGTCATGTACTTCTCATGTGAGAAGAAGCTAGACTGCACCTGTCTGGTGTTAACAGTATGAATATAGATTAAGCTGTGTACGTACACACACACACACACACACACACACACACACACACACTATTCATCAAGTGTTTGAAAAAGATAGGCAATGTAGCAACAATTCCTGAATCCTCCTTTTGTTTATTTAGTACTTTCGTTCAAAAGGCTAATTAGTTTTTTTTGTTTTGTTTTGTTTTGTTTAAGTTGTAGGAAGAGGGGGCTGAGGTTGACACAGGACCCACAGCATCTTATCTTTGGCTTATATAGTAGGCGGTTAGGATATGCCAGGCACTGTCCTGCCCTCCGTTTCCTATCTCACTGGATTTTCATCATGACCTTGGGCAGTAGGGGGTTAGTATGTCCATTTTACAGATGAAGAAACAAGTGTTGGGAGGATTTAGATGACTGCCCATGGTCCCACACCTATCTATTAGTAGACCCAACATTCAAACTCAGACCTGACTCCAAATCTCATACTGAAGATTAAAGCACTACTCATTGGGAAATGGCGCACATGTGGTGTTCACGGAGGTGCCCGTTTCCCTTCAACAGAAACCGCTGCGGGGATGGGCAGCCGCTGTACGTCTGCATGCACCATGGCTTTCCTCTGAGACCAGAGTTCTCTGGGGCTGAGCACGGTGGGGTACCAACATCGGCCCATTCCTACCAGACCCAGGATTGCCTCTAAAACTCTAAAGCTATTCTCCAATGTGGTGGCCATTAGCCACATGTGGCTATGGAGCACTCGAAACATGGGTAGTGTCACTGAAGAACTGAATGTTTATTTTTATTTCGTCTTATTTAATTTAAATCTAAGTAGCCCCAAGAGGCTCTCAGCTACCACGCTGGGCAGCACAAACACAGAACGTTTCTGCTATTGCAGAAAGTTCCTGTGAATCTGCACTGTCCTAAAAGGACAACTCTCGCTTAGGGAGATCATCAGGGTGAACTCCGTGCAGATCCAAAAGGCAGGTAAAAAAAGATTTACCTCAGAGGCACTTCCTTTTGAGGCAGTTGTCTCAAAAGGAGCTGTGGACGGAAGAAGAGCTCGGGTGATCCATCAGGAAGGTGGGTGGAGAGCAGATAGGTGGGGGACGTGGACCTCAGATGCCTCTGAGACACCCCACCCTCTTGGGGCTGGACCCACAGCTGGGAGAAAGGTGGTGCTGCAGACAGGGGAGAGGAGCATTCCCAGGTCAGAATGGGACTTAGGGGACAGGATTTATGTTGCTATTGAGTGACTTGGAACACTGGGGCCCAAATGAGCAAAGGTCTGAGAAGAACGGAGTCTTACAGAGTAGTGCCCAGTAGGACATTATTTACAGTTTTCTCCTCTTCAGTTTCTCCTTGATTATCTGACTCTGATTCCCTTACTGAAACAACAACAACAACAACAACAACAACAGCAACAACAACAACAACTTACTCTCCCTCCTTTTCTTTTGCCCTCCGGTCACCAGAAAAAATATATATATAACTGCAATAAATATTTTATTTCTTCCATGTATTAGACTTTTATGTTCATTGTTCTTCACACAGATTAATTGAACGTTAGAATTTTTCTTTCTCGAGAAGAGCGAACTGCTCTTTTTAACGTGTATTATGGCCCTCAGTTAACATTCCTTTATAGGGTCATTGGGTCAATGGCAAGGGCAGGCTACACCTTTTAACCTTCATCAGAGGTATTTTCATAGGAAAATATAGGCTAACATTAGCTTTCTTGTCTAAAATAAAAATACAACTCTAGTGAAAACCAAATATATTTATAAAATATGCATATAAAATTTCACTTATTGAAGAGCTATCATCAAGGCAAAGAAAGATCTTTCCTTTTTTTTTAAATTTTTTATAATGTTTACTTATTTGAGAGAGAGACAGAGACAGAGCATGAGCAGGGGAGGGGCAGAGAAAGAGGGAGACACAGAATCCGAAGCAGGCTCCAGGCTCGGAGCTGTCAGCACAGAGCCCGATGCGGGGCTCGAACCCACAGACCACGAGATCATGACTTACGCTGAAGTTGGAAACTCAACCAACTGAGCCACCCAGGCGCTCCAGCCAAGGTCTTTTCTTAAAACAATCAACTTCGGGAGCTACTTGCAAATTAGGGTCTGTTTTCTTCTTTACCGTAGCCTGAATGGATACCCAAGCCGTGAGACAGGAAAATAAAAGATTCCTATTGACAGTTTTAAGCTCCGTAGTCGCAATCACCAGATACGCCCTTATTAATGGGCTCTATGAATTCTTTTTCAGAATGCGTGCAATTAATCAGTTCATCTGGAAAGGCAATTGGGGTATATGCGACTTGGAAACACAGACTTCAGAAACACAGATGTTCTACTGAATCCTCACTTGCATACTCTCAGCTAAATTCAACCTCTGAGCTTTAAAAAGATTTTCTAAACTGTTAAGGACAAAAATAAATAAATAAAAATAAATGACATTATACATTCACATCTGGCTCTGTCACCATTTAGGGCATGCTATCACAAACATTAAACATCTGGGCAGGGGAACAGGATCTATTTGGGAGCCCTTGGCTACCATGACAACTGAAGTGCATGGTCTCTCAAACTGTTCAGTCTCTGCTCATCTACTTTTGACACGACTGCAGTCGCCTAGAGTAGGCACCGTTGTAAAACACCAGTCAACATGGTAAGTACTATTTATGCGCAGAAGGTAAGCTCCTAGGGGATGCTTCTCTTGCTTCTGCACGACTTTAATACTAGGGATAAGACAAATCCCTTCTATTTGCGCAATGCGGTTAAAATAATTCGGATTTTATGGCTTTTATGCAGGGAAGTCTTCTATTTCTGCATTAAGATATCGCTCCTAGCGAAAAAGTCTTAATGAAAATGGTGAAAATTTGCCACCCCCCTTCTTTCTCCTATGAAGAAGGAAGACTTCCTTCTGGATGTTCAAAATTTTATTGGCATTTTAAATGGCATAGAATATGGACAATAATAATTATAGCTTCCATGTATTAATGCTTCCTGTACATTGACTGTATAATGCACCTTGGACACAGCATTTTTCGCTTATTCTTCAACACTACCTGTAAACTGGGGGCGCCTGGGTGGCTCAGTCAGTTAAGCATCCGGCTCTTGTTTTCGGCCTCGTGGGTTTGTGAGTTCAAGCCCTGCAGTGGACTCCAAGCTGACCACAAAGCTTGCTTGGAATTCTCTCTCTCCCTCTTTCCCTCCCTCTCTCCCTGTCCTTTCCCCGCTTGCTTGGCTAGCTCTCACATGTTCACACGCACACTCTCTCTCTCTCTCTCTCTCTCAAGATAAATAAACTTAAAAAAACTATCTGTTAAACTTAGTGTTATTATTTAGACTTCACAGTTTTGGAAACCAGACTATAGAGAAAGGTACAACATTCAGCCAACAAATATTTGCAGAGTATTATGTGGCAGGCTCTGTGTTTCGCACTAGGAATATAATGGTATGAAGGCTTAGATCACATCCCTTCCTTCAGGGGGCTTGTCATCCATGGGCAAGACTTGGCCTTACCCAAAGGAAAACAAATAGCTAGGGAGGGACACAGGCAGAAACAGAATCTGAGTCTGACCTCGAAACAAAGCACAAAACCTCGGGTCTGACGGACTTCTGTACCAGGAGCGTTGGGAGTCCTCGTTGACTCACCTCTTCCCGTCACACGATACATCCCATCAGCTAGCAAATCATGTTGTTACTAGCACACAGTTAACTCCAGGATGTGGCCGCATCTAACCACCCTGGTCTAAACCACAACCATCCCTCACCTGGGCTATTACACGAGCTCCTAAAGAATCTCCCAGTGTCTGGCCCTTATTCCATTTATTCTCGAGACAGCAGCTGCCTGGGTCGTGCTACACTGTGCAGTCACACCGCATCACCCTTCGAGTCGAGACCCACTCGGGTCTCACGTGGCGTCAGAGAAAGAGCAAATCCTTACGGTGCGCCGCAGGCCTGACTCAGGGTGGGTCCCGATCACTTCATCTCCTGCCCCCTCACTAGCCCTGCTCACTCTTGTCTGGACGCATGGGCCTCAGTGCTTCCCCTTCCAACGTGGCCGGTTGCCTTCTCACTTCATGACCTCATTTCCCTCTGCCTGGAACCCGCTTTCCTAGGTATTTGCACGTTTGCTCCCTCACTTCCTCTGGCCCCGACCCAAGTGCTCCGATCTCCGCAAGGCTCCATCTGATCACCGTATTTATGATCGCAGCCCTCCCCTAACATTCCCTATTGTCCCTTCCCTGCTTTATTATCCTATGAAGTACATATCACATCTGGCACGTTACATAGTCTATTTATTTATTCTGTATATTGGCTACCTCTCCCAGCTCTTCCTAGCTCCAGATAGTCTCAAATTAGACACTGATAATTAGGCCATCCTTCCCCCTGGGAGCCAAATGACTAGCATAGCGTTCTCTTCTTAAAAATATATGCCCCCCCCCCAAAAAAAAAACTTCATGAAGCAGAGATTTTGTCTATTTTGCTCAGTGCTTTCTCCACATGACCCGTAGTGCTTGGCACGTTGCAGGAGCTAAAAATTTGTTGAATGAATTAATATTTTACTGTATCTCCTATACTCAAGCAGATTGAAAGAGCACCAAAACCCCAAAACACTATTTTCAGAACTGCTAAAAACACATTTGTGGGTGAAAAAAGCCTGGCCGTGTCCCTGAGCCTGCTTCATCCACTCCACCCGCACGGTTCATGAGCAGAAGATACAGGCATTGCCAGGGAACCTTCATCTCTGGAAAGACTTCCAACGGACAAAAGGCAAATGGTAAATTGCAAAAAAGCATGATGCAGCTGTTTTCCATTTTTATTGTAACTTGTTCAAACAAGTTGTTAAGCTGCAGGTGACATGGTGTGCCATGTATAAAATTATAGGAAAAGGCTTGAGCCCCTTTAAAACACACTATTTTAGAATGTGAAACTGTTGGGGCGCCTGGGTGGCACAGTCGGTTAAGCGTCCGACTTCAGCCAGGTCACGATCTCGCAGTCTGTGAGTTCGAGCCCCGCGTCAGGCTCTGGGCTGATGGCTCAGAGCCTGGAGCCTGTTTCCGATTCTGTGTCTCCCTCTCTCTCTGCCCCTCCCCCGTTCATGCTGTCTCTCTCTGTCCCAAAAATAAATAAACGTTGAAAAAAAAATTTAAAAAAAAGAATGTGAAACTATTTTGTTTGTTTAGGGTTCTAGGAGTAGTTCAATAGGAATTCGGATAGAAACCCCAAGCTGACAAGGAGCTATAGAAGAAAAATGCTTTTCTCTCTCTTACACCAAGGATAGCTCTGCGGTAAGTAAAAACACTGCTATTAGAAAGGGAACACTGTGCTAACCCACTTAAAAGCGTTAGTAGGATCTTAGCTACGTTTAAGTGTAAATACTCGAGTGTTGGTGAGCTTCCTGAATGCCAGGGAGGCGGGCAGATTTCTGTTGTGACTATGGGACAGTTTGTAACAAGGATAATAAAGTCAAGGTATTGGACCAACTGTGCAAAGTTCCCCTCTTATAAAAAAAAAAAAAAACACCTCTTTTTCCTTATCTTGGAGTTATCAATATATTCTAAATAACTAATCTGTGACTATATATAACTTATTAGTAAAATGTTCTTTATGATCTTCCTTACCAATATTGCTGGTAATAAGTTAATATATCCTCTGGTCACAGAGGGGACTAATGTGTGTATAGCGCTTTAAAATCTCTCAAACCCACCAAACATACTCTTTCATATGATCTGACCAATAATTCTGTAGGGAAGATCACAACTTTGTGCTTGCCACCAGCGAGAGCAAATGGTCACTGACATCCTAGTTCACGGACTCAAAAACCTACTGCTCTTGGGGCACCTGCAGGGCTCGGTTGGTTCAGCGTCTGACTCAGCTCAGTCACAATCTCACAGTTCACAAGTTTGAGCCCCACATTGGGCTCTCTCCTGTCAGTCCTGAGCTTGCTTCAAATCCTCTGTCCCTCTCTCTCTCTGCCTCTCCCCCACTCATTCTCTCTCTCTGCCCCCCCCATAATAAACAAACAAACAAACAAACAAACAAACAAACAAACAAACAAAAAACCCTACTGCTCTTTCTACCATGTGATGTAGATTCTCATGAAGGATAATCTGGTCTCTTCAAGGATGCATGTTAGGCATGTTAGGGTACTGCATGGGTTTAAGGCCAGCAGCTTCTAAGTCACTGAGCTGAGAACCCTGTAAGCAAAGGCAAGACTAGGAGAGCCTCTGACTGGCACGTCTGATGCAGAAAGGTAGAGAATAACTCCTTCGTGCGACCCCACCATTACAATATCTTCCTCTGTTCAATGTGCCTGAAAAACTTCATAGAAACATATCCTTCTCATTACCAAAGACACTTCTATAACTGAGTCCTTAATTCAGTACATGAAAACATCATCTTATTTTGAGGGTTGAGAATGGGTAGGAGTATGGTTAGAATGATATACCATTTCTGGTTGAGTACCCTGATAACAGGAATACTGGATTTTAAATAATGCAATTTTTTTTTCCTACAAAACTTAAATTATTTCTATTCTATTCAGTGTCACAAATATTTTACCTTCTATGTGAAAAACATTGTGCTAGGTGTCGAAGGATAGAAAGATGAAAAAGAGATTATTTCTTACCTCCAGGAATCACAGTCTAATGAAAAGAATCGAAATCTTTCTAGAATACATTTTACTTGTATCTACCTTCTTTAAAAGGGCATACAGAATATTTCTTTGGTGACTTAGGGTCATCATTATGAACATCAGCCATTGTCCTAGGCCACATGACAGGCACAGTGGTAGTTAGAAAACAATGAGGCATAGAAACTAAGGGCTACTGATCACAGAAGTTAACCAAGAACTTGCCTTCTTGAATTGGGTAGATGTACAGATGGCTAGATGGACAGGTAGATGGATGGACAGAACAACAGACACATAGACAGAAATACCCCTGATGTCAATCGACTTCCTTATCTTTTCCTGTTTTTCCCATCTATGTGTGAACTAAAGTCCTGCTGTTATAGCAAATGTACTTTGGGCAAGTATAAAACCGCCTTTAGCAGCCACTGAGGCACAGGTGGCCTACAACCGAGCATCCGCAGAGTCTTCAAAACTGGCTCATTATTTCTTCTTGTCGGGCCTCTTCTCTGTCTCTACTGTCGGTTCCCCACCTCCCTTTATCCCTGGAATTTCCACAAGGTTTGCAACCACCCCTGCTAATTTGTCTGTGCCCGGTGCTGGGCTATGCAACACTCTCGGTTGTTCTCAACCTGCAACGGGCACTGCGTGCCCAGCAGAGTGCTCTCACAGAGCGGGCACTCAGGAGATGCAAGCACCCCGTTCCCATTCATGGGCCGGTCTTTGATCTTTCACGGTGCCCAGTCTCTTTGTCTTTCATACGATCAGGTTGATACGTACAGATAATGCTCCTCTTAGGGCTCAGCAAAGCACGTGGTCGCCATCCCTCGCTGTGTATTTGTGCACATCTGTGAACAAAGTTTTCTTTTTTTCTTTAACCCTTGAGTAAGACACTCGCTATGCTTGCAATAACTCATTTGTGGCTGAACAGTTTGACAGCCTAAAAGTGCCTTATTATTTTCATAAATTTCCTCCACCCAGTGGTTCTAATTTAATAAAAGAGTCACTTCTGCGTTATTTATATTTTTATAAATAGTTTGCATTTCCATTATAATGAATACACACTGGGTTTTAGTTATGTTAGTGTGGCTGCGCAATTCACTTTCTAGAAGCAGCATCACCACCCTTCCAATGCTGCTGCTTCTCATCTAATGATGACAAACCTCTAGAGGACATGAGAGCCTAAGGTTCACATCTAAAAGGCAAAGCAATCACAAAGCATGATTATTTCCACCCGTATAACTCTATACTTGCATCTGAAAAAAAAAAGCTCTTATTTATAACATAAACCACATCATGGAATCCTTCTATTTTCATCTCTTTGCAGGCTCTCATTAAAGCTAACACACATAATAGCATTAAAAAGTGATAGCTATTGCGTTATTATGGATTAATGCAAGGTGCATTGACACAAATACTAAAAATGACCATTACAAACACAGAAAAACATTACTCCATCATACTCTTAGGGACTTCATTTCTGTAAGATTTTTCCTATCTCCTGTTCATCCAGGGTAGAGCCAGAAAAATTAGAGTCTCTGGCTCAAACATATCTTTACTAATAGGATTGTTTCCTCAGGAATTAACTTTCTATGATGCCCCTAGTTTTGAAATTTTACACCCTCTGATAAGTATATGAAAATCCCAGCATTTCACTTTGACCCACTTCAAATTTACATGGCAGAGCTCCAAATGCTGAGAACTGCATAGTGCCCATTCTTAGCACATGATATCAACCATCTGCCCTGGCCATCAGGACAGAGTCCAGATATTTCTCCCATGTGATATTATAAAGGCAATGTGCTCTTGACATTTATGTAATTTTTTCTGGTGAAATTTGCAGGTGATAAATGGATTCTAGCTTTCTCAAACTGGGACCTACCTCACATGCATGTGAGTACTTTTCTTGTGCTGTATATCAACTGTGTGTGTGTGTGTGTGTGTGTGTGTGTGTGTGTGTGTGTGTGGTGAGCAATTTAACAGAGACTGAATCATGTGAGTGCCCCCAGAAAAGCTAAAGATTCAGTAACGATTCAAACTGTTATTTTTTAAGTTTTTACCAAACATTTATTAAGTGGAACTGGAGGAAAGTTATTTTGTATTAACAAAAGTGTGTATCTATTTATGGTGAGTTAACAGAGTTATTAGTTCACGTACGTGAATGAACATATCACTTTCACATGCTTCAACCTCTTTCATTTCACAACTATTTGGTATCTCATTACTGGACAGAATTAGTTACTTATACTCCCCCGGGAAGTGATAACTTACACAGATACAGTTACAAAGTTAAAAAATGGATTTCAAAGTTCTTTTGTTTGTTTACTTTCACACTTTTTTTTTTGTCAAAACATTTTCCAGTTTTCTGTGGTCCTTTTTTCTGTTCAGTTTTCTTTTATGATTTACCAAACAAAATCCTCAGAAATAGAGATTCAAAATAAGTGTATAGTATTGTGACTGTAATTAATAATACTGTAATATATATTTGGAAGTAGCTAAGAGAGTATTTCTTAAAAGTTTTCACCACAAGAAAAAAAAGTTTGTAACGTGTATGGTAATGGATGATAACCAGACTTATTATGATAATTGTTTTCCAATATATATATACATATCGAATCACTAAGTTGTATTCCTGAAACTCATGTAATGTTGTACGTCAATCATATGTCAATAAAATAAATACATTTAAAAAAAGAAACCACTCATTTCCAGTAAACGGACCTATATAAACTACTACTCGGTTTAAGAATTTCAAGTATGAACTGCCAAATTCAAGCGATTCTAAATCAGGGTAGTGGTGTGGCTTGCCATAACACTATGCAAAATATTCAATAGAGAAATTCCTCAGTGCCAAGAATTTTTTGTTATTGTTAGGAAAATATTCATCAGGGATAGTTCAACAATGGCAACAATTCTTATTGGTATCTCGTGCCCACCCCTGTGAGGGAGCTGGAATAAATGTCGTATTATCAATCGCCTAAGTGTTACATGTGGAAACCTGAGTTAGCAGGTGCCATATTTGCCATTGATACTAAGGATACTCCACTGGCATACGGTGGTGCCCGGGGAAGCTGCCATTCCTTAACCCAGCTCTGTCCACCCAGACATGCACGTGCATCCACCAATCCATCAGCGAGGCATCAAGAATTACCATACTTAAGAAGAGTAATCCTTCAGTCTAAGTGTTTAAATGCACGATGCTAAACGTACACTGAAGGATTTGAAGCAAGGAACTTGCAACTATGACTCGGTCACACATCTGGTTCAGCCCTGTCCGGATGTCGGAATGCATCAGTCATTTTGGATTTATTCATAATGAAAGAAATCAAGTCACAACCCATGTGGTCTCAAAGGTCTACTTAGATGATGATGAAGACCTATGAGACTCCCTGAAGTATGGCAGACTTTCCAAGCTTATTAAGAATATACGTTTCTGACATTTTAAATATCTTAAGTCAGTGATTTTAGCCCCTTGGGCAAAACAGTGTTGCAGCATGTAATTCAGGTTATTTCCACAGAGCCAGTTCAATCTCAAATCATTATTTCTAATGCATGCTTAGCAATGCTACTTGTGTGAAGTCACTTTGCACAGCAGTGCCAGCAACCACACAGTGTGACTTCACCAATTTCTTTGTACAGTGCACAAAACAAGTAAACCTCTCAGCAGTTGGGAGCTTTGGCCAGAGGCCTGGGCTTGCCCCTGGGGGGTACCTCGTTCTTCTTCATGAATTCCAGCAGAGTCATCTTGCTTCTCAGCCTCACGCACTGGCCTCGTAAACAGATTCCCTAAATGATCCCCAAGATTCTGATGTCACATTCGGAGGGGACGCTTGCTTTTCTTTTTTGCCAATTCTGCCACTTTTTAAGTCATTCCTATCCAGTCAACCACTGTCAAGAGCCATCAATGAGTGTTAATGCTCTGTTATTAAAGAATTCTTGGTAACTTGTTTCATAGGGAGAGTTGGCCAAGGGCGGCCATGGGAAGGCAAGACGAAGAAAACCCATTTCAACTACTCCAAGTTGATTTCTGTGAAACACAGAGAATCAACTGATGTCCCATGCAGGCTCATTTGGAGTAAAGTGGTGTGTATTACAGCCAGAAAGGCAAATGAAGTAAATCACACAGTGAGCAAACCAGTTAACAGTAGCAGAAAATGTTAGTGGTGTCTGGGTGGCTCAGTTGGTTGAGCATCCGACATCAGCTCAGGTCATGATCTCGTGGTTCAAAAGTTCAAGTCCCGCATCGGGCTCAGTGCTGAGAGCTCAGAGCCTGGAGCCTGCTTCAGATTCTGTGTCTCCCTTTCTGCCCCTTCCCTGCTCTCTCTCTCCCCCCACTCTCTTTCTCTCAAAAATAAATAAACATTAATTTTTTTTAAAGCAGTAGTAGAAAATGTTAGAAGTGAAAATACAGATGTAACCCAATGGATTACACTCATACTCTTGTAAGTTACTAGTATGAGAGTATTATATTTAAAGCATATCGCCCCACACCTGTTAGGAGGGCCATTATAAAACCAAACAAACAGAAGACAGCGAGTGTTACTATAAATGATTGTAAAATGGTGCATCTTCTGAAAAAAACATGATGGAGGTTCCTCAAAAGATTAAAAATAGAACTACCATTTGAGACCAAACAATTCCATTTCTCGGTATGCATCCAGAGCAACTGAAATCAGGATCTCAGAGAGACATCTGCACACCCGTATTCACAGCGGCATTACTCACAATAGCCAAAAGGCAAAAACAACTATACTTCTAGCCACAGATGAATGAACAGAGAAAATGTGGTGTATACATACCAGGGAATGTTACCAAGCCATAAAAAAGGAAATCCTGAATCACGCTACGACACGGATAAAACCCGAGGACATAATGCTGAGTGAAATGAACCACTCACAGAAAGACAAATACTCCATGATTCCACTTATATGAGGTTATCTACAGTATTCCAACTCGAAGAAACTTTTGGTGTTTTATATATATATAACCAATATACATAAACATATACATGGATCAGCTCTCTCCTAGGGATGCAAAAATATCAAAAGCAGGAGCAACAGGGCACCTTATGCTTTTCTTAGTTTACCCTGAGGGTAACAAGTCCTATCTCTATGGTCACTGGAGTAGTGTTCACCGGAAAGCAGCCTGTTCAGAGCCCTATGCCCCCGCACTGCCCCACCGAGCATTTGCACTTAGCTTCACAGCACAGCGAGTGCAATGTCAAAATCACTACGGAAAGACTCTTTACCTTGGTGCAAGGAACCTGGGAAACACTGGACACGGTCAGCTCCTGAGGACAGTTCCCAGAAGAGGCCACAGGTCACAGGTGGGGTGGGCTGCCGGCTGGAACGGCTGTCGCTACGCGCAGCATGCCCTAAACCCTGAAACGGAAGAAACCACGTGCGTGTGACCAGGGTGGAACAATTCTGAGTCGTCTCTTTTTGTAGGTTCTTAAATTCCTGCAGGAACATCGCACTTAACTGCTTCACCCGTGCTTCTGAAGGCAGGCTGGAAATGGAAGCTGTCTGCCTGTCTCATGTACTCATAAACACTTCCTCAAAGCAGTGTGGTTTCTTCCTCGGCACCTGTGCTCACTTTCTGGCTCTTATTCCTCCACTCACTCACTGTCCTCAGTTGTGTCACTTGCTTCAAGCAATCCAGGTCCTACATTTAGATTCATGGCTACGTATCCATCAGCTGTACCTAAGAACCACTAGACTGGCACATTCCCCTGCACCTTACATGTGGAGGGCAGCTTCTGAGGAGGGGATGCTGGGGACAGGATAGCAGGTGTAGAGCCTCGCTATACATTTGCCAAGTATGGTCTGCAGAACAGCAATGGAGCCATCACATGGAGCGTGCTAAACAAGCAGGATGCTGGACCCTACTCCAGAACTACTGAATCAGAGCCTGCATTTAACAAGATCCCTGCATGAACTGAACGTCGAATGGACATTACAGTTTGAGAAGCTCTGGTGTAAAATCTGAATATATTTGGAGCCAGATTTTAGAATTCACGGAGGGGGTATCGTTTCCGTAAGTGCAAGGCTACTTCTAGAATAAGGAAATAAATACTATTAATCAAATACTTATTTGTGGGATGCATTACTTACTTTCTTTGAAATAAGAGGAATAAATAAATCCAATTATTTTACGGATAGGGCCTTAAAGCATCATCAATAAGTTTAATAACCTTCCACAATGAGACTTAAATACATACTCTTTTTCTTTGTATTTTAATGAATCTTTTCATAAGGCATAGTTAAATCGTATTAGTAACAAATAGGCGTGTTATCGTAATTTAATAATACTGAGAAATAATTCCCCCCAAAAGGGAAACAGGGCATAAACAGGTGAATTTTACATGAAGTAAAAGGAATCTAAGTGCTAGAACCCTCCATTTCCACATGCCCTTACAGGGACCAGCAACTAACATGCTATTTAAGTCTTTGTTCTTTTTCTTAAAGGCAGACTCAAAAACTATATAACTGTGAACCTCCGTAAAACCCGGAACCATCCCTGGCCTAATTAATTATGAAAACCATTTTTAACTTTGGAATATACCACTTTTTAGTTTCTTTCAATATACTAGGAAATACCTCAAATTATATCACAATCATATAGTCTACAAATGAAAATAACTATTGAAGGAGGACCTGGAAATAATTCTGCTCATAGGTAAGAGAAGTTCTTTGTAATAAAAAGATTCATATCTTTCAAAGTTATCATGTAACACCATTAAACTAAACATATACATGGTTTATTCATATTTCTCTTCCGCTCTTCTTTTTCTCCCAAATTAACTAAAAAACCTGAATATTGCTGGGGGAAGGGGAATAACTAAAAGAAATACACAAAAATACTTTCTGGGCATTTTTGTTTACTTCCGCTTTATTATTTTCTTCAAGTATTACAAGGTCATATCTATTTGTGCTTCTTTGCGTGTTTTAGAAAATACAAAAGGTGGGGCGCCTGGGTGGCTCAGTCGGTTAAGCGCCCGACTTCAGCTCAGGTCACGATCTCGCAGTCCGCGAGTTCAAGCCCCACGTCGGGCTCTGGGCTGATGGCTCAGAGCCTGGAGCTTGCTTCCGATTCTGTGTCTCCCTCTCTCTCTGCCCCTCCCCCGTTCATGCTGTGTCTCTGTCTCAAAAATAAATAAATGTTAAAAAAAATTTTTTTTAATAAAAAAAAAGAAAATACAAAAGGTAAAACAAAAAAGTTTTAAAAACTACACAGAAAAAATGAGATAAATTCTGCTAACACTTTAGTGTCTCAAACTATTTAGATATAGATATTTTTAATGTGATTTTGAGTGTGTATATTTGTGTGTATTTGTGTTTACGTGAGTTGAAGAGTTCTGAAAATTGCTATTTCATCCACCAAACTCCTCATATAGTTTTCCAGAGAAATAAAAACAGCCTTGCCTTTTATATTTGGCTACAATGTATTTCTTATGTATCATTATCAGTTAAATGATCTCTCAATGTTGGGAACTTTGTTTCTGATGTTTCATTTTTATAAATAAAGCTATTGTGGAAATGGCTATAGATGTTTCCTCTTATATTTTTCTCATTCCATCCTTCGGATAAATACCTTTAACAGAAATTGTTAAATACTATTTTGAAACATATTACCCGTTTGCTTTCTGAAAAATTTTATCATCTACAGCAACATCAAAAGACTTCATTAAGAAAAAAAGTATCTGCCATTATGAAAGTCAAAAAATGTGTTTTTGTTTTTAAAACTGCTTTATTAAAGTAAAATATGGGGGCGCCTAGGTGGCTCTGTTAGCTAAGCATCCAACTGTTGATTTCAGCGCCAGTTGTGATCTCACGGTGAGTGAGTTCAAGCCCCACATCAGGCTCTGTGCTGATGGTGCAGAGCCTGCTTGGGATTCTCTCTCTCTTTCTTTCTCTGCCCTTCCCCCTGCTCGCTCTCGCTCGCTCTCTCTCTCTCTCTCTCAAAAATAAACTTTAAAAAATAAAGTAAAATATGCATACAGAATAGTGTACAACTTAATGAGCTATCACAAAGCAAACACACCCTTGTACTCCCAACCAAGGTATGGAATATTAGCGGCATGAAAGCCGCCTCATATCCCTGCTAGATGCACAAAATTTATCCATGCTACTCATTTTATCTACAGTTCACTCACTTTTGTTGGTGGGTAATAATTAATTATGCAAATATACCACAATTTGCCATTCTCTTGTTGAGACACACTATATCATTTAATGTAGTTTATATATTTGGGCGCTGCTGTTTTGGTCATACAAAAAAGTAAACTTTTAAGTAAACTTACATGTATTTAACATATATATTAAACCTATCAATCTTTTTCTTTTGTTATTACATTATTGGTGCTATCCTTTAAAAATCTTTTCCTTGGGGTGCCTGGGTGGCTCAGTGGGTTGAGCCTCCGACTTCGGCTCAGGTCATGATTTTGGTGCATGGGTTCGAGCCCCATGTCGGGCTCTGTGCTGACAGCTCAGAGCCTGGATCCTGCTTCAAGTTCTGTGTCTCCCTCTTTCTCTCTGCCCCTCACCCACTCATGCTCTCTCTCTCTCAAGAATGAATAAACATTAAAAAAATTTTTTCTTAACTTTTCCTACCACAGGATTATGAAATGTTTACCTACATTTTCCTCTAATACTTTTTTCATTGTTTGTATCTTCACTTCACTTGGAATTTACTTGGATGTAAAGAGTTAAGTAGTTGTATGTCTGTTCATCTTCCCTCAATGGGTAGGCAATTTTCCCAAGAGCTTTTATGAAATAACCCATCTTTTCCCCCTGCTGTCATAAAATGCTTCCTTTATTATATACTAAATTCCCAAATATATACTTGAGTCTCTTTCTGGATGTTCTCTTATGTTTTTAAAACATGCTAATATATTCTTCAATTGGTCATGTAAGTACAAAGTATAAAATTCAAGAGGAAAAACAGAGCGTATAAAGATAGTAAATAAGGCTTCTTTCACACCTGCCCACCAGACACATAGCTACTCTTCTCAAGTTCGACCATGGCTTTGAGTCATTTGTCTACCATTCCAAAAGTAATCTGTGCCTATAAAAAAAGTAAATATACACTCCTGGGTATATTAACATGTCTTTAAAATAGCATACCAAAGCACAGTTCTAGAGTTTGCATTTTCATATAAATCAATTCATCCGTGCTATCTCATCCTTGGTAATATCTGCATTATATGAATTTATTTAAAACCTATACCTCCTGATGAACTGAAACACTGTGTGTCATCTTTTGCTATTATCGGTAAACCTGAAATGAGTATCTGTGGGTAAATCTCAGAAGTACAATTCAGGATTGAAGTATATATGTATTTTTTAAACTACACACTTTGCAGGGTGCCTGGGTGTCTCAGTTGGTTAAGCATCTGACTCTTGATTTCAGCTCAGGTCATGATCTCATGGTTTGTGAGATCTCATCGTTTGTCCCTTGTTGGGCTCTGCAATGACAGCACGGAGCCTGCTTGTGATTCTCTATCTCTCTCTCTCTCTCTCTCTCTCTCTCTCTCTCTCTCTCTCTCTGCCCCTCCCCTGCTCTCTTTCTCAAAATAAAATAAACATTAAAAAAACTATTTATTTTGAAATAATTACAGATATATGCTGTTGTAAGAAATAACACAGATATGCCCTGTGTCACTCACCTAGTTTCCCCCAAGTGGTACCATTTTACAAAACTACAGTACATTATTACAACCAAGATATTGACTCTGATACAGCTGACATACCGAATATTTCCATTGCAAGAATCCTTCATGTTGCCCTTGTGTAGCCATACCCACTTATCTCTTTCCCCTATCCCCTTCTTTTTTTTTTTTTTAATTTTTTTTCAACGTTTATTTATTTTTGGGACAGAGAGAGACAGAGCATGAACGGGGGAGGGGCAGAGAGAGGGAGACACAGAATCGGAAACAGGCTCCAGGCTCTGAGCCATCAGCCCAGAGCCTGATGCGGGGCTCGAACTCCCAGACCGCGAGATCGTGACCTGGCTGAAGTCGGACGCTTAACCGACTGCACCACCCAGGCGCCCCTCCCCTATCCCCTTCTTAACCCCTGGGGACCACCAGTCTATTCTCCATTCCTATAATCTTGTCATTTAAAGAATGTTACATAAATGGAATCATGCAGAATGTAACTTGTTGGGATTGGCATTTTTCACTCAGCATAATGCTCTGGGGATTCATCAAGGTTGTTGCCTGTATCGACAGTTCATTTCTTTTTATTGCTGAGTACTATTCCATGGTATGGATGTATTATAGTTTGTTTAACTATACACTGAAGGACATTTGGGCTGCTTCCAAATTTTTGGCTATTAAAGATAAACATGCTATAAACATTTATGTACAGGTTTTTGTGATCATAAATCTTCATTTTTCTGGGATAAATGGCCAGTAATTCAATTCACGGTTTGAATGGCAGTTGCAGGCTTCGTTGTTTAAGAAATTGCCAGATTGTTTTCCCAAAGTGGCTGTGCCATTTTACATTCCTACCAGCAATGTGTAAGTGGTTCAGTTTCCCTGCATCTTTGGCAGCATCCAATGTTGCCACTAGTTTTTATTTTAGCTATTCTGATAGGTTTATAGTAAGATGTCATCGAGATTCTAATTTGCATTTCCAAAATGACTAACGATGTCCAACATCTTTTCACATACTTATTGACCATCTATGTATACTCTTTGGTAAAATGTCTCTTCATGTATTTTGCCCATTTTCGAATTGGATACTTTTTTTGTTATTGATTTCTTAGAGTTCTTTATATATTCTATGGTACTAGACTTTTCCAAGTGGTTTGCAAATATTTCCCCGGTCTGTAGCTTCTATTTTCATCTGTCAACACTCTTTCAAAGTAAAAAAAAAAAAAAAAGCTAATAATTAAGTCCATTTGATTGATCTTTCTATGAATCATGTTTTTGTTGCCAAGTCTAAGAACTCTTTGTCTATTCCTAAATCCTCCGAATTTTCTGTTTTATTCTAACACTTTTATAGTTTGAAGTCCATGACCCATTTTGAGTTAATTTTTACATAATGCATGAGACTGAAATTGAGGTCCATCTTTTCCGTATAAATGTCCAATTGCTCCAGCACGATTTGTTAAAAGGGCGTCTGTCTCCATTGAAACGCATTTGAACCTCTGTCAAAAGTCAGTTGTGCACATTTGTGTGGATCTTCATCTGGGTTCTCTGTCCTCTTCCACCAATCCACCTATCCCTCCACCAATACTACAGTCTTGATTATAGCAGCCATAAGAATTGGGTAGACTGATTCCTCCCATTTTGCTTTCTTCCAAATTCATTTTTTTGTTTTTATTTTTAATATTTTAGTGTAGTTAATAAACAGTGCAATATTGGTTTCAGAAGTAGAATTCACTGATTCATCACTTGCACACAACACCTAGTACTCATCACAAGTGCTCCCCTTAGCTCCCATCACCCATCTAGCCCATCTCCCACCCACCTCCCTCTATGTACCCTCAGTTTTCAAAATTCTTCAACTATTCTAGTCCTTTGCTTTTCCATATAAAAATTAGAATAATATTATCAATATCCACATATATCTTCCTTGGGATTTTGATAGGAATTACTATCAAAACTTTCATATATCTCCTTCGGGAGAATAGACATCTTCCACTCCATGAACATGACATGTCTTTCCCTTTATTTAGACCTTTTGTTCTTTCATTGTACTGTGCAGTTTTCAGCATACAAATCTTGTACATGTTTTGTTAGATTTATAACTAATTATTTCTTTTTTGAGCAATTATCACATTTTAAAATATCTGTGTTAATATGTTCTGATATTTTTATATTGAGCTTATATTCTGTGACCTTGCTGAACTTGACTTATTAGTTCTGGGATTTATTTTATTTTTTTTAACAAATCCTTCGATATTTTCTATGTACACAATCATACCATCTACACATAAAAACATTTATATTCTTTCCTTCCTTCCCAGTATCAGTGCCTTTTTCCCCTTTTCTTGCCTTACACTGTTACATAAGAGTGCTAAAAGCAGATATTCTTGCCTTGCTCCCAACCTTAAAAAGAAAGCATTAAATCCTTCACCTTTAACTATGATGTCTATAGCATTTTTTGAAGATTACCATATATCAAATTGAATAAATCTCTCCTAGTCCCGATTTTTTATGAAAGTTTCTTGTGAATAGGTGTTGAATTTTGTCAAATGCTTTTTCTGTATCAATTGATATGGTCATGGGTCTCCTCTTCTCTAACCTGTTCATACAGTGGATCACATAGGTTGATTTTCAAATACTGAACCAGCCTTTCATCCATGGAACACATTCCCCTCGGTCATGCTTTATAGTTCTTTTTATATATTGATGAATTTTATTTGCTACTAACTTGTTAAGTATTTCTGCATCTCTTTAAGAGATATTGGTATGTCTTTTTCTTTTTTGTATTGTTTTTGTCTGCTTTTAGTATTAGGGTAATACTAACTTGATGTAATGAATTGAGAAGACTTTCCTTCTATTTTCTGGAAAAGACTGTGCAGGATTGGTATTAATTATTTTTTAAGTGTGTAATAGAAATCTCCAAGAAACCAACTGGACCTGGATATTTCACGTGGGGAAGATTTTAAATCATGAGTCCCATTTCCTTAATAGTTACAGGGATGTGCAAATTATCTACACTGTATCGGGTGAGTTGTAATAGTCTGTGCTTTTCAAGGAATTGATTTATTCCATCTAAGTTGTCAAATTCATGTGGGTAAAATTGTTCATATTACCTTTATTCTTTTCGATGTCTTGTAGGATCTGCAGTGATACCTGCTGTTCGATTCTGGATATTGGTAATTGGCGTTTTTCTCTTTTCTCAGTCTTGCTAGAGGTTTGTCAATTTTATTGATCTTTTCGAAGAACCAGTTCTTCGTTCCACTGATTTTCTCTGTTCTTCTGTTTTCAATTTAATTGACATCTGATTTTATTTTTCTTATTTTCTTTCTTCTGTTTGCTTTGGGCTTACTTTGCTATTCTTTTTCTAGGCTCTTGAGGTGGGAACTTAGATTATTGGTTTAAGACATTTCCTCATGTTTAATAATATGAAATTAGTCCTATACATTTCCCTCTCACAACTGCCTTGGCTACTGCCCACAAATTTTGTTATGTTGTATTTTCAAGTTCATTTGGTTCAATGTATTTTTTTTAATTTCCCTTGACATTTCTTCTTCGACTCGTGGATTATTTAGAAACGTGTTTAATTTCAAAGCATTGGATCATATTATCTTTCTATTATTGACTTCTAGTTTAATTTTATTGGTTGGAGTCAGAGAATATACTCTATAGGGTATCAAATCTATTAAAATTTTAAGATTGTTTTATGATGCAGTATGTGGTCTTTCTTGGTATATGTTCATGGGCCTGTGAAAAGAATGTGTATTTTGTGCTGCTTAGTGGAATGGTTTATGAATGTTAATTAGATCCTGTTGGTTGATGGTGCTATGAATTATTCCATATCCTCACTAATTTTATGTGTAATTGTCTTGTCAGTTGTGGAGAAAGAGGCGTTGAAGTGTTCACCTATAATTATGGATTTGTCCATTTCTCCCTTCAGTCCTATCAGTTTTTACTTCACATATTTTTTGTAGGACTGTTGTTTGGTGTTTTACAGTTAGGATTGCCATGTTTTCTTGGCGGATTGATCCTTTTATCTGCATTGATCCTTTTATCTCTATATAATGTCCAGCTCTGTCTCTGGCAATTTCTTTGTCTATATTATCTAATGATATAATCTTGAATTCCTTTGATTAATGTTTGCATAATATATATGTAATCGTATGATTTTTTTTTTTAAGATTTTATTTTTAAACAATCTCTACATCCAATATGGGGCTTGAACTCACAACCCTGAGATCAAGAGTCACATGCTCCACCAACTGAGCCAGCCAGGTGATCCTATAATTGTATGATTTTATATATGTTCCTATACTTGTTACTTTCAACGTGCCTATATTGTTATATTTGAAATGAGTTCCTTATAGAGAGCATACAGTTGGTTCGTGTTTTTTGTAGTCCACCCTGACAATTTATGTCTCTCATTTGATGTTTTTAGATTATCTGCATTAATGTAATTATTGATGGGTTAAGGCTTAAGTCTGCCATCTTATTTATTTTCTGTTTTTTCTATTTTTCATTTGTTTTTTCTTGTGTTTCAAGTGGATTAGATGACATTGCAGAATTCCATTTTGATGTATCTAGTGTTTTGGAATGTATCTCTTTATTTTTTAAAAAGTTTTTAATGTTTATTTTTGAGGGGGGGTGCACAAGCCAGGGAGGGGCAGAGAGAGAGGAGGACACAGAATCCAAGGCAGGCTCCAGGCTCTGAGCTGTCAGCACAGAGCTGTGGGGCTCAAACTCTCGAGCTGTGAGATCATGACCTGAGCCGAACTCGGATGCTTAACCGACTGAGCCACCCAGGTGCCCCGAAATATATCTCTTTAGTATAATTTTTCAGTGGCTGCTCTGGGTATTACATATATACATAATTTGTCTATTGGTGGCATCTTTTTACCAGTTCAAGTGAAGTATAGGAAACTTACCTACCTTTTATGTCCCTTTTCCTTCTCTATTTAAAATATAGTTGTATTAAATATTTCTTCTACGTTTCTTTAGAAGCTCCATCAAACCACGTTATAATTTTCATTTCAACCACCTACTATAATTTAGAAACCTCACAAGAAGGAAAGTCTAATGTATTTACCCATACTTTTGCTTACCATGTTTTCTTGTCTTGATTTCCCAAAGTCCCCCCCCACCCTTTTTTTTTTTTTTTTTTTTGTCCCTTCTGTTCAGAGAACATTCTCAAGCTACTTTGCTGGCGGAAGGTCTGCTAATAGCTGGTATATGTGCTGCCGAAGCGAGCACAGGTCTGCTAATATCTGGATCTTATATAAACCTTCTATTTTAAATGGCCTTCTCGGACACTGATCTCAGAGGGGAAAGGAGGATGATACCTCAGCACTGCTCCATTGACACTCAAATGGGAGTTTCTCATTACTGCTGGTTACAGTTATGGGTTCTGTCTCTGAATAAGGTCTCCTAAGACACTGAGCTGGGGTTAGTAGCTTCATTACCACTGGGCAACGGTGAGTCTCTGCAAGGCCTCTTCTGTCACAATCCAAGTTAGGGATGCCTAACTTTTTTTCCAGGTGGAGATGGAAGTCTAGATTCCCCAAATGATCACCACTGACACTGCAATGGGAAAAAGGAGCAACTTATTACTGGCCAGTGGGGCTGAAAGTCCTGGCTCCTTTTTTGGTTTCCGACTGCACTTCATTAGGAGTATTGTTATAGCCTGTAGTGGATAAAAGTCTAAGTTCCCCACTCTGCTTTTCCTGGCATGGGTGGTGGTGGGGCTAGTTTTTTTGTTTTGTCTTGTTTTGTTTTTCTATAATGTTTGGTGGAGTAAAGAGGTTACTGAGTAAAAGTGTTCTATTTTACCAGCTATTCCTTTCCTATCTTTCTGGATAAAAAGAGTAGACTTCCTTGGGATTTCTTTTTTTGTTTGTAGCCATTGGCATCCCGTGTTGCTGCCCTCTTAATTACTCAGTCTTGGACACATGAAGCCAGAAGAAAATTTAGAGAACTCCCCACTGGATCATTCCTCTGGTCCTGATGTCCTCAACCAGTCTTTCTTCTTGTCTCCACCTTTCAGAACCTTGTGTTTATTCTATGTATAACGTCCATGGTTTTCAGTTGAACTTACTGAGAGGAACAGGAGAAAGTACTTCTACTCCAATACCCAGAAGTCTACATTTTTAGTTTAGATTATCATTGGTGATTATCTAATTGCCTTCTATAGATGTACCGATTTACATTTCCATAGAGTTGGTCTTGTTTTCTGCTATTGGTCTTCATGGTAGAAATTGCTCTGTCATCTATCTGTCTTTGCCCTCACATCTAATTTGTCCAGGTTATAGGGGTTTCACGCCTGCCATTTTAGAGTCAACTTAAGCATTTCTGGTAGGAAGTTCTTCTTTATGGGTGGAAAGGACGTAGGGACTGCCATTCAGAAGTAAGCTTTCCACAGATGTTCTCCTTCTTGCATTTGCCTGCCTCCTACTCAGCACCATTCACCTGACTTGAAGACTGTTAGTGAACCTTTTCTAAGCCTATTCCACCTACAGAAAAAAAGAAAACACCGCACAGAGTCGTGAGGAGGGAAATTTTATTCCAATTTCTCGTATCTCATTTTAATTTATTTGAAATCAGGCTATATTTGACAAAACTTCCTTGACGCTTGTGGTATTTTATTGGGATAATTCTTTTGTCTCTCCGTTCTCTCCCACCCTGTATGTATGCTTCTCATTGTCCATTTTTATCAGCATTTTAAGAGTATGTGTATGCAAACTGCTGTCTTTCAGAGATGCCTCAAGTGTATACCTTTTATAAATACCTTATTTTCAGAGGCAGAAGGTACCAGTAAGAAAACTGGGGATGGACAACGGCAGTTTTGTTGGAGGAGTATCCAGTGTCACTCATTTAGCCCTTACACTTGATTATACCACCTCTCTGTTTTCCAGACTTTTGTGTCTTGTAAGTCCTTAAACGCTACTTTCAACACTAGTATGAACAGTATATTCCAAGATGAAGAAGGCGGCAATACCGTGTGGAAGCTTTACCATTTAAAACAGGAATACAATTAAAACACCTTCACTCAGTTAAAGCTTATTGCCATTAATACATTGTCCGCCAAATGCATTTTGCTTGTTGTTGTTTTTTTTTTTTAATTCAAAAGCTGAAGCTCCTGTTTTTCTCTACAAAGAAACACACAAACACAAAATAAAAAGATTAACTCTTTATGTACCTCAATGTAGTATACGATGGTAGGTGTGTGTGTACATACACAAACTTCTGATAAAATATTTGCTCACGGTAAAGTATTTTGAGCAGAAAAAAAGAAATGCATAAAAATGTAACTCCACATAATACTATTTAGCTATGACTGTTAAGTTTTCTTTGGAATATTCCACTCTAGTTTCTTCCTATGCACTTTTTTCTTCTTTTTATAAAATGGGCTCGCTCATACTATAAATACCATGTGAACCCTGCTTTATTCACTTAACATAATAATGTGTTTTCCCATTTGGTTAAATGGTCTTTAAAAACATGAGTCTTTAATGACTGTAATAATATTCTACCTTCATGACGGTATCATAATTTATTTAAACATTCTTCTATGTGAGGGTAAGCTTCTACAGTTTTGCTGTTTTTAATAATGCTGCAAGGTATATTATTTTACATAAATCTTTGATTTATTTTCTTTTCTTAGGATAGACTGCTAGAATTTGGATTATTGGACTGTGGCTGCTGCAGCACAAACTTCCCTCCTAGAGCAGGAAACACTGCTGTGGGTCAAGAACTAGCTGTTCGCTCCTGGCCACAGCACTGAGAAGAGATTGCAAATTCTGCATCCTTATAGCAAGACACTGTTGGGGTTCCCTTTCAAGTACTTATTTCCTGTGCAGCAGTGTGACCAGGCAAGCCTGGGGCTCCTCCTGCTAGCAAAAAGATTTGCCTGCTCTGCTCCTTTGGAAAGCTGCTAGGAACCAGGGAAACTGAGTCATAAACGTGTGCTTTCTCGTGTTTGCAGTCCTGCCTCTTTCCACCACTGGAGTAATAAGGATCAGATGACAGTGTGAATCAGCAGAAAGGTGCGACATTTTCTGCCGGAAGTCCTATCCACTAATTTATTTCAGGAGAAAGGAAAGAGTTCCCATGCTATAAGGAAATAGCATCTTTAAAACAAAATTGGGAACACTGTAACTATACATAAGTAGGCTTTTATTATTTATTTTCTTTGTTGGGGGGTAGGGAAGATAAAATTTAGGAACTCTATAGTTTCACCACACTATGTGACTATACTGGTGTATCTCTGATCACGTTGTACTTTCAATGAGGCACTTTCGAAGCTGCTTTCTTTTCCTTAATAAATCGTGTGAGTTATTTAATTGTAAAAATGTGGCTTGTCATATGCTACTTTATAATATTTCATTCCTTAAAGTAAGAATGTTCTCTATTGCTGCCAACACAAATATCACTATCTTTACACAAAAGGAACTCTCATCTGTCAACTAACTTTGAAACACCCAATTTCCACCAGTTGTTTGCTCTTCTTGGAGCAGCCCTAGCAGGGAACGATTTACATTTTATTTATTCATGCTCTTTGCTCATTTTTTCTATTGAGGAGTTAGGGTTTTTTTTTTTTTCTTATAGATTTGAGAAATACCTTTAAATATTGATGCTATTAACCCTATGTCTGTCATATTTGTTCCAAATATTTTTCCCACTTTTCAGGGTCATTTGATTTTGTACCTGGTGCATTTCTTCCCCCCCCCCCCCCCCCCTTTTTTTTTTAACCATTCAGAGATGTTTAAATTTAGTATGTTAATGTATCTCTTACTTTAGCATTTTTTTCTTTCTTATAGTTAGTATACATTCCCGAGTCCAAAATCACATGTATATTAAGGTATATTTTATTCTTCTAGTTTTATTGTGATTTTACTATTTTATTATGATTTTGAACAATAAGATATTTTTGAGAAATCGTTTGATTCATCATTGATTTAACTGCCATTTTTATCATATACTAAATTATTTCATATATAGGGTATTTTACAGACCTTCTAGGGTGCCACTGTACTGTTTGTGGATTCTTAGACTGTTTCCTGCAAGAGAATTGAGTACCCTGAATATTCTGTCCTCTGGTGCCATTGATTTTTTTCCCCTCAAAATTTTAACTAGTTCACCCATTTATTCTTCTAAATGAATTTTAGGATCAATAATTCAAGTTTCAAAAGAAAATCTGCTTATATTTTAAACATAAGATTTAAATTTTGTGATTATTAAAGATGTCTATACTGGTATACACATAAAAAGGCATTCGCGTTTACTACTAGCCATAGCATAACGAGTAGATACAGATTTTGAAGTCTGATAATGTCCAGTGCTAGTGTAAATATGGGGAGAATGAGCATTTTCATAGAGCGTCAATGAAAAAGGAAATTGGTAGCTTTTTAGAGGAAATCTGTGTCTATCAAAATGCAATATGTGCATACTCCTCGATCCAACAATTCCCCCTCTAGGAACTTGTCCCAAAGACAGTCTTACACATGTGTACACAAATATACAAGGCAGGTCATTGTGCCATCGCTTGCAATAATCCCCTAATGGAATCCACATAAAAGTCCAGTTACGATAGGTGAATGGTAAAGTCAACTATGGAGTATGCATACAATGGAATGTTGCATAGCTATTAAAAAGAACAAAGTATACCTATATGTAATGATATGGAACAAAATCTCTGAGATATATTATTAAATAAAAAAATAAGTTTCAGAGCAATATGACCAACATAAAGCTACTTATATTTTAAAATCTCTGTCTTTGTGTGTGTAGGTAGATAGGTAGTATGTATATGTATAAAGAGTATTTAGTCAGACAGACACTGAAAGCAATCATATTTACTTCTAGGGAGGTAGGTGAGGTTAGGGAGTAAAAAAGGATTATAATTTTTTTAATGTTTACTTATTTATTTTGAGAGAGGGATAGAGAGTACTGGTGCACACGAGTGGGGAAGGGGCAGATAGAATTCCAGGCAGGCTCTGCACTGCCAGCCCTCGATCTCACAACCGTGAGATCATGACCTGAGCTGAAGTCAAGAGTCCAACACTTGACTTGAACCAACTGAGCTGCCAAGGCTCCCCAAGAGATTGTAATTTTTTTTTTTCAACGTTTATTTATTTTTGGGACAGAGAGAGACAGAGTATGAACGGGGGAGGGGCAGAGAGAGAGGGAGACACAGAATCGGAAACAGGCTCCAGGCTCCGAGCCATCAGCCCAGAGCCTGACGCGGGGCTCGAACTCACGGACCGCGAGATCGTGACCTGGCTGAAGTCGGACGCTTAACCGACTGCGCCACCCAGGCGCCCCAAGAGATTGTAATTTTTAACCTAAGTATTTCTATATTATTTTAGGTATCTATTGCATGCTTATGTTCATGTACAACTTGTGTATTTTACAGAAAAAAATTTTAAAGTAACACATATTCATTATTAATATTACCTTCTCCTTTTATTAATATCACCTAACCTTTTGGGTAGTCTTTGTGTTTGTTCACTCTTGAACTGGGAGAAAGTTAACCCGACTTGGAGTTGGCCAACAGATAAATACATGTAACTCCAGGTTGGTGATGCCCCTTGGGTGGTACTTTCTGAACCCTCTATGGTTCCTCTGCTCTGGTACAAGTTGGTCTGGACACCTTGGGTATTTAATTAGCATTCATTGCAGACTACCCTAAGTAACTGAGGTGAGATTTTTTTTTCGCCCTATCATTGCATAGTTCTCTTCCCCAAAGCCCCATCAAACAAATAATACCCAAAAAGCCACAATCCAGGCACTCAATGCTAGATGAGCTCTCTCTGCCTTCACCTACAGAGTCTTGACAGTGTGTTAGAGCAGGGAGGGGACTTTACCTCCGGGGATGGATTTTACTGTTTCCCTACAGCACCACCGCTAAACAAGGAAGTGTAGTCTACGAAGATAGGAAAAAATTCACGTAGATGAGAAGATGTGTTTAGGTTATTTTGTACACGTCAGAAAGCCATGACCTACAGGAGACAGACTCAATACTGGCCAATGGTTTTTATTCTCAATGCAGCTCCCTCAGCCTTATAATCAGTGGAAATTCCTCTAGGAAACCTGCAAAAGGCTATCAGTCTTTTTTTTCCACTGGTATTTTGTTTTTATATTTTTCTGTGTCACCATGGGTACTTAAATGGAAAGTTGATGGGGGCGCCTGGGTGGCTCAGCTGGTTAAACGTCCGACTTCAGCTCAGGTCATGATCTTGTGGGCCATGAGTTCGAGCCCCATGTCGGGCTCTGTGCTGACAGCTCAGAGCCTGGAGCCTGCTTCAGATTCTGTGTCTCCCTCCCTCTCTGCCCCTCCCCCACTCGCCTTCTCGTTGTCTCTCGGTCTCTCAAAAATAAACATTAAAAAATTAAAAAAATAAATAAATAAATGGAAAGTTGGGAGAGGCTACTTCAGGGCCTATCAGCCAGATGATACTATAAACATGCTATTTTGTAAATAAAAGTAAAGCCCAAAACACAGCATAACAACCCTAGAGGACAAAAGAGGCCATACATACAGAAGGTGTATGTATACAAACATAAGCACAAGAGCACTTTTCTGCACTAGGGTGAGTGTATCTGCCACTTACTAATCAAGCTTGGTGGCTCTCTGGGGTATTAATTCTTGCAAGGACCAAATACACATTTATTGCCTGTGGGTACGGAAGAACAGGGGAAGGATTGTGGTAGCTGCTCTCAAGATCAGAAGCAAGGGGAGAAAAAGGAATGAGTGGAAGAATTAAGGGGCACAAAGAGGCTGAAATCTGAGTGGAAATAAAGGTAGACAGCGGGGCATAAATAGGGGATTAATACCTGCAAAGTGGTGAAAAGGACAGAATCCAAGAGGGGGTGCAAGAGAAAAAAAAAAACACCTCTATAAATTATCCGTAGGAAATGGAATCTCTCCTGGAAAAGACATTCAGCTTAATTTTTTCCGGACTTAAAACTGGAATTTAGTGCCACCAGAAAATAGTAGGTAAGCATGAAAGCTGAGGCAATTTATCACAGTTATCATTTCCACCGATAAGCGTTTCTTTGTTTGAACAAATGGCCACTATAAAAAAACAAAGTCGCAATTGAATTAACAACCTGGCTTACAGTGATGTCCCCAGTAAGAAAAAAAACATAGGAAAAACGATAATATAAAAAGATGGAATATATGTTTTGTTTTGTTTTGGTCTGAGGTTTGACGGAGATAAATGTGCCAGAGGGTATCTTCCACTTTTTACTTTAAATGTAGAAATACATGTTCTGTTCATATACTTCCTAAAATTTCTACATGTGAGAAGTGGGTGTTTAAAATTATCTAGTATCAGTGAAATCTGTTATATCTCAGGGTTTTGTTTGATCTTGTCAGCTACTCAGAGCAAGATAAGGCAGCAAAGGAGGGAACTTTGCACTAGACTTGCAGTGGGAACCTGTGTGTGTGTGTGCGTGTGTGCGCGCGCGTGTGTGCGTGTGTGTGCGTGCGTGTGTGTGCGCGCGTGTGCGTGTGTGTGCGCGCACGCGCGCTGGCGTAGGCAAAACCTACTGTTCACTCTGACCTCCATTCGGGGCAAAAAGGAAACTAGGGGATTCAGGACCCAGGACAGTGGGTAGTCCTTGGAAGCCCCCCTCCCCCGGCAATGGTCAGCAGACACTTATCTGTCGATGGGGATGCTGAAAGGCACTGTCACCGGTCTGCACTGTGGGCTAGCATAGCCCCAGCATAGCCACCAGGGCAGCCGGTGGAGTTCAGTAGGGGTTCATTCCTATGAAGGGGACCAAATGATTGACTAAGAAGAGAGTTCTGACCCGGAACACATGCAAGCTGCCTGAAATTTAGGAAGTCAGGCACAGATGGTTTGCTGTTACCAAGAGGCATCAGAAGGGTTAATATCTAATGAGCTGCCACTGAATCCGGGGAACTGGGAACCATACCCAGGGTCATGCAAGTCGGAGTGACACAGAGCAAACACTATAAAAGTTTCTTTTGTTAATAGTAGCATAACATCACATCCCATTTCAAATGATAGAATCTTCTCAAAGGAGAAATTTTGCATTTAAAGTCTGTGACTGACAACTGCTTCGTGGAATTGTGGAAAGAAGACTACGGAAGAGCAGACAGGCCAGCGGCTCAGGCTACCAGGCTGCTGCAGTCCGTCCAGGCCCCAGTGTAATGCACTAACTCTGAGCATCATCACTTAACCCTCCAGGACTTCAGTTTTCTCCTCCCAACAGTCTCCATGGCCACCTCAGAAACTCTCATTGAAGCCAATGAATGTTTAGTATGAGGCGCCTATTACAAATATTCTCTTGGTGAAAATTAGCCTACATTGTGACATTCCTACTTACTCAACAAATTGAAAGGAAATAATCACACTCCAAAATGGATGTTCGGAACATTCCAGCTTCCTTCGCTGAAGTCCTTTGAAAAGTAGACTTAGTAACAAGCACAGCACAACCCTGCAAGACTAATAATGAAATAAATCGTGTTAATCCTCGCGACGTGCAATTTTCTCTCACTCTTTGGTGCCCCGGTCAGCTGTCCCTGGGACAACAGCTGGTATATCAGGACTGGCTTTGCCCCACAGTTTGGGGCCATCAGTCCTGTCTCCCCTTGGCTGGCCAGGCACAACTATGGTATTGCTGAGCAACTAAACCGTGCTGGCTCTCATATGGGGGCAGAAAAGAGAGAGGTTGGTCTTAGATGCATGCAGAATGTGGGGGTTGCCTGGGTATGACAGATGGGCAGCACAAAGCATCCCGTCCCCCTATGAATTGCAGCAATAGGCCCCCACAATAGGTGGCCAGTGCAACCCAATCAGAAAGACTTCTCTGCCAGACCCAAGTTTCCTAGTGTGGGTTTCCCCCAGGTCTCCAGGGAAGACTGCCCTTGGGTCAATGCTACTTGAAATGCAAGGGAAGACCTGACATTCAGGAGCCTCGCCCAGGCCAGCAGTGCCCTGAATGGCTACATGAAGAATTTCCCAGGCCTAATTCAGTCATTATTTCACCACGGTCGTGGCACCAGAGGGGGAAGACTGGAAAGCAAGGGGCGCGGGAGGGGGAAACTATTATATGGATCTAATTTTGTGGAGAACGGCATAAGCTGTTGGGAACACTACTTCATAAAGCCCAGTGTACTCATCTCATAGCCCCTCATTGTTCATGGAATCCCGACATCGGCACGACACTCAGACCTTAAATTTATTCAGAACCAACTTCCCAAGAGCTCAAGATATTGCACACAAGTATTCATTTTTATTAATCTACTAAATCTTCACAAAGTTCCTCTCCCTTTGGTTAGAAATGAACAAAAAGCAGGGTTAATCTCTTATGTCTCTTTCAACTGCGGTAGCCTGATTTAAAGAGAACAATCTACCACAGGCGACACAGGAAGTTAAGGAGGATGCTCAGAAATACCGGTCCCTAAAGGAGAAAAAGAAAATCAACAGCACATCCACAAGCCTTTGCCCCTGAAGCTCCACTGGCCACAAACATGCAGGAGGGGCCAGCCCCACCCATAGCCCTTCCTAGTCTCAGACACCAAGAAAGCAGGAGGCGGTTTCAGAGCATGTATAGATTAGGTTCTTCTGACTTTACTGGGCCACATTTGAATTCGAGTTGCCACATTTGAATTCGAGTCATTTAAGAACAGCACTAACGAATACTCACTGAGGGTCTCTGCTTTATCTACATAGATGTCCAAAGACACTCTTCATGTCCTGTTTCTCCCCACTCTCGATAACAGCCTCCCCCTCTATTTACAGCATAATAAGTCTCTCTAATGGTTCCTCAAGAAATAGATCTGAAAATGGCAGGCACATTTCACCTTTGTCCAGCCAGGATCTCACGAGGTTGAGGATGCGGGTGTAGTTTGAAACCCATCATGACAAAACCATCCTCATTTGGCAAAGGGAAAAACCCCAATCATAATTCTCTGCTGAGGGTCATTAGAGAAAGCCCAAGAAAGAACAGGAAGAAGGGTCAAAGAGCAACTCTTGGATTTACAGAAGCACAGGCCACGAAATCAGAGCCTACTTGATTCAAGCCATGCACTAACAAGGATATATATGGACTAGGAGATTTTTATCCCCACGGTTTCATTCTACAAAACAGCACTGCATTTGCTCATCTTTCTGGATGGCCACGAAATAATGGTACATCTTGTAAATATAGGTGGGTTACTTCAGAGAGGGGGGTAGGAATTAGTTTTAAACCTGTCACATAGTTTCAAGTTATTTCCCATGGGATTTCATACCAGGCCACAGCACTGGAAGCCATAATTTCCATATTTATTGGAAACAGCGTCTCAGCCAAAGTGGTGCATTGTGTTCTCACAGTGAGACCTCACCCAGGGAAACAGAATTAGCTCACACTATCATCGTAAGTGTCTGGGGTCTTTTTTCAGAAAACTGTAATATTTGACCCCCTAATTCAGAGTAAGTTTCTTCAAATCCACCGCCTTTTAGCAAAGACTATAACTGGAGGAACTGATTTCTAACCTAATAAACTTCTTTGCCAACCTAACCAAAGAAGTTTAAATCTGTGTTGTGCAAATGGCTATTTGTTTTGACCCATATGTCTCCCAGCATTATTGCTTAGCTGAATCTAAAAGTTACATATTTTATGTTCCAAGTTTCACAATCTGTTAAAATATATTTTTATATGAAAAAAACATGCTTTCACATATTTTATATGTGAAAACTACGTGGGGGGGTGGGGGGTATACAGGCCATATACATTCAAACCATTAAAAAAAACTAAAGAATAAAGAACGCTATGTATTTTATGTGCAACAGATCTGAATATTGGATTTTAAAACCACTGATGGCTAGCATTGCATTATTAACTCATTAAGGCTTCCAGTTCAGAATACAACTATCTACACATTTGGATTTTTAGCTTTATTTAGGAACATTGGTACCTCTTTAGAACTATAGACAGCACAGGTTTGGCATGAAAATCAACACATTCACCACAAAAACTGTCATACACAAACTCTTGCACAAAGGGAAAAGGTTTGAGAAATTAGGTAAAATTAGTTACAGAGAACAAACTGGCTATTGTATACGATTGTTAAGAACCCAATATTTTCTTTATTTTTTTTTTAAGTTTATTTATTTTATCTTGGGGAGGGAGAGACAGTAGGGTAGAGAGAGAATCCCAAGCGGGCTCGGCATTCTCAGCACGAAGCAGTGCTCGAATCCACGAGCCATGAGATCATGACCTGAGCCAAAATCAAGAGTTGGATGCTAAACCAACTGAGACACCTAGGCATCCCTACAAGCCAATATTTTCTTAAAAAGAGTTACGTTGAAGATAGATTGGTATTAGTCTTAGATCACCAATACTTGATTCCTTCCTTTCATACTCATTCACTGATCTCTTAATTAAACCAAAAACAAACTGCGTTGATCCAGACAGTCTGAGTTAGGAGCAAGCGTTGACCACTGTGGTTAATAACAGTACCCTCCCATAATATATCCTATGGCAGATTAGGAATCTAATCCAGCATGGTTTTTGTTTTTATGTTTTTTAAAATGCGCTTTACATCTATAAGCGACTTAGAAATTCTTCAATGCTGTTTTGAATAAGGAAAAATTTTTTATTGTTATTTTTGATATAATTATAAAATATATAAACATAAAATTATAACATATTTTGGCAGTCTTGCAAAATTCTTCTTAAAATACTTTCCAAAAATTATTACACTCAAAGCAGCATATATACTCTCTACAAAGAGTATCCGTTTTTATCTCTGAATAGCTGAATCCATGCATTATGTTATTCACTACTTAAAAAATGTCATATTTCTAAGGAAAATGAATTAAATTTTCAGGTTCATCCTAATCCCATCTACCTCCACAGCTCCTCAATTCCATGATGCATGCTTTTTTCACATTTTAATGTTTTTGGAAATGAGATACATCTTCAAATGATATCTACATTGAGCGTATGTTCTCCTCTAAATTTTAAAAACTGTATTGTGTCTAGCAATCTGTAAACTCCTGTACATGAGAAAATACACGATCTCCGCCATGTTTTTCTACCTCAAGGTTCTGCTAGATGCTTAACATCACAGTACTTCTAACACAGAGAAATCCCCAGAAGCAGTTTGATGATGGCCTAATACCACCAGTCAACACCCGCCCCCCACCTTTTTCCTTGAAAAAGAGGAAAATGTGGGGCAGTGACAGCTGCTAAAATAAACGGAGAAGTGCAAAAATTGCTTCTCCAGCAAGCAGTGGTTACCCTTCCACCTGCAGCGGTCACGTGATTCCGTCCTGGCCAAAGGGGAGAAAGCAAGGGTATAGGCGGTCTAGGAAAGCTTGCGCTTAACATAGAGAAGAAACTTGGCTGGTGTGCCTTCTTTTCCTCCATTCTCACTGTCTTGCCCTTTAAGGATAATGGTACCCAGGCTCAGAGAGGTGAAAACAACTGCCCTAAACCAAGCAGTTGGTAAGTGGCAGGGCCAGAGGCAAATCAGCCTCAGGGCAGGAAGCCAATTCCCTAGGAGCCAACTTCTTTGGAATGCTAAAATGTTACTGGAGTTAATAGGCACCAAGCAACTCAAATTTCATCAGGCAATCCATGTAACTAGCAAAATATAAAAACAGCACTCTCCAGGGCTCCTGTGTGGCTTAGGTGGTTAAACATCCAACTCCTGCTCTCTGCTCAGGTCACGCTCTCATGGCTCCTGGGATGAGCCCAATATTGTGGGGCTCCTCGCTGTTAGCACAGAGCTTGCTTGGGATTCTCCTTCTCTCCCTCTCTCTCTGCCCCTCCCCTGCTCTTTCTCATTATGGATAAATAAATCTTTAAAAAAAAAAATCACAGCACTCTCAAGGAGGAAAAAAGTTTGTTTCCACCCACTCACCCACCCACCAAAGAAAACTTGCCCCAAATTGTCAGTGTATCTTGGAGTAACCCACCCTCACTGCCTGCTAAAATTCTGAGATCAAATCAGCACGAGTGGTGTTCTTTGACTGAAGCAAGTGAGATATTTTATTATCTAAAATGTAAATCATTTAATATGCCTCCCTATTACTTATTTGATCTAGAAAACACATACATGCTCAGTCTAAAGTAAAATCAAGAAAAACTAAAACAGAAAACCTTTCACCTTTCAATATTTTTCCTACAGATCATTGATCCTGCCTGGGCCAGAGAAAATAAACAAATCAGCGAATCTGTTAATATATTGTATTTTTATTACTGAAAATCATTCCCCTGTGCCTCCATTAAATACTGTTGAACAAATATTGAAAGAATAGAGACTTGGTGGGATGTTTGATCAGGAAACCCCAGGTACCTTGGACTTGATCTCAGCAGAACTGGAATTCATATCTCAAGTCTTTCTGCCTCCAGATCTGGCTTTCGGACCTCAGAGATCCTGAGTCCAGAAAGGTGAACCCAGTAACCCCCAAGCTAGTAAAAAACAAGAACTAAATCCAGACCCAGATCATTGTCCAAATTTGTTGAGCACCTGCTGTGAATACAGTGCTATTCCAGAGATGATGTACATAAAGGTATAACATAGTCCCGCCCTCAAGGCCCTTGAGTCCCTGTGACCATTGTGTGATTTAAATCAATTCAATCGAAATTAAAGACACTATCAGTAATAGAACACTTTTTACAAGAAGTCTCATGTGCCTTTTAAGTATCTCAAATTAAAAAGTTGACAAATCCCTAAAATACAAATAATCAAGATAAAAATGACCAGAATTATAATGATCACAATGATAATATTTATTGTTGAGCACTTACTATGTACTAGGCACTATTTTAAATGCTTTTCAATTTTTAATACACAACTAGACCATTTAGATACTATTCTCCTAATTTTACAGATGAGTAAACAAAAAAGATTAGAGAATTACTTACAAACTTGTCCAAATTTACATATGCTAATAATCACTATGCAATTCAGCCTCCAATTTCAAAAGTTCTTGCCTCTACTTATAGTTTTTTTAGAAAAGGATAACAACATGCCTACACACACAGAGACACACACACACACACACACACACAGAGTTTTATCTACCTCTATAGGTCTGTTTGCTTTAAAGACCTCAAAATTTAATCAATATCAGAAGAAAAGCTAGGAGCTGGAAGCTGAAAGAAATACTACCCATTTAGAATTGGCCATTTGTGGTAAATAAATAAGTCAATAAGGTAAAGAATAGGTAGACTTTAAACAAGAAAGTTTCCAACACATTATGCTTTAATTAATTGTGAACTGAAGGAATTATTGGGGGGAAAAGATGGTATTTTTAGAAAAGCAATTAAATCTAGCCTATGGGTGTCGCTAACACTAAGGTCATCTCAACAAAAAAGATTTTCAAACGGATAGAAGCAGATCTTAGGGCAGAAGCACCCAAGAGATGACTACAATAGAATCAAAAGACCAATTTGGCCCCATGTTCAAGGAGAAGAAAGTATCGACCTCATTTCCCCAAGACTCCACTGGGATTGGATGCCTTTACTTAATTAACTACTCATCCCTGATACCATCTAAAAAATGCTGACCCTGCAGCTTTGTGCAGATAACTTGCTGTAGCCTCAACAACCCTATTTATTGGAATATCCATTTTCCTGTCTAATAGAGCCCAGAGTCTGAACTTCCTCCACTTGAGCTGGCATTCTACGTCTTCATTTATGCTACCGCTGCATTTGTACTAAAAGGTGCAGGATATTTGTGTCCATGATCATGCACAGTCCAAGGCAAATAAAAAATATAAGTAGAATATGGAAAGGAAGAAATACTCCAATTGCACTGTGTTTCAAAGTAAAACAGTTATAATTATGTAGGGAAAACATACCTTTAAAAATGAACTCAAACCATTTATTTGTAGACAAAGAAAAACTGTTGACCCAAACGGATTTAAATGTGTGCACGTGTCCTGTCTCACCAATGTGCACATTTTCCTGCTCCTGAGGGCAAGGGTTAGATTCAGAAACCCCGTCTCACATGGGATGCCAAGGCCTGCAGGTGCCTACATTCTGGGGAGAGACGCTGATGATCATGAACAGCTTAGTTTCTACAGAGCCAGCGCAGCTCCCCGCCCAGGGTAGGTGTTTGTTTCATAGGAGTTGGACTAAATAGAAATAGTGTCATCATCCATTTACTTCCATTAATTAACATCCGGCTGAGGCTAGTTTTGATATATCTTGCAAATTGTCCATTTGTCACCTTTAGAACAGCTACCATTTCAAAAGTTTAGGCATATGGTAATATGTTAATTAGCCAGAAGTAAATATTTAACCCCATCTCTACTAAGTAAAACCCTTAACATTTTATGCATAACCTGGAGACACGCTGGCTAAATATGACAATTCCCCCCACCTGCCTTTCTGCTTTCTATGGTTTCAGTTACTTGTGGTAACTGAAGCAGAAGGTCCTCCCTCTGACGTATCATCAGAAGGTCATTAGTAGCCTAACGCTGCATCACGGTGCGAACGCCACTCACCTCACTTCATCTCATCACGTAGGCATTCACCGTCTCACAGCATCCCAAGAAAAAAAGGGGGAGTCTAATATCGTAAAATACTTTGAGAGAAACCATATTCATATACCATGTATAACAGTAGATTGTTGTGATTGTTCTATTTTATTATTGTTGTTAATCTCTCATTGCGCCTCATTCATAAACTAAACACTATCGCAGGTATGTATGAATGGGAAAAACATTATATACGTGTGTAGGATTTGGTACCCTCTGGGGTTTTAGGCATCCACTGGGGTCTTGGAATGTATCCCCTGCAGATGAGGGGGGACCATGGTACACACACACACATTTGGTATTAAAGCTGTTGTCATCATAGTGCTTTTTTCTGCACGGTAGCTGTGAGTAATTTACACACTGGGAGGAGGCAGGTGTAATCATTTATCATTTATCTTCCATCATCCCATCTGGTGATACACCAACTTTCCCCTCTCTTTCTCCTTATCGCTTCAGTCTTGGCCGCCTTTATATTCTGAAGGTAGTAGCTGCTTGTTTTAAGACGTAAAGAACTTTACTTAACACTCTCTGCTCATTGCGCTTTCTCATTCCGTCCCCGCTGCAAAGCTCTTAAGTTGTTTGTCAAATCCAAAATATCTCTCCTACTTTTCATGGGAGAGATTGATTAAATTGATAAAAATAGAACCCCAAACTGTCACAGCTCTTGTAGTCATCTTAATTAATTGTAATTAGTTTTTTTAAATATTCAGCTCCTGATTTCCCACAAAACTGAGGGCACTGCGCACACGTGAGCTGTCCTTATTTCGTAACACTAGCATGGGTAATAGAAAGGTAACTGTCCATTCTTGCCTGTGGTCTTTCGTACTTTCAAACCTGATTAGTATGTGTGTGGCTGGTAAATAATTGAATTAATTTTATAGTGAGTGACATATTTTGAAATCTGCAAAGCATCTTATTCTGGGAATTTAAGCCAACCCTTGCTTTTCCCTAGGTAGTTCTGTGTATGCCTGCAATAATAAGTTGGAGCAGATTCTTGACTTTCCCATTAGCATCTAGCAACTGATGAGCTTTTGATATCCATGGGATGATTTTTAAAGCATGATTTTAATTCCCCAATGCACCTAGATAACTAGAAAAATAATAGACAGTAAATGAGTACTTTGGAGAAGGAATTTAACTATGAATTTAAAGCTTCACCCAAGCTGAAAGTAATCAAAAAAAAAAAAAAAAACTTTGTAATGGTCCTGAACTGACTTCCAACATTCCCTTTACATTATTAAAGAAATATATCAGCTTTGAATAACTCATCTCATTTAGGCTGCACAACCACCCCACAAAGCAGCAGTCACTGTGCACAATTTTCAGATGAGGAAATTGAGGCGCAGACATTTTACGTAAATTACAGAATTAGGAATTAGCAAGAGCTGGAGTTCAATCCAGATCCAGCTGCATTTAAAGCCATGTTCATAGCACTATGCCAACTCCCAGGCAGAATGTGGGTCCTTGAATTTCCTGACACTTTCAGTACCATGTGGGTCCTTTTATCAAGTTTAAACCTAAAAATATTCAAAGTTTAATGATCTCCTGGATTATCCAAATCATTGGGGCTCAATTTATCCCTGACTACATACTAAGTAGGCAATGATAGGCCTACAATTTTTAAGCATGACCACGTATGAAACTGAATACATTTGGGGAATTTAAAAAAATCAAATATAAAGAAACTTGTACAAATGATAATTCTCCCAATAAGAATTTGCCTAGAAAACTTATCACTAAAATCACAGAAAAAGCACGTGTTACTCTAAGCAAAAATCTTTGCATAAATTCCTATCAGTATCGTCCACGGTCAAAACATAAAATTCTTACTTTTGTTGCTCCTGTAACCAAAGTTGGTCAGAGAGACAATCAACCGTAAGCCCTCTGCGCACTCCATGTAAACAACTTTTAATTAAAATATCATTTAATTACCAATTCATTAGAAGTCCTGAACTCCACGGCAATTATTTAAGCAACAAGTATGGCTGGATCACTATCCTAAAATACTGAGTAGAACTCACTAAGTGAAAAGAATTAGAAATGGATTCTTTTCTTAAACAAAATTCAGACGATATCCACTCACTGATACAATACTGTATATTTGAAGACAAATACTTTCCATAGGTCGCTATTAGGAATTCAGCAGATTACGTATTCGTTTCTAATGGGAGGCTTTGCTACATGTCTTATGACAGCTTTTAGTCCAGACTATCTTTTCAAGGATGTTTGTGAAGCAAACATCACAAGGAAAAGACGAAAGACGAAGATAGTGTCTCCCTCCAGGACAGGACAGATTTGTTTCCTGACCAGGATAACAAAGGCTGAGCAAGGATGCCAGTACCTCTTTATAAGATTGGTGATTTCCCAAACTCTGTGTTCCTCGGCTGTGACACAGACACAGACCCACCTAGGCCTGCTCTGCACTGTCCCCTTGGGGCTGGGGGACAAAGGAAACCAATGGTAACAGGAAGTTGCACCATGAGGAATAAAATCCTGTGTGTCTGACCTGGGAGTTTCATGTCTTCTGCCAGCAGGTGTAAAACTGTTGCAGCCTAACCTATTAGCTTACGAGCAGGGTAAACCTAAAAGCCTTTGCAACTCTTGACAGTTGTGTATTACTGATTATTTGAATACGTATTTTAAGAGGCTCACTAACTCCAAGGTAAATTTTTGCACCTCCCTCTGAAGTCTGGAACTCACAGCTGTCGTTTGTGCTCAGTTACAGCAAACCTACTAAAAAATTCCACTTCCATGCGAGAACTTCTTGGGGCCGTCTGGCCACACTGTAGCTACTAACAGGAAGGGGGTGGGTGGACACAAGCAGAGAAGGCTTTCCCTTCCGGTGACCACCTTTGGGTCATCAGAGCCATCAGGACTGTGGGTCTGTACAGTGAAGACAAGACACCCTTCTTGCTCCCTGATCGATGGCATGCTTTCATAGGGTGACCTGTAAATCCCTGCCATCAATCACACAGAGGCCACGGGAAGATGTCCTCTCTTGCTCGCACTCTCTGGTTTGCCCCCAGGAAACCAGACACCATTTGGGGGCACTCAGACATACCTCTTTTCCTCACCTTGTTGCTCAGGCACGTGGACATTAACAACCAATATTTACAGAGTACTTCACAGTAATAATTTGATCTTTCTCTCACTCTAGAGATGTAGGCAAAAAAAGACTGTATTTTTTTCTTCACAGAGGCTCAATGAGTTGACCCAGACCTAGATCTGGTGACCGATAAAGTGGACACACAAACTCGGGGCTTCTTGACTTGCTCCTCTGTACCATTCCAGTCCCCGTACTTCATGAGACCCAGAAGCTCAGCAGATGGTTCAGCAAGCTGCAGAGTAGCCAATGTCTCCCTCAGCGGCTCCTTACGGTGAATGCCTGTGAGCTGCTAGCTTCTGCATCCTCCTGAGCACAGATCCTTCTTCACATGTCCCCGCCGCAAGTGGCCATGCCTGACACACAGTGGGGTCTTTCCTATGTTTCCAAGGCAGAAAACATGAGGTGCAAATAACAACCAAGTGCGCACGTCTGTGCAACGACTGAGGCTCTGATCCCCAGCACCCAACTTCGGCCTCTCGTGGGCTCCTTCCACCCCTCTTTGATTGGCTCCATGACAGGCAGGAGAGGACGGTGGTTAGGGAGCAGGATCTAGAAGCTAGATGGCCCGGAATTTGGAATCCTGGCTCAGTCGCTTATTAGTTGCGTGGTTTTAGACAACTTACTTGACCTATTTGTGCCTTAGTTTCATCATCTGTAAAATGGGGATAACAACAGTACCTCGCTCACAGAATTGTGGTAAGGATTACATAAATGAAGTAAATTACTCCAAACAGGCCTGTACACAATAAATGTTATCTGTCACCAGCGTTATCTGTTACCACTGTCATCACTACTGCTGCTCTGAGTCCCCTTTGGACACACCTACCCCATTCTGGTTAGCAACCCAATCTCCGACTGTCAGGCCTGGTTCTACCTTCACGTGAACTTCTCCAGGGTGTCCTTGCCCCACCCGACAACACAGCAGCCTAGCCTGGCCCACTCTACCACCAGAGACAAAAGTGAAAAGGAAAATGTGACAAGCTCCACAAGTATTTGTTGAATGAATAAATGAGTCGGGAACTCTTGGGTTCACGATATATATTCTCAGAGAAAAATGAGACCATCCCTCCGCCTCTTCTGTGAGTGAATCCACGTGGTAGGCAGAACAAAGACACCTCCTCTCTCTGCAAGAGGTCCACATGCCCACAGTTTGTTCCCTGGAACCTGAATATGTTAGTTTGTATGGCAAAGGGGACTTTACAGGGGTGATTCACATTAGGCACGTTGGGATAAGAGGTTTTCCCAGATTAAGCTCAATTTAAGTAAGCTCAATTCAATCATGCGAGTCCTCAGCCCCTATCTGTAGAGAATCGGAGAGATGGCAGGATGACAAAGACTCAACTCCGTGGCTGGCTTTGAGGATGGAAAGGGGTCCCAAACCAAGGAATGTAGATGGCTTCTAGAAACTGAAAAATGCAAAACAAAACAAAACAAAACAAAAACAACAACAACAATTTTTCTCTGGAGCCTCCAGGAAGAAATGCAGCCTTGCTGACCTTGACGTTAGCCCCATCCCCCTTATGTTGGACTTCTGACTTCCAGAACTTTATGATAATAAATCTGCACACTTAAGTCAGTAAGTTTATGATAACCTGTTAGTACAACAATAAGAAAACTAATATAATCCCTTTGGATTTTTCTATCAGGAAAAGACTGCTACCCAGTTTATGGGCACTATCCTGTGGGATTAAGCAACAGAACAGCCCATATTTACCCCCTAATTCATTTATTGATTCACTAAATGAATTTATGGAGCACCTCCCATAGGCCAGGCACCGTTCTATGTGCTACAGAAAACAACAGTAAACCCGGGAGTCATGGCTGGCTTCTGTTCTCTTGGAGCTTATGTCCCAGGGGTAAGAGACAGAGACGCTAAACAGGTCAATAAATAAAATAATTTCAAACAGCGATTAGTGCTGTGAAAGAAATAAAATAGGATGATGAGACAGAGAACACAGGAGGCAGAGCTGAGGGGAAAGGAAATCCCAGACTGGGCAGGAGGAAGGCTAAGAAATGACAATTTAGCTTAAAAAAAAAAAAAAAAAAAAAAAGAAAAGAAAAAGTGCAAGAAGCCAGCAAGACAAAGATCCAAGTCAGCTCCTGAGCCAGTAACCTATGGCTGACCCGGCCTTCTCGAGGATACTGTGAGACATGAAATACCCACTTTGAAAAACTGACAGGACTTCTTGCTCCAAGGAAAAGTGCACTGTGCGAATTGCTACGCTCATTTTCCTGTCCTCACTCTTCACGAGCATGACTTTTAAGGCTTTATTTTTTAACATATTTTATGAGCAGTGTAAAGGCAGCATTATCCCAGAGTCTCGGGGTATCATTCTCCAGGAGGGTACTCGGTGCTCTCCTTACGAGAATCCGGAGGTGGTTAGACTCCTGGCGACGGCTGTTTTGTGATGGATTTCCCTGGGGCTGGTGGCTGTCTGTGTCAGGGACTCTGGCCCCAGGACTTCATCCATCGCTCAGGTTGGGTCCGAGATGGAGAGCCACAGCCGGCCAGACCACATCTGGCTCCCCTGCACGCCTCATTATGACAAAATATCAAAGTATGTAGGTGGTGGGTAAATGTATAAAATTCTCTTTCCTGTCCTATCATGGAGGAATGATGGCTTTTGATGCCTAAAACATACATACACAGAACAAGTCCTTCAATGTGTCTATTACACAATGCCTTGCTCTGGCATCTATCATAAACCAGTGAAAACAGCTCCAATTTTGGTTGAGGTTGTCAGAGTGTCATTAATTACTTCTCGCAATTGTTCCTTTCGTGGGTTCTTTAGGAAGGTCAAACCAGAATGGCCAAGTAATCTGTCTCAACCCAGAGTCCCCGGGCATGCATAAACAACTCAGAGTGGTGCAGACTACTTCCGACACCCCCGCTACAAGCTTCTCCCACGTTTACCTTTCCCACTGAGAAGACAGCAAAGCTGAGGTACGCCAAATGATTCCAGTTCCAGAGGTGTTCCAACCATTTCTGTTGTTTTATAGGTTAATGAACGTGCAAAGTGACTTAATATTGAGTGAGAAGGCTTTTGTATCATGGGAGTGGGGTGCAGAGAGATACCTCATAGTGATAATTCACTGACCCGGAGAATGGTGCCCAGGTTTTAGGACCAGAATATCTGGGTTTGATTTCCAGCTCCATCATATAATAAACATATGACCTTGAACGGGACACATCTCTGACCAAGCAGCAGTGCTTTCTTCTCTATAGATTGAGGTCAAAAGCGACACCCTTCTTGTCTGCTTCAGAGGGTTCTCATGATTACAAAATGAGACATGCCTTGTGAATTACAGAACATAAGTAGAAACCAAAATCCCCCGGGGGCCTCCTTGCTGATGGCGCTATAAATATGTGGACTTAAGCCTAAGTTTCAGTTCTCTACGCTCCACCTAGGGTTCCTCTCCTCAGTTACTCCCTCTGGGATGTGCTGGTGGCGGTGGGAGCAGATGTCTACCGCACAAACAGACCTAAGGCCTGCCGTTCGACAGCCCTCCTCTTCTCCTTCGCTTTTCCTCTGCTCCACTGACCTGTCACTTTGCCATCCACATGTCACGACTGACACTACAGACAACATTCTCTGGACAGATAACTTCCTCTAGAACACCAGCCTCAAGGTCCAGCCATCAAGGAAACCAATTCCACTCTTGGGCCTTGCTATTTCAAAAAAGAGCCATTTTGCCAATCAGTTCCTTGAAGGGGTCAGCAAGCTTCACCTGTAAAGGGCCAGATAATAAATACTTTAGCCTTCAACGGCCTAAATATTGTCCTTGTAGCACATTATCTTTTGCTTTCTTTACAGTGTTTTAAAAATTTGAAAACAAGTCTTAGCCCTCAGGCCTTACGAAGAAACAGGCCACAGCCTGGATTTGTCCCAAGGAGTAGAGTTTCCCAACGCCCACTTAATGCCACAGCCTTCATTGGTGCCCTAACGTACTTGCTTTTGTGTGTGTGAGGAGGGGCCTGGTCTTGGTAAGGGGGTTGAGTGGAAGGTAGTTAGGTCAGAGAAGGTTCCTGGAACTACTGCTCCCTCAAACATCCAGACCCTGGAGGAATCCTAAGCCACCGGAGAGATTAGTACATGCCTGAACTCCCAAAGCAAGCGAGCCAGGCCCAAGTTCTTAGCTCAGGGCTCCTGCTGTCAATGTAAATCAAGCACATGGCTTCCAGGTCCTTAAACATTCTATGACAGTTAGGAGGCCATTCTGCCCACAGCACATGGGAGCTTGTGGTGAGTTACCCATGATACAATCCAGTCGGTAAAGATGCATCTCTGAGACACCCAGGATGTTTCGTGCCATTATTGGCTGCTACATTCATTCTCCAAAAAAGGAAGAAGAGGTGGGGAGGGGAAGGGAGAGGGGATGAGGGAGAGAGAAAAGGAGAGGAGACAAGAGGAGCAAGGGAGGAGGGGAAAGAGAAGGCACTGTCGAATATTTGGTCGGGATGTCATTATCACATTATCTTCACCTGGTGAAGAATTATCAATTTATCAAACGGCGTCACATAACTCAAAAGCAAAACCGAGATCCCCACTGTTTATGGTCTGTAAAGAAGAGACAAGAGATTTGGTCTTCCTTTTAATGTCTTCCCCTCTTAATAGGAAACTTCACTTTATTTCTTCTTGATTTTCCCATATGTATCATAGGTCGAGGCCTCTACGAGCTTATGGGGTGCCCAACTGCTAATCAGTCAATGGTGCCCTTTTAGCCCCCATGCGGGTTAGAAGATGGTACCCCTTGTGTCTCTGTACAATTTGGCTAGCTGAAGGTGCCTGTGTTGGGGAGGACTGGGGGGGTGGGAGTCACCCTTTCACCTGGCAGATCCGGTTGCGTCCAAGGATACACATGTTGGTGAGCAGAGCCAAGATGGAGTCTCAACCCAACTCGCGTCTTTTGCCAGGCTGCCCAATCACACACGGAGGCCCTGACTTGGGTCTTGAGTACCTGCCCACAGACCAGATGAACCTAGCTCATTTCGCGCAGCAACTGGTAGGACGCTGACACAGAGCTTAGTGATAATATTTACGGTGGGGGAGGGGGTGGTCCCAACAAAACTTGTCAGCCAGAGGCTCTTTGCTCGTTATCACCTAAGGAGGGCTGCTGTTGAGAGCGACGAAGATGACACCGGTCAGGTGGGCCGCAGCGTTGGTAAGGTATAGGAGGGGGGGTGACTTCACATTCCACGCGATGTGCAGCTCAGAGAAAAAAACCGTTTTAAACGGCACGTGGAGGCGGCCCGCTGAAGTGGACAACGGACGTCTGCTCCCTGCAAGGAATGCTGAGCCACCAAGAGGTCCACGCGGAAAGACGACTTTCCTCACAAGGTTTCTGAAGCCTTGGTTGAGGCGGGGAGAAGAGGTCAGGAGGGAGCTGATAAGCCAGAGGGCCCGGAATGAGGTTTCAGTCGTCCGAAGAGGAAAGAACAGAAGCCGGTAGTGGCCTGGAGGTGTGCAAGGCAGAGAAAATCTGCAGCTGCCTGGGAGCTGCCCGGCAGAGCCCAGCAACAGATGGGAAGGGGAGAAGAAAAGGTCACGGCAGAGCTGAGGATGACTGGAGTTCCCCGCCTGAGGACAGGACCCATGGCTGTGTTCAGGTTGCCAAGGCAACAAGCCTAAATGGCAGCCAGGGAGGCTAGAGCCTCTCTCCGGGACTCTCCCAGTCTTGGTTATATGAAGCGCAGAACTGATCTTCCACTTAAAAGTACAGTGTGGTGCGCTGTTATGTCAGGGGTGTTTATCAACTGGAATGACTCGCCCCCAATTGTACCAGAATGCCGCAGGTTGCAATCATGCTTCATAAACACGTTTTTCTTTTTTTTTTTTTTTAATTTTTTTTTTTAACGTTTATTTATTTTTGGGACAGAGAGAGACAGAGCATGAACGGGGGAGGGGCAGAGAGAGAGGGAGACACAGAATCGGAAACAGGCTCCAGGCTCTGAGCCATCAGCCCAGAGCCCGACGCGGGGCTCGAACTCACAGACCGCGAGATCGTGACCTGGCTGAAGTCGGACGCTTAACCGACTGCGCCACCCAGGCGCCCCTAAACACATGTTTTTCAACACCGTTAATGGAAACAAACATCTGCGACACCTAATCCGAGCCCATTCACGGGAAAGATAAATAAATAAAAATATCCTAACCTTTAGCATTATGCGTAATTTCTTTCAACACAGAGAACTTTACAGCAGAGATCTACCTTTTCAGTAGAGAATGCACTGCATATTTTCCCCTGGAAACTAAAGATACTACATATACATTTGAAAACATATATTTCTTCAAAGTATTAATTTTTAAAGCGGCCAAAATTGCTAACAACCAGGGAAAGTACCGATTTATAAATTATATCCTCGGCATATAGTATACATTGTGAATTTGCATGCATATTAAATGCAAATAACCAGAAGAGCATAACATTAAGGCTTTAAATTTATAATGTGCAAAAGACAGTAAATTCTAACATTAAAATTCTTCCAAGGAAATATTAACTCCCCAAGTCCCATGTGATTGTCACGCAGTCAGCAGAGCAGTTTCATTGCAGAGCTTGAGAAGTCGATAACCTGTAGCACTATGCCCACCCCACTCACCAGGCAGAGCAGACAGGATCATCTGGCATCATGTAGGACAGAATAAAGGCGCTCGGATGTCGCCCAGCTTTTCAAACAAAATTTTTAAAATAGTTCCACAGACAGAGGCACCACTAAAACGGCCACCGCTGAATCACTAAGGGGATCTTTCTCCAGTGTAAAGATTTCAAACTGAAGAAGTGGGGCAAAATACAGCTGATTCTCCTCTTTCACTATAGTAAAAATAAGGAATTTGTCATGGTAACATTTTATGCATCCACTTGGTAGGCTATGGTGCCCAGTTATGTGGTCCAACACAAGTACAGATGTTGCTATCGAGGTATTTTGTAGCTGGGATTAATAGTATCCATCAATCAACGCTAGGGAAAGGAGATTACCCTGCATAATATGAGTGGGCCTCATCTAACCAGGTGAAGGCTTCAGGAGCAAAAACGAAGGTTCCAGAAGGAATTCTACCTGAAGACCATAGCAGAGATTCTAAGTTTCCAGCTTGTCAACCTGTCCTATAACAAGGCTACAACAGCAACTCCTGCCTGTTGTCCTGCCCTATGAGTTTTAGACTTGCCAGCTCCCACAATTACACGAGTCAATTTCTTAAAGTAAATCTCTTCATACATACTGTACTACAAACACACACATGTATGCATGCATATCTATTGATTCTGTTTCTCTGGAAAAGCCCAATTGATAGAAGATTCAAAAGGATTTCCAGTTTAGAGCTAACAAAGTATACAGTATTATAAGCCAACCTGGTGGGTAGGTGAGTGTTGGTTGATCTTCACTGCAATGGAAAAGTTAATGTATTCTCTTTAAACATTTTTTAATTGAGATATAATTGACATATGAGTTTCAAGTAAATGATATAAATCATTCAATATAGGTATATATCGTGAAATGATCACCATAATAAGCCTAGTTAATTATAATTTTTTTTTTCTTGAGAACAGAACTTTTAAGATCTCCTTGCTTAGCAAGTTTCAAATATACAATACAGTATTGTCAACTACACTCACTATTCTTTTTTTTTAATGTTTTTATTTATTTTTGAAGGAGAGAGAGAGAGACAGAGCATGAGCAGGGGAGGAGCAGAGAGAGAGGGAGACACAGAATTCGAAGCAGGCTCCAGGCTCTGAGCTGTCAGCACAGAGCCAGAAGCGCGGCTCAAACCCACAAACTGTGAGATCACGACCTGAGCCGAAGCCGGACGCTCAACCGACTGAGCCACCCAGGCGCCCCTACGCTCACCATTATATACATTAGCTCCCCAGGACTTGTTAATTTTATAAATGGAAATTTGTACCTTTTGACCACCTTCACCCATCCTTTTAAATAGCTCCACCACTGTGGAGTGCAGGAATTTCTTGAAAATTTCCTGACATCCATTTAAAGAATTTTCATGGTTCAGTATAAGAATAAAGGTGAATTGTATTTGTGAAAGAGTAGGGGCTCATGAAAATCTCTCTGGCAGTTGAACATCTGCTCAGCTATGTCAGTTTGGAGGCTTGCCTTGCTATATTTTTATTGGGAATTCTCTGTGGATGCTCTGTCTTGGGGGAGGAAGCTGTCCCTTAATTTATGACCTAAGAACCCGATTCATACTGTCGGCTCTAATGAAGCAAATATCTATTTCAAGTTTAGATCAAACAATTTCACGGGTTTCCTGCCACCCTGGCCAATCTTTCTCTGGCTTCTTTTCTCCCTTGGCCTTTCCACAAAGCCGCTCACAGTGTTTGCCTCCAAGCCTCTGCTCTTCCCTTCTCCTCTCTGTGACATGGAATGCTTATCCACACAGCCACATCCAATTACTGTGTGTGCACAAAGATCCGCAGGGCTGTGTTCATTCCCTTCTCTGACCGCTAACCCTCATCACGCTCCTTTATTTACTGCTGCCTCTAGGATCTCCTGGGAGCTGGTGGAATGAGGGGAAGGGTCGGAGCACATCCAAATGAGAACTGATCAACTTAACAAATTCCTATCTTTTGCAATCCTTTTCATCTCCACTGTTCCATGACTTGCAAGCTCGGAAGAGAACTGACATGTTCAAGAAGGCATTTGGACATTTCTTCCAGATACCCTACCCTTTTTTTTTTTTCTTTTGGACCCACAAGGATGGGAGGAGTTCTTCAAGGCAGCAGCCCAGGCTTGACTGAAAATTATCTATAACTTCTCTTTCCTTGTGTCTTCTCTATGGATCTTGTCACCAAGTCCAATCCCTTCCCCTTTTCCCTTCCTCAGCTGGGGACCTTCTCATCATGCACCAGCCTTCATACTCCTCTTCTGAGTTATTTCACAACCCACAGCAAGAATCATGTTCCCCAAATGTCATTTTGATCGTGTCACTTGTCGCCAAGTGTTCCAAATGTTTCTTTTGAAATTAAATTTCAATCCCAGGTTTAAAAGTCAACCAGCTGACTCCTTTCTTTCCCCAATTCTCCTCCTTCCCAGCTGTTCCCTGCTCCCTTGCCTTAGACCTGTCTGCTACAGCCTCTGCTCTCCAGAAAGTAGGGCCAACCCTTTTCTCCCAATATGCCTCCCTGTGACATGTTCCTGCTCTCCTTTGAATCTCCACTCAGAATAGATTCCTCTGCTCATTTTTCATGGGGCAAATTCACGAGCTGTTGGGTTTCCTTAATCCCACATACTAAATAACTAGTTCACCACGGTTTTCCAACACTTGATTCAGATCATAAGGCTTGGACTCACATCTAGCTCACACTCAGGAAATCCTGGGGCAAAAAGTTGCCAGCTACCTGAGTAATCACTCTCTTGACTTCATCCGAAAGCACCCCTATTTTTACCACTCTCATAATGAAGTCTCAAATGAGAAACCTCCCCCCAACGTAACCTTTCCTCTTGGCAAACTCTCTTAAACCTATAAACCTACCTACACAAGTATTATTAGGCATGCATATCAGAATACATTTCCCATTGTGATTTATGCAATGTTACATATGGGTATGGATATATTTTTGGAAAATTGTTTTTTAAAATATTTAATAGCCATTAAATGGGTAAAATAACACTCTGCTCCTTATGGAACAGTGAGAAGTCATTCTAGCACATTTTGCAAGTATTTGCAATTGTAATCAGTAATGTGGGCAGAAAGAATGCCAATGTTTTTCAATCATCACTGGTAAAAATGTAAATTTCTAAAAAAAATTAAGACTCTAAAGTTCACCTGAATTAATCTACTGCTAATGCCAGCTGGGACTATTTCCTAGGATTTTGAGTGGCTTAACATCATCAAGACATGTCACCAGCTTCATCCCAATTATTCAGCTCACACCATGCATTATTCTGAACCTCTCAGAAGATGAAACAGAGAGAGGCAATGAGAGTGTCTGAAGAACAAAAGGAAAAATGAAGCACAGAGACCTCAGGCTAAAAGTATAAAACCCTTGAGAGGGTTTTAAGGACATATTAGAGGTCTAAAAAATGAGAGTAGATCAGCAGGCCCATTAACTGAGCAGCGAATTAAAGGGCCCTTGTTTCCAATTTCAGCCTTGAATATGGAGGGCACCAAATGGACCACACTCTCCGTCCCCTCTGCATTAGGAAGGGGAGCTCTCCACTATGTATTCTCAAGTGCCTTTCTTCTTTTCCAGCCAATTTAGTGAAAGAGTGGCTGTCCATTTCCTAACCCTTCCCCTAAAACATTTTTGCTAACTTCCCCAGGAGCATGTTAAAGGGACAGCAGGAAAACAATTAACTGAAGATTCAAAACACAAGCTATATTCCCCATTAATTTCAACTTCTTTTTTTTCTTTTATTAAAAACATGAAGTTTGCTGTCTTCAGATGTACTCTTTGTTCCCTTATCTTAATGGTATAGACAAAATGGTCTACACACACAGCATACAGACAACCCGCAAACTGAGTAGCTTCTGAGTTTAAAAGCATACCATATTCCACAGCTGTATACATTTCATCATCTCATCTCAAGAAAACAGAGTTGAAAGCAGTTCTCCTCAGTGCCTCAATGAGACAAAAGGTCTGGGGGCACCTGGGTGGCTCAGTCAGTTGGGTGTCTGACTTCAGCTCGGGTCATGATCTAACAGTTTGTGAGTTCGAGCCCCGCATTGGGCTCTGTGCTGACAGCTTAGAGCCTGGAGCCTGCTTCGAATTCTGTGTCTCCCTCTCTCTCTGCTCCTCCCCCACTCATGCTCTGTCTCTCTCTCCTTCAAAACAAACAAACAAAAAAAGACAAAAGGTCTGGAAGTTCTAATAGGAACACATGAGAGATTTTTCTTTTTAAGGTAGTTTGTATTTGTACCAATTTATTCATAACAGTTTCAACTGTAAGCGCCTCCTAGGTGCCTTCAGCTCTCTAAGTAATTATTGTGGACTCTGCTTCCACATCTGGAAGTCAGTGCTTTCCAACCGGTAGCAGGTTTTGACATTCTGCTCTGCTACGAGCGGGTTCCATGTTTTCACGAGGTACTGACATACCTCAGCCCCAGGGCACCAGGTGGGGTCTGGGTAACTGGCACCCGGGGACAGATGACCACTGGCCATCAGCTTTGCCAGAGTCCAAAGGCACAGTGCTCCCTGCTCAACTGAGAGAGACATTAAACACGTCCGTGGATCCCCGCTTCAACAGGCTGCTGCAAGAGGCACCCCTCCCCTTCGTGGAGAAGTGAGTGCCCCTTGAAGATGCTGGTGGGTATTTGAGAGTTTGGGAAGAGTTTGGGAAGGGGACCTGGTAGGCAAAGCTACAGCTGGAAGCTCCCCAAATTCTCCTAAAGGGTTTCAGCTGCTTCTTTCCATGTGGGGCTAATGTGCACTTTCGTTGGCAACCAAGCTACCTATGAGATGCCTACTGTAACAATAAACACATATTTTACCACGTAGAGCTTCATCATTTTTGCTCTCTTCAGATGGGGAATGTCAGAGTGTTGCACTTCTGTAGTTAAAAAAAAAAAAGGATTGAAGCTATTGACTTTTAAAAATTTTGAACTTTCGTAAAATTCACAATAGTGGTGAAGTGGTTTGAAATTTTCTAAATCACTACTTGTACAGTATTTGATAGCGACTAACAAGAATTTAGAGAATCATTGAAATCTTGATGAAGAAGTGCATTTAGCTTTCCCAGGCATATAATAAAAGCAATATTTAAAAAGTAACGGTCATGAAAGCAAGCTCGGGTTTCTCATTAGAAAATGTGAAAAGGTTCTATTTGGAAGTTTCTTATCCATGCAGTGTTCTCCAAATGGATGTCCTGAGCTTGCGGCATTATTAAGTAATCAGTTTCTGTGTGTGCTATAATGAGGCAAAATTGACAACTGATTTAAATCACATGCCTATGGTACCACTTCTCGGTTTTCCCATTTTAGGCACTACCCGTCGGTTTACCAGGGAGGAAGATAAGGCTAAGTGTTCTTTCACACACATATACATGCCCCATGTTCCCATCCTCTCAGATATCCACCACAATTTTGATTAGCTTGAATGTCAATTTTCATATCATTATTGCCATGGAGACACTATTACTAATTGAATTGTGTAATATGCCGTGATAACACTTCCTTTTCTACTTAATTTTTGTCTTTCCTGGAGTTAATCACTGTTACATTTAATTTGCGTTAGTTTCCTATATACTTATCATGAGGTTCTCCCCAACTCCTCCCCTAGACTTCCAACTCTCCTCTCCACACACACACAGTGGGTGTCTTATCAGTTTCTCCATCTTGAAGAAGTCTCTCCTGAACCCCTCTACCTATCCCAAAATTACATGAGAGGATCACTAGTCCTGCCACACTCCTGGCTCTTGTGTTGGTCCTGTCTCTGGGATCCTGGGTGTTTTTATGGGCTTACCCTGTCATTTATTAGAGCGTACCGTAATTTTGTAAAGTTTCACGAGAATGTATTGGTAACATTTTACTTGGAAACTTCTATCTTTGATTGTGAGGAAAAAAAATTTGATAGAGACAGAGAATGCACGTTGGGGAGGAGCAGAAGGAGAGGGAGAGAGAGTCTTAAGTAGGCTCCATGCTGAGCACAAACCCAATGTGGGACTCGACCTCACTACCATGGGATCGCGATTTGAGCCGAAATCAAGTCAGATGCTTAACCTTCTGAGCCACCCAGGTGCCCTGGTTGTGGGAAATTTTGTTAAATTATTTCTTGGATGGTTTTCTGTCCTCTGTTTTCCATAATCTCTCAATCTTGGGTTATTATTTTTAGGCACTGGGCTTCATGAAGCAATCCTATACATTTTCTCTTTTTGTATTATTTTCTATTCTTATTACTCCACATCCTAGAATTTGCTTACCTTGGTCTTCTAACCCTTATAAATTCTATTCTCTTTCGTGGCTTCAATACCACACTTCATCTCTCTGTAGATACAGATGATTTCTTTTTTAAGATTTCTTCTTCCTGAAAAGGTCCTGTTTTCTCCAAGATGCTTTTTTTAATGTTTGCACGTTTTAGTTTCTATCTCTTATAATACTTTTCTTAAATATCTGACGATCCTTGGCTGTGTGCTGATATTTAGAAGTGGGGAACTAGAAAGCCAACAGTAAGGTTGGAGAGGATGGGTTGTTGATTTGGGGTTTATTTTAGGATTGTTCTAGTTAGGCCTCTTCTTCAGGGGAACGCTTGATATCAGTATCCTTGAGTTTTATTTTTAGGTCACAACACCAAGGAAGTCTCTTGGAGCCTCCTTCAGGTAGGGTATCATCCTGCCTGCTCTCAGGCTAAGGGGCATAAGAGGGTAGCTGCTGTGGTTGTCAGGATTTGGTAAGTCAATGCAATTTCCCTGATTTCAAGACTATATAATACCACTTTTAACTTTCCCTGATATCTGCTAACCCAGAAACCTATTTTATCATTTCTACATTAAAAAAAAAAAATCTCCATTGCTCTGTTGGAGGGGAAGAGGGACAGTTATCTACATGTATACAGTTTGAGAGCAGATCTAAACTTTCAGCGGAACACTCCTAAGGTTAACCCTTTCTTCACTCCCATTTCCAGAGGGTTCTTGTTGCTCAAAATTCCTGAGCTTTTGCAGGTTTCATTGGTGTAAACTGGGCTCCTTCTTCCTTTCTCCCCTGCCAGATTAAAATTCTGCTTTCTCAGGCCTGCTCTATATGCTAACATTCATCCATCTGTATCCCAGATTCCCAAATGCTGTGGCTGTTAACCTCATTTCTTTGTTCTTATGGGTGTGTGCCTTAAAAAAAAAAAAAATCCCTTAAAAGTCATTTTAATGGAGTTTCAGGAAGGGCCAGGAACTAAAACACGTACTCGTCTTTAACCTGAAAACTGTCAGCCACTCCTCATTTTTTCACACTGAAACGGGCATTACTCAATTTTTCTTCACCGTTAAGACAGTAAGGTTCGATGTTCAGGAGGAACACGAGGTAGGAAAAATAGCAACTGGGGTGTAGGTGGAACTGAATTTGATAATTGCCTGTTCTTATAAACTAATGCTTCTCACTGTTCTAACAATGTATTGGGCACTGTATGTATTGGGCATAAAAGTATGCCCCTATTTCAGAACACCTGTAAGAATTCTCAAAAACGTGAACTACTAAAGAGATCCTGGAATCGATAATTAGCCAACAAGAGAGTATTCAGAGGGAAAAAAACTGCCAGGCAAGAGAGTCGAATAGCAAGTGTCACGCCAAATGGAGGAAAAAGGGCTGAGACACAGCTTCGAAAAATAAACGTTAAAAACATTTCTTCTGTGGAGTTTGCATAATGTGTATGAAATACAAAGTGATCAATTGATTGAACAATGAGATTTATTTTTGCAGACTAAGGCTGCTGGCATAAGGGAAAAAAGAAGCTCTTCTGCTTACAATACAGCGGTTTTAAGTCTTTTTTTCTCTGTTTGTCACCATAGTGGCTCATAAAGGTTTGAAATAATTTTTTTTTCAGTACCGGTTTAGTGCACTGCATACTTGTAAGAAGAGATATAGTAAAACGTTGTACTTTTTTTCAGTGACCTACTGGTTTTGAGGTTGCAGACTTATACAGATTGAAAACACCAGTATTACTGAAATAACTGTAGGTAAAATAACCTTGTGGCCGTGCACCTGCAAGTCTGTAGTCTCTAACGCCATTTATCCCACTGAAATCATTGTCTTCATAACAGGTTTTGGTAATCCACAGTTTGAAGGAATATAACTATTGCCTGAGGCAGAACTGACTCTTAATTGGACATATATAGCTATGAGAGGAAGGACTCCAAGGAGAATACTGCCCATGTTCGAAAATGAAAACAAAACTGTCCTCCCCGTCGAATCCGGGTAGGAGGTGGTGGGAAGGCAAGTGTGGATGAGAGGTGCTGAAGTCTGAGTGAGGAATGAACTCGGAGACACTGAACAGGGAGTAACTTCATCAAAACGATGTGTGAAACAATGTAAACTGCCAGGGCACGATGGGGCAGAAAGTCTAGCCACAGAAAATAACTCGGACCCTAAGACATGCAGAGATCCCCGATTGAATGAAGCTGGCCTGGACGGCTTCGCAGTAGAAATGCGAGAGAACTCACTTCAGAGATCCTAGGAAACTGAGGAATCCAAATTTACAGTACCACGGATAGTCAAGCCAAAGGAACGACGGACGGAATTACTACTGACAAAAGGGCTTACGCTGAAGTTATTTGTAAACTAAATCCATGGTACCCGTTGGTTTTTAATTCAAGAAACATTTACTGAGTATCTACTATGTGCAAGGCATGTAGTCTTTTCCCGTCATGTGTCTCATTATCTCATAAGCCAAATGTAAAAAAAATCCAATTAATCGATTTCGCAGACTGACTGATGTTCTTCTGTAAGAACAACAGATTGATTTTTTTATAGACACCAATACTAACTCTTCCATTACGTCCTTCTCTTTCTGTGCACATGGTCCAATCGACTTTAGGGCCAACTCAATACAAAGAGCAGAAGAAAGGCATTAAGAGAACAAGGTCCATTAGGCCCAATATTGCCTCAATTACTTTAATTCCATTATTCCTGTTCGTATTACTTCTTTAATCAATATCTCCTTTCAGTTATTCATGTTTACCCTTTTCAAAATCACAAGTAATAGGATTATGGTCTTTTGAGCTCAGTGGCAACAGACATTCATAAATATATTTCTGAATTTGTGATTGTCTCCAGATCTGCAACTGAGGAGTCTTAAATTGAATCAGGTCTTCCAGAGGCCATCTCATATAAAGATGCAGAGCATCCTAATGCAATATAGGTGCTTTTACCTGTTAGGTCATTTGTCATTCACTGTCAAGACCACTCACATATGGCTTAATGGCTTTCTAAGTTTCTTCTTCCTGTGTCTAAGCCCTAGTCTCCAGAATGTGTTTCTTTTCTATACATATTCTGCTTTTTGTTGAATGGAATCCTTCTGCCTTCCACCAACAATTATTCTGCCCTGCAAGAGTTTCATCTGGACATTACATTAACCACTGCCTCTTTCATATGACAATTAATCAATCCCTCAGTTCCACCTCTGTAAGAGCCTTACAAATTAAAGGAACTCTGTTTCTCTCTACTTTTTTTTTTTTTCAACGTTTTATTTATTTTTGGGACAGAGAGAGAGAGAGCATGAACGGGGGAGGGGCAGAGAGAGAGGGAGACACAGAATCAGAAGCAGGCTCCAGGCTCTGAGCCATCAGCCCAAAGCCCGACGCGGGGCTCGAACTCACGGACCGCCAGATCGTGACCTGGCTGAAGTCGGACGCTTAACCGACTGCGCCACCCAGGCGCCCTCTCTCTACTCTTTTAACAAACATCAATGCGATGCCTGCTCTATGCAAGAAGTTGCTCTTTTGGCATAGACAGGGTATGTAATAGGCAGGTGGCCCTTCCCTGCACCACGCAATGGTTCTCCGAAAGTATTATAAGTAACATGGGGGATATGAAGAAGCATATGAAATTGTGATGGGAAGAGTCCCTCAAAAGTTCCCCTGGAGTTCAGAGGGGGTAAAATTGCATATGAGTGGAGAAAATTTTCATACAAAGGATATGAATTTGAGTGGGATTGTGGAGTATGGGTGGATTTGGAAAAGGGAAGCTTGGAAGAAAAAGGGACAAACTGTGTGCAAAGCAAGGCAGCAAATCTAGCTGGGGTCAAGGATTTTCAAAGTAAATAAAAGAGAGAAATGGCTGAGATCCTCAAATGACCAGTTAGGAAGGCTGGGCTTCCCTAGGGAAGCAAGGAGACCAGGCAGGAGCTGGGCAGGAGATAAGCACTTCTTAACACGAGGTCAGCCTCATCACCATGTGCACAATGAACTGAAGGCAACTGCAACTTGTAGACATGAGACAGGAAGGCAGGCTCAGCAACATGTTAAGGGGACCTTCTAGGTGTGATTCCTGCCTCCCTGTCTAGCCTCGCATCCTCTGTCCCACCTCATGCTCCATCTACACCCAAATGGCAAGGAGCACACACTCCACCCAGCACAGCTCTGTGCGAAGCCACCCGCCCTCTGTCTCCTTTGAAACGCTTTCTCTCCACCACACTAGTCCATCTGGCAATGTTCTACTCGTTCCAATCTCCACCCGAAGGCCGATTTCTCTCTAGAGTATTTCTGGACTGGCCCAAGCCAAATCAGTTGCTCCTCTTCCCATGTGTAAGTTATATTTACCATGGAGCCCCATCAGAGCAACGACTTTTGCAGGATAATCTCCTAATTATAATACCCTTGATGCTATCGCCAGAGCAATTTTTGGCACACGTACAAAGGACAACAAATGAATGAATGAATGAATGAATGAATGAATGAATGAGTGGCTGTATGAACAAAATGAAAGAAACAAACAAAATGAAAGAAAAGCCTGGAAAGGGATGTCCATAGACGTAAAGAAAAAGGAAAGTAAAAATATGAAAGAATTCTAGAAACCTGACAGAGCTTAGTGATGACTAAATGTAGGGTGAGCAAAATAAGGAGGAGGACACCAAGCTTCCGAGTTCTCTGCCAGGAGCACAATGCCCTTCTTCATTGCTTACACTTTATCAGCTTAAAAACACTGAACATAAACTCATGGGTTTAAAAGAAACAAAGAAGGAACCATCAGGAGAGAGAGGCAGAGAAGAACCCAGACAGAACAAACACTAAGATTCCTATTTTAAATTACTCATGAGCAAACATTTTCTGTGGAAGTTTGATAGAGTCTTGATTCAAAGTATAATTTCTTTAATTAGAATATTTCCCATGTATCATAAATAACACTCTAATCTCAGAGGTATAAAAAAAAACTACCACGTTAATTATCAACTAAAAGGACGTGAAAATTATTTTCCCTTTTTTGAAAATCAGAGTTTAACAATGAATATATTTTTACCAATTCCATAAAACTATTACATGTGAATTTCCAAAAAATCTAAGATTAGTGAAAGTGGAGAACGCAAAATGGAAGTGGGGAAAAGACTCAGCAACAATAAATTCATTTTTAGTTTTCAACGCACTTAAGGTTTTATTTCTCATTTATTTTCTCTTTAATAGTAGAGAAGTATTAGGCACACATAAAATGACCTAACTATTAAAATAGGATTTATTAGAATGTTCTAACTGTAGTAGTGCATACTTTAGAGTACACAGCAAGATATTTAAGGACAGTTTAATGACCAAAATGCAATTGCTCACTGAACTCTACACATAATTGCCAAAGTGATGTGGGGAACAGAGGCAAAAGAAAAAAAAGTGAAATTTCCTTACAACTTACATTGACAAGTCCTTGAGACAGGCAGAGTGACCTTCCTCTAGGACCTCAACTGCCTTGCTATTAATACTTTGCTAAGGGCAAAAGGCAAATTTAGCTTAAACATAATCGCAACCTCCAGGATCCTATAAGTCTTCTTTAACATGTAAAAATTCCTTTGGAAAGTTCCTTTATCTCTACCCCCCAAGATATATGTTAGCAATCATCCTCCAAGAGTATGGCCCCCTGATATACATCTGAAGGGTCTCATGACTATGGTTTTATTAGACAGTAATAAATGACCTTTTCCTAACAATAACTAGCCCCCTCAAGCTCCTGGAAACTTTGCTCCCAAATGTCCTTAGAGACTTACGCTATCCCTAACCCCCTCCCAACTTCCAAGTATATAATCAGCCACTCCTCACATCCCCAGTACAGCTAGCTCTCTTTGCCCGTGGGCCAACCACTTTTTGCACCAAAGACATCTCAAGAATTCTTTCTTGACCATTTGCTCTGAACCCCACCATTTCCACATCAAAAGGGCGGGCGACTCCATCATCACTCTGAATCGATCGCTGTGTAACAATATAAATTGGTTGTTTTCATTTTTTAGTGAGCTCTACGCCCAACGTGGGGCTCAAACTCAGGACTGCGAGATCAAGAGTCGCAGGCTCTACCAACTGAACCTGCCAGTTGTCTTCATTTTAACGAAGCCCTGTAGACACTCTCATGGTAAGTGATAGAAGGCCTCTAATCAAAGGTAGTAGGCTCCTGAACAAAATGGAAAAGCCAGGTAAGCAGTGCAGGCGCCAGGATGAAGTTATACATCCGTATACAGCATCTGGTAGAACCATGCCTGCATCACACACTCCATAAATATTTGTCATTTGATTTACCAATTTTCTTCGGACTAATGTCGGTGTGAAAAATGGTAAAATGAATGTTTATTTTCCTTTTCGTTTTCTACTGCCTGTCATCAACTTATAAATCCATGCTGTCTAGGCCAATGCAACCACTCAGACTGCGGCCCCACCCCCAGGAACATCAAAGCATCCAAAGGATTGAGAAGATTGTAAGTCAATTATTCCAGCCCACCTGCTGTGCAGTCCTCAGGGAAGGCCAGGGCCTGAGGCACTCAGTCATTCCTAGACCTTGGCCTGCCAACAAGTAACACTACCCCAGGGGCTGACATCAATTCTCAGGCTCCTACACATGCTTACTTCACCCCCAGGTGGAAATCCCTCACTGGCCTTTGGCTTCTCTCCGCAGGAGGCTTCCTTCGGGTATAAAAAGCAATCCTTTCCTGGAAGTAAGGTAGACATGGCCAGAAAGCTCTTCCCTTACAGGAAAAAGGGGCTTTCTAAAGAAACAGCTCTAAAGAACGGGTCATTTAAGTGATACCTGGAGACCAGGATCCTCATATTTGATCCACACTCAAATCCAAACACTCAAAAGATAACTTTCAATCATTTTGAGCTAAGGAAGCATACAGGGGGCAGCTGACACAACAAGAGCAGATGTGTCTTAGCATAACCTTTATGGATTAGCGCTAGGGAACACGACGTTACGTTTAATAAGCGCAAGGCAACGCGACTGGGAAGGAAGAAGAGCCCGACTAAGTATGATTTAAATGGTATTGAATTAGCGGGAAGGATATCTCCACATGCTGACAGAGGCAGCATGTAAATTGGCAGTTCGGCCTGAAATGACAAAGCATGAGTTGCTTACACCGAGGGCTCTATTTTGTAAGAACTGTTATTTGCTATCACTCTTAAAGGAAAAACCTCAGCACATCCGTGATGTTGCTTAACTTGGAATGTCCTGAAAGCAAGCATGCACTGAGGCCAAGGGTCAGCATAATGCCCATCCGGGTCTGATCCTTGCGCTTTATTTCTTAACTTAAATTTGACCGGGGCCTTTATGGTCTTTGTCCTTCACTCATCCAACCAATATTAAGCAACAGGCAGTGTGCTAGCTTCTTGAAGGGATGCCAAAACGAATGGAGTCTCCATTCCTTTGACAGTGTGATGGGTTTTGAAATGTGTACTCCAAAATGCTATTGAAGTCCTTATCTCTCATGCACATAAATGTGACCTGATTTAGAAGTGGAGCCTCTGAAGACGGTCAGGTTATGATGAAGTCATTAAAGCAGGCCCTCATCCAGTATGAAAGGTATCCTTCTAAAAAGGGGAAATTTGAACAAGGGATAGACACATGTAGAAGGAAGGCAATGTGAACACACAGGGAGAAGGATGGCCATCTATATACCAGAAACACTTGAGGTTACCAGAAGCTAGGAGACTGGCATGGAAGACATTCTCCCTCACAGCTCTTAGAAGAAACCAACCTCACCGAGACCTTGGTTTCACACTTCTGGCCTCCAGAACTGTAAGAGTGTAAGTGTGTGTTGTTTAGGCCACATAGTTTATTGTTATTTTTGTTAGTTTCCACCAGAGGTAACTAATATAACTCGGGTCACAAAAGAAGGGAGGCCAATGAAAAAATTGCCAGTCAACAGAACTCTCCATGTGGGTCTTTCTACAGATGCTTTGACTCAGTTACAGGGGCAAGTGCAGTCACCAGACCAAAGATCACCACCTTCCACAGCAGTTCCATAAAGACCGTCAAAGAAAAAGATGATTTATATCCTATATAAAGGCTGACCCAATGGGAACTCTTTAATCCTCTAAAAAGATGATTAGAAAGAAACAGAAGCAATAAAGGTTAATGGAAAATTAATCTTGGTGTCCTATTTGGGCAAATCAAAGTTGTGAGACATGCATTTATTTAAAAGGAAGATGCAAAGGATATTTAGAACAGCAACTCCAGATAAGGGGACAGAGATAAGACTTTAATTAGAAGAGTTTCAATATTCACATATTTACATACATGTTGAAAAGATGAAAGCCTTCTGATAGGGTAATAAAGACGAACAATAGTATGATGAACAATAATTCTATGTTGATGAATAATTCTAGTAAGATGAACAATAATTCTACGTTGACTCTGTAAAAAATGCAAGGAGATTTCCCGTGACTAGTCCTGTTTCCCCACGGGCTGTTTACAGAGGCCCTGTTGTAGGTACTTGGTAGATGTTCCCCCAATTCATGTTAGTTCACTGAGCTCACCCAGAACAGGCCCTCTGCACCCCAGGCAGACGTGAGTAAAACACACGTAAGAGAATGACGTCAATGGTATAATTAAGCTGAATCACCTCTCCTACAGTGACAAACAACCTGTCCTTAGTCCTACTTGTTGCTCCCTGGCCACACCGTCCCTTTACCTGAGCATGGTGAGCTCTCTCTCCTCCATGTCTTATAGATATGATATCATGCTGGCTGCAAAGGACCTGTAAAATAAAGGCCACCTTGTTAGAAGAAACTCTAAACATCAAATTCAGAGAGCTGTTTGAACACATGTAAGCAGATGCAAGGTTTCACTTGCAAAGTTCAAGCTGAACACTGCCCTTTTGCATTTCTAGCCATTCCAACTGACTGCCCTTGGAGAAGGTCTCTGCATGGTGCTAACCTGGTAACGATCAATAAATGTGAAGGTCTTAACAGAAACACAGCCTATGAACTGTCAATCTTCCGGAGAAGATTTCTGCTCTGAAAATAGTCCTTGTTGCCAAAGTAGCTGCATCAGGGCCAATGCTAGAGCCAGGGCCTCCCAAATCTAAGAAAGCCTAAATGAATAAAGCTGTATGTTAGTTAAGGGAACTATCATTCAAAACCAGTTTGGGTGGCTGATCAGTATAAGATTACTATTTTTTAAGTGTGGGAAAGACCTCTTACAAATTTCTAAGATAAAATAACAAATACTTCTAAGTTGTCTCTAAGAAAATCTGTTGTTGTAAAAACTATAAAAATGCATCTAGATCTTTTCATAGAATAAATCCCAACTTTATTTTCTAGAAAGTATTTTGAAGTCCTCTTACTCAAGTCAGATCCATAGAGCAGAAACCTCAGCATCACCCAAGAGCCTGAAATACTGTCCCTGAGAACCCACTTGAAACCTACTGGAATAAAATCTGCATTTTAACAAGAACCTCAGCTGATTCCCATGCACATTAAAGTCTGAGAAGCATGGTTCTGAAGTACATCTGGCCTATGATTACTAGAATCACAAGAAGGAAGTTGCCTGAAACTTCAAGACTGTCCTCCGGTGGCCAGGAGTTAATGAAATCACAATCCCTTTACTATAGTTGCGAGAATCTGGGGACTTACTAAACTCCCCAGAAACCCCCTCCTGCTGCCTAAATCACCTTTTCTTTTCCAGAACACGTAGGCTGATTGTAAACTGATACCTAAAAGCATAGCATAATTCTAGAAGGATTTTGCTTTATACTCAAAAGACCAGCATCATAGGCCATGCATTCTTCTATAACCAGTAAGTGAATATCTACTTAGGTAATTCACAATAACTAACATTGTGCAAAGAGCCCAAAGTCTAGTAGAAGGATAGAGATTACAACACAGAGTTATAGGTCTAACAGGGAAAGGTCAGCACAGGAAAGCAGGGTATGGAGTTGGGCACTGGTACACACTTGGAAAGCACCTGACCCAGATCTGGAATATCAAAGCAGCTTCCTGTGCTGAGCTTTGAAAAACAAACAAACAAACAAAGATGAACATTTTTTCAAGAAGCAGCCACCTGTAGGCATAGCGAGTGTGGTGTTAGGTTAGGGCAAGTCCCTGTACCAGCAATGAAAGAGTCAACTACCTTACTTAAAAAAAATTGACTCTGGTTTTATAGCTTTTGTTCAACTGCTTTGAATATTTGTATGCATGAGCTATAAACGTGGCAGCCTTAGGAATATTTTTTCCCTTTCAACTCTCCTACCTGTAGACAAGGAGGAATGGCAAACATCAAATACAAGAAGCACTAACGCGGAAGTTGGCGGAACACTGCAAGGGGGCAGGGATAACAGAACAGTGCCTCCACATTTGCCATTTGATCACAGAGAGTGTCAACGAAACCGCAACCAGCAATTTGGGGACCATAAAGAGAATTGCATTAAACTGAATACAAAAGTCAGTAAAATGTCTTAGGTGAGGGACACTGGCTATTTGGCAGGTGCACTGCTGGCAGCAATCGAGGGTCTCAGTGTGACCACCGTGTGCACACCCCTCTCTTTGCCTGTCTCTTCTCCCTGCATTTATATAGTTCTTATCCTGCCCCCTTCCCTCTCACTTATTCTTGTGATTTCTCTCATTCATTTTCCTTCTCCCTTAGTACCTCTGGGAGCCCACTGGTCTCTAATTCAACTCTCATCTTTTTCCTTTCAATCTGCCGGCTTTTTCACACCCTTATTTTGTGAGAAGGAGATAAGGGGCAGGAGCAAAGACAACAGAACATCTTTCTTCTCTCTTCCCTTGACCTCTCTTCCCTTTGCTCCACTAATATCCCCACACTTCTATTTCCCTCCTCTCTCTTTCCTCTCCTAGAGTCAATCTCTGGTATCAGTCTGTGGCCAATTCTCCCAAGCATACACCTTAGAAATGACAGAATTGTTGGCTGCCTCTACTGTTCCACTGCTATGCTTAGAGTTTCCAGATTCTCCTAACATGCCAGGTGAACAGTTGAGAAGAAAAAAACACTTTAAAAACGTAGTAATCTAGCATTTTCTTAGGTTTTAAAATGTAGAACAATTCAGGATTATTCTACTGCTGTGCTGAATGGGTACAAAGATATGAAACACACTAGGCAAAAGGGTTTCATTCTATCCTGGTTCTCCTTAAGTGCATTCCTTCCAACCCCCCATAAATCCAACCTTTTCATTAGTCTTCTCCTTGTGCAGATGCCCTAAAGCCTCCTGGAATGACTGAAATGTGCCTCATTACCAGCCCAAGGAAGATGAATGACACAGGTCAGAGTTAACTGAGTGCTTCTTGACAAAGACACAATGCAGCACGCAACAAGGCTCATTTAACACCCCATCGGGAAGCCTTACAAGTTACAGCTTAATAAATATATGAAGATTGTTGTAATATAGAAAATGTCTGGTACCACTTCCCACATGAAACGCACTTACAGAGAATGCCACAGAGTAGGCTGTCGATATGGCAATTGCACACATACTCTTTGATTTGCAGAAAAGCAACTTAGTTTTCTTTGGGCATTGCACTCTATTTTCAACCCCTGTGAACTATCAGCAAAACTTTGTAGACAAATCCCAGTCTTTTATCCCATTCCCTAGATGCAGCATATGCCCCTCACATATAGTATACGCTCTCAAAATATTTGATGGATGAATGAGTCAATTAATCAAACAACCAACTGACCAATCAATACAAGCCTAAGACACAACAGAACTAAGTAGCTGGAGGAAAACACTGTCATACACTAAAGCATTTTGGAAAACTCCCTGAGGTTTTTGGCATTGTCATCTAATCCTATGGTCAACATAGGATCTTGGATGTAACTCACCTCCAAGATCTAGTAAAAAGGAAGAGGGGCTGGTTGGATGGGGACACAGAATAGCCCAATGTGACAACCAACTTTCTAATAGCAAATGAGCAGAAATAAAAACTCTAAAAAACAGACAAAAGTTCTCAAAAAAAAATACAGTTAGCTGGGGAGAAATTAGTCAATCTTTCCATTTGTTCCTATGATACACACTTTTTTTTTTTTATTTCTGATGGTCTCATCATACCATTACACTTCTTCAGCAGTTTTTGTGTGACACTAGGGAGTGAAGACCTGGGCACAATCCCCCTAAGATCTTCTAGGCAAGCCAAGAAAGCCCAGAATGGGTTCACTGTAGATTGTGATCCTACCTTGGATAAGGGGAAAAGGAGACATGACAAGCTGAACTATGCCTAAACAGAACCTACAGAGTCCCCATCTCCCTGGATTCGCCTCAGGACGCAGGGACCACATTAGTGATTCCCCAAAACAGAGACTGTAAGTCACGCCCCATCAATCAAGCAGGAGCAAGAGGCAGAGCTGGCCCGGCCCGCAGTGGCAATTTGTTACATCTTGTTCTGAATCTCTTAATAGGTTTTTAAAAATGTATTTCATTACACACAATCAACAGCATTCCAGAAGTTGGAATTCACTTTCTTTATGTTCAAAAACTGTAAGAGGTTCTTTTTAACATGAACACCATTAACATCATCAGGCTGAGATGATAACCCCTCCAGAAAAGAACCGCTCAGAAACCTATCTAATCTATCACATAGGAAGAACCCCCTGTGATTTCAACTCCACTGCTCCCTCAGACTTGAATGGCTTTTAACAAAGGCCCTGCACTCTCATCTGAAGAGAACGATTTGACCCCTTGAAGAAAAAAACGTTGACAGCTCTAGGACACATGTATTTTAATTTAAATCTGACCCAGAGTAAAACATCTACCTGACCCATCAGTGGGAAAAAAAATTTTAAACACTCCCTAGATATTACTTACCTTACTACATCTGCATATCATGAGGCCCCGATTTGTTACCATTCAACAAATAGGGTTTTCTAATAATAGGGAATTGAAGAATAGACAGCGTGTTTTAACTCTTTTTTACCTCCTAAATTTCATTTTGAGCTTTCCAACAATATGGTTTCCTAGCTGTGCAAGAATCCCAGCTTTACTTTTTCAGTCATATCCATACAGTATGACAAGCATTTCCAGAAAGAAAAAAAATAGCTGTATTTGCCATCTGTATTCACTACCTAAAGTTCTACAGCTATGTTTTTGCACTGGGGCATTAAGAATGGCAAAGGGATCTGATACCTCCTGAAGCCAGCTCTGAGTGCCTTCTCCCCTGTGATTCACATGACACCTTTTCAACATAAAGTCTCCGTTCAATTTCAGTAATATCTCAACATTTTTGGATTTCTTCTATTCTCATCTCAATAAGCTAGTGCTTACGGGAACAATAAAAAACCACTCCCTTCCACAACATTTGTGTGCATGTGCCTATATATGCGTTCGTCTGTCATTTCCAGATCTGAACTTCAGATCCAGTAGTCAAATAGTGCATACAAAACAAGAGGTATAGGGGCGCCTGGGTGGTTCAATTGGTTAAGCATCTGACTTCGGCTCAGGTCATGATCTCGCAGTGTGTGAGTTCGAGCCCCGCGTGGGGCTCTGTGCTGACAGCTCAGAGCCTGGAGCCTCCTTCGGATTCTGTGTCCCCCTCTCTCTCTGCCCCTCCCCCACTCATGCTCTGTCTCTCTCTGTCTCAGAAATAAGCATTAAAAAAATTAAAAAAAAAAAAAAAGAGCTACAGAATGAAAATAGATCAGTGAAGGAGTATCCCTTGCCACCACTTCCACTAGGTCCCTGAGGGATATAATCCGGGAAATCTTCTCAGTCCCTTCCTTGATCCAGCCAAGCCCTCCATTAAACAGACCTTCCAGACAGAGGGGACTGGGTGGATGCCTCTGTAAGAGATCACCACATATTTTCATAGTTTACGAGGATAAAGCAATTACAGCTTTAGTCGCTCATGAATAAAGCCTCTTTAACATTTTAATGAGAACATTAAACTCAGCTTCACTTGCTTTGGCCTCCCCAGAAAGTCTGTTAGCCTTAGAGAAAGTTTCTTTAAAAAGCAGTAATGAAATTGCAGGCCTGTCTGTGCCCCATAGGGCATGACTGGGCCACAAGCACTGGATGCATTATTTCCCTCCTGAACTAGCCTATATATTTTGATAAGACTACAGTTTGGTAAATGAGAGAAGGCATCTGAAGAAATACCCTCCTCTCTGCAGTATTTGTGTGCTTGTGTGTGCTCACTCATTTTATATCTGACTCGTCTCCTAATTCGCTTTTATGTTTTACACAGCTTTGACTACAATGTGTGACTCAATAAATGTTAAATCATACTTTTCTTCTATTTTCCCTTAATCATTTTCTACTGCCTCTGTTCTCTCTTGCGATGTGACTGATTCCCACCAAGGCTACCAACTGCTACGCGCCTGGAGACCCATTAAATTCAGCAGACAACCAAGAAAGCTTCAGAAGCCAAAGGTGAACAAGAAATAATTCTCAGACTCAGTGACTTAACATGAATGTCTGCCTCTTCTTCCGAACAAAACCCGAAGCAGTGTAAATGAAAGAGTTTGTCACCTTGAAAACCGGGTGGAAGAGAAGAGTAAAGCTAAAGGTTCTTAATACCCAGGTAATTCATCACATTTACTGAACACCTACTGTGGATGAAGGACTAGTCTAGGTACTGGGGATAGAGTCAGGAATAAGGTAGACAAGACCTCCACTCTCACAGAGCTTAAGATGTAGCTGGAGAGACAGGCAGTAAACAGAAAGAACATGTTAGAAGGGAATAAGTGCTATGAAGAGCATACAACAGGGCAGTATGATAAGAGAGGCTAGTTAAATAGGGTGGACAGGAAAAGCCACGCAGAGCAAAAAGCTACAGCAAATCCTTAAGGTCATGAAAAGACAGAGAGAAAGCTGAAATGCATGCTAGTAAGTGAAAGAAGATAATCTGAAAAGGCTACAGACTGTCTAATTCCAGTTGTATGACATCTGGAAAAGGCAAAACTATGGTGGAGACTGTCAAAAGATCAGTGGTTGCCAGGGGTTGGGGAGAGGGAGGGATGAATAGGCAGAGTACAGAGGATTTTTACACAGTGAAACTGTTCTGTACAATACTATATGATGGCAGATATATGACATTGTATCATTGTCAAAAGCCATAAAATGTACAACAGTAAGAGTGAACCCTAAAGTAAACTATGGGCTCTGGGTGATAAAGGTGTGTCAGTGTAGGAGCATCGGCTGTTAAGAAGCGTCACTCCCGTGTGGGATGTCCACAGGGGAAGCGCCTGCCCATGCGCATGGGGTAGGGGGCAGGGGAGAGAAGAGAGACAGGACAATTCTCTGTACCTTCTGCTCAGTTTTGCTGTGAGCCCAAACCTGCTCTACAAAAAGTCTGATTTTAAAAACCCTTAAGGTAAGAAAGAGTATGGTGTGCTGAAGAAGTTCAGCTTCACCAGAGTCTGGTGAACGAGGCAGAGAGGAACGGCACGAAGGTGAGCCAAGTTGATCATGGTTAGGAGTTTTAATTTCATGCTAAAAGCACCAGGAGCCACTGGCTAGTTTTAAGCAGGGCTCATTTTAATGTGTTTTACATTTGTGAAAGGTCACTCTGGCTACCATGTGGAAAATGCATTACAGAGAGGCGGTCAACGGAGGCTGATGATGGTGGTCTGGTCAAGGGTGGGAGAGGTGGGTGGGTTTGAGATACATTTGAAAAAAAAGCTGACAGGATTGGCGACAGATAGACTGGATATGGGGGGTGTGGGGGGAAGAGAAATCAAAGACGATTGCTGAAGAGGAGGAGACGGAACTTACTGAGATGCAGAAGATCCCTGGGGAACGACCTACGAAGACCACACAAGGTGCCACGTGCCGTATGGCAGACATATGGAAGCAGCGAGAGTGCGTCCACCGAAGAACTCAAGTTCTGCTTGCTTGATTGCTGCCTTAATGTGAATAGCAAATGTATGCATGTGCGATCCATGGACACACACACACTCACATATATCCACTTGGATATACATGAATACATATAATGCTTAGTAAATGGTTTTTGCAACTCAAAGCAAATTTACAATTATTTCAGTAATCTTTCAAGGAAGAAAGAGAAAGATTATTATTGGTGTTATTTCCATTAACTTGCAAGAAAGCTGAGGGCAAATGAGGTGAAGGGTCTTGCTGAAGGTCACACAGCAACTGACCGGCAGAGCTAACGCTAGGAACCAGGTTCCCTCACAGGAGATGACACCATACATATATCACAGTCTTCTGGGGGATCCTCTAGAATGTGCAAGGAGCCCTGTGAGCGCTGCTCTCAATGTGAGCACACACATTCTGGATAAGGGTGGGGTGCTACTGCTGCATTTCCTTTAGCTCATCCTATCTAGACGCTATTTAAATACTCTATAAAATGCGACTGACAAAACTAAAAAAAAAAAAATCAGTTAACACGAAAGCAAACCTTACATAGAGCAAATCAAACCCTAAACTAAAATGTGACACAGATTTTTTTAAATGGACATTTTATTTTTTAATTTTTTAATGTTTATTCATTTTTGAGAGAGAAAGAGAGAGGGCAGAGAGAGAGAGAGGGAGACATAGAATCCGAAGCAGGCTCCAGGCTCTGAGCCATCAGCACAGAGCCCGATGCAGGGCTGGAACCCATGAACCGCTTCATCATGACCTGAGCTGAAGTCAGATGCTCAACCAATTGAGCCATCCAGGTGCCCCTAAATGGACATTTTAACTACAAACAACAAGGTCCCCCGTGCACAAGCTCTTCAGAAACCCTCCTAAGGGTGACGCAGATGGAGCTTGCTCATCAATGGAAGAAGCACATGTGCCCATGACTCACTGGCAGAGCAGCACCTCCTTATATACTTCATCTGGGATTCCTCTCTTAGTCTTTAGGTTTCTCAAAAAGCACCGAAAGCCCAAACAAATATTAGGAAAAAGGAAAACAAAAATGATAGAACCAAACTGCTGGCAGGTCTGGTTTTTTGAAACATCACTTAAAAGAGAGAAATTCAGCCAGGTGGAATCATCACTAAAATAATTCAGATCGTATTTAAAGAAGACCAACACAAGGGGCAGGACTGGGAGGCCTGGACACGCTGTTGAGTCTGCATCCTACCTATACAAGTTTTAAAAATAGGCTTCACTCTGCCAGGCTCTCCCTCAGAAGCTGTGAGGCCTCCCACCTCACAACATTTTGAAGTCTGAAAGGGAAACAGTGAGGGGGTGTCTGCCTCTGTGTTTGTCCCTGTGAGTCATACATTCTCTGTTCCTACTGAATGTGGGTTGTTTGTTTTCTTGTTGGTTTGTAGACTTCCTCTCTACTGCTTTTCTCTAATCATGTTTTTTCCAAAGGACCCCGGCAGAGCACGCATAGCCCCACTGATGGACAACAGGGCCACAGTTAGCGGTAGTCATGATAACTAGACCGAGAACACCCAAAGACGGGGATTCGGAAGAAAGAGTTTGAGAAGCTTGGTCAGTTACGCCCCCATCCTCCAAACTGGAGATTTAGAATATCATTTTTCGGGGCTAAAATCATATATAAAGATGGGAATCACTCTCCTCTGGCACTGATTTTCTTACCAAATGCTTTCATGAAGGTATACAAGGGATATGCTGTCAGCACACACAAAAGGACAGTGGACACTTGTCCCGTTGTTAGATAAACACTCAGGTGGCTCACTCTGAAACTCCCTGCAGGCTCTCACCAAGGCTCCATTCACATCAAGCTCTTCCACCCAGGCCTTATCTATTCCTGTCCATTCTGCCCTATGGAATGCTTTTTATTGCTTGGACACACCATCTTCTCATATCATTAGATTTTTTTTCTTTTTTTTTTTGTTTTTTTTTTTTTTTGGTAGGATGGTAATTGAGATTTGCAAAGAGAGTTCAGGAAAGACAGAGAGCAAAAGTCAGGACAAACTGGGAGTAATTCATAGGAACCTGACTCAGAGAGCCTGCTCCTAGTGAGAGCCTAAGCCTATGACCAAGATGGAGCCCTGGGGAGTACAGACAAACACACCACTAGGAGTGAGTGACTGGAAAAAAGCAATGGATGAGAAACCAAGGGCACAGTCAACATGGTGGCCCTCTGACACCACCATGAGACATCTTGAAGGCAACTCCAGGGGCTGGAAGCAGAAGCTGCAAGGATGCCAATGTAATGTACCTGTTACAGGAAATGGTGAGGAACTGAGCAGACAAAACTAAGGTGCATGTTGATACTCTTTACCCTCCATGGTCAAAACCATCTCTTTCCATTTATTTTTCTATATTCTTCCTTCACAGCTTGAGCCCAATGTTAAATGTCCTATTATCCTCACATGACACCCGAAACCCTGCACAAGCACACACTGTAACTTTCTTTGCAAAGCATTTTTCACACCTACTGTGTCATTTAATTTACGCTACACTATGTGACATAAGCACTTAAATAAATCCAGGCCCAAAATGATTTATAGTCTTACACAAGAGAAAGAGCCTTCACACAAACCCAGATCCTCTGACTTGGGATCCTGTGCTTCTACAATATGCTGCTAGTGTATTTCTGACTCTCTAACTCTATTTGCTGTAAATTTCATTAATCTAGACTTCACTGATTCAGAATTGGTGAGACCATAAAACATCATCATGTGATACCCCACTTACTTGGAAATCTGGGATGTGCTATAATAAGTATTGTGCCTACAATATTGGTACAGGATATTGGACGGGAAAGCTATCACCCTGAAAGTACAGCAAAAGAAAGCCTGCCTTTGTTTATTCCATCAGGGCCAACATCACCAACTTAGCACCAACATGCAGTTTAAAAAAAAAAAATGGATCTGCTAACTACAAATGATGTAATTCTGTGTTTGTGGCTCATCAATGTTAAAAATTTCAAAAATATCCCCCACGTCTAAGCAGGATGATCTTAAAGTAATCGTACTGAGTCTATAGGCTAAAATAAAAACCAACCACTCTCACATGCTTTTGTCAAGTACCTTTATCATGTCTTATATTACCCTGTAGTTCAACTTTTCTCTTAATTTGTATCTGCCCCTCCTGAAAGAGTCCGGCATAAAGCTGGTTTTTAAATATTTGTTGAATGGAGGCGTAGAAGGACACACAAGGGAAAGAATGCATGTGTCCCTCAGGCTACAGTCCATGTCGGGTGAAGAGTGAAATGCTACTTGAGTCAGACCCAGCTGACCAAGCCTGGGGCTTTGCAATCATGTACATCTAAATTCAAATCCTGCTATTTGCCAACTGTGACACTGTGAGCAAATTAACTCCTCTCTTGATTCTAAGCTTCCTCATGAGCAAGACAGAGAGAACCCTGGGCACCATGCAGAAGTGGCAAGAGAGTTAAATGAAGACACAGATTTGGCACACTGCCAAGGCCGCCTGCAGTTTTGTTATTCTCCCCCCCTCCCTCTAGCCCACATTTAGCGTGACCCCTTGCACACCAACCTTCATAATAGTGCTTCCATATACAAAACCCCCTTGTAAAGCTAATGGCTAAACATCAACTTTCTTTACAATGGTGGCCACTTTCCCTTCCCTGAACATCAAATTTACCCATTCGTGATCTAGAGATAAGTTGTGCATGGCTGGTGTTCAACAAATTTTAATGCCTTTTGAGTAAATGTCCCAGGGAAGTGAAGCTCCCCCTTTTATACACCAATACCCCATATTTGAAAGCTTTCCAAAATATATTGTGCCCTTTATCACTTTGCTAAAATAACAGGTTGAAAGAACTTTAACCTTTTTTTTTTTTTTTTGACTCAGGGTTATCAACACAAACTTAAGACACAGCATTGGAATGAAAAGTTATAATTTTTCAGAGGCTTTTTAAGTCAGTACATTTGCTCATACTTAATATTGTCAGATTCCTACACTGTGATCATTCCTTTCATTTCTTCCTGTGGTCAGCAGCTTCATATCCTGGAAGGCATGAGACACCGTGGAATTTACAAAACAAAGTCCTTGTCATCTTCAGAGTTCATGAGGATCATTCTCAGATATTTCTCATCTGTGACTTCATGAGCACATGTTTAGTAAGAGCTATAAGGAAGACCCATATACTTCCTAGTCCAAGAATTCATGTTTCTATCTCTAATGTCTTACACGTTACAAGGTACTCAACAAATAGTTATACAGCGAATTAATAGAGTTAACACTACACAACCTATGTAATTATTGTTTTCTATTTGAGACTTTGTTCTACTCCACAGCTAGAGCCCTTACTCATTTGGGGCTGTACTTTTTTATCTGCAAAATAAGGCAAATAACCTTAAGGTTATTTCCAACATTAGCCCCCCCACCATGACCCTATCCTTCTAGGCACATATATATGTTCCATACGATAGAATTGCTGGAAATCTGACCACCAGATGAGTGAGGCACTAGAGGACATAGTGAATCCCTGTAATCCAGAGCCCTAGTACGAAAGCACTATCCTTGTACCACGGCAGCAAATATAGAAAGAAGTAGCTCTCCTACTCATTTCTCCCACCATTAACATCATATATAGGAGTAGAAATATTGGCCTTGGAATGTAAACATATTGATTTTGTGTGTGCGTCAAATGTTCATAAGTGGAAAACCAAGTATTTTTTCAAAAGAAGTCAACTGCATCCAGGCAAATAAAACCTTAATGGAAAATTTTCTTCTAATAACTATCATCTAGTGCGTTCGTTGACTCCTTGTTCCAAGCTATTTCTTCAAACACCACTTCGTTCATATAGTAACTTATCAGCTACATTTGCTTAAATAATACCACAGTTTCACTGTTTACACATAAATTCAATTCAACCTCCTTAAGCTACAGCCTAACTTTCTCCCTTAAAACCAAAATTTCTAAACGAAACGAGTTCATGAGTTTCACACAGAAAGGAAGTAGATGGTTTCAAATAACAAGTCAAACATTTGTCCACGAACATGGTTGGGAGGTCATCACAAACGCCGCTTCTCCAGAGGCCTGAGGTGGGGAAGCCTTGGACGACTTTCTCTTCCAGGTGGATGGTGTTCCTTTAATTCGATTCTACATGAATTCAAGGTATACTTCCTTAAGCATGCCAAATTCTCAAGAGAATACAAAAAAGTGAATAGAATATATCATCTCTGCCTCAGAGGAGATGCGGCAAGGCTGAGCACGTAAGAGCGGTAACACTGGAAAGGGATGGCTGAGGACAGAATCCCAACTTTTCCATAATTAGCTGTGAAACTTGGGCAAGTGACTTTACCTTTCTGATGCAGTGTCTATATCAGCATAATGCTGGTGAGAGCAGGTCTGACCTCACAGTGTTGTGCTGGGGATTACAGAAGCCATTGTGCCTAAGGCATTAAGAACAGTTCCTGGCACACAGTGAGCACTCAAGGTCAGTATCATCACTGTGATTGTTAGAATTGTCATCATTATGAATGTACAATCCAGTTGTTAAGATTTTTCATTTTTTATTTAATAAAATCAAAGCTATAACAGATCCTAGGAAACGAAAAGAGGAAAAATGGGGAAAAAAAACCTTTTCCAACAAGTTCCATCATTGTCCTCCTGTCTTCCTGACAAATGCTAACTATATCTACTCCTCAGAGAGATGGAAAGATGGCAGTGAGTGAGGGAGTGGATAAAGACATAAAGAAACATGATATAGAGGAGAGGAGAGAAAAAGAAAGGGTACATATGGAGGAGCATTTCTGAGTTCTTTAAAGCTTCCAGATAGGAGTTGAACTGGAGAGAGAGAGAGAGAGAGAGAGAGAGAGAGAGAGAGAGAGAGAAAAGAAGAAGAAGAAGAAGAAGAAGAAGAAGAAGAAGAAGAAGAAGAAGAAGGAGGAGGAGGAGGAGGAGGAGGAGGAGGAGGAGGAGGAGGAGGAGGAGGAAGAAGAGGAGGAGGAAGAGGAGGAGGAGGAAGTCATTTGCTCAGCCTTGCCTGGACTCTCTCCCTTCTCTGCTCAGAAAATCCTTCCTCAGGCATTGAGCTACCTCACTTAGCTTTTCCTTACCATTTCCATGTGTTTCTTTCCACCGTTTACTCTGTTTCACAGAACATTATATGTATTAAGGACTTTAGAAGTCACCTCATCCAACCCTCTTATTTTATACATAAGAAAAGCTTAGGGCCAATATGACAAAGTCATTGTCCCTGGTGGTACAACTCCAGAGGGGCACAAAATTAAAACTGGGCTCCTTGTGCCCTAGGCCTGGGCTGTCTCCCTTAGGACAACAAAAGGAGTACATTTACCAAAAAGGAGACTGGCTGGCTCTTGTCCCATTTGGCAGATACATAAATGTTTATCTTGGGAGGAAAATCTTGAGTAATATTTTTAAATGAATTAACAAGAATGGTACTGTTTTTAATTCAATAGACATGTTTTATTATTAACTTCATTGCCTGCTAAGCCTGAAATTAGGTTTTTCTATGCTTGGGCAGGTCCTGCCTAACCAATAACAGGACAATCAGATTTCAATTAAACAGATATTCCCACTTGGGCCATACACATAAACACACACACACACACACACACACACACACACACACACACACATGCACACAACCAAGAGGCACTTAATCAAAACAAACTTTGAGCCCATTCTGGTCACTCTCCTGGCCTATGTTTAGGAGAAGGAGATATCAAATATTACAAGATAAGACTCTGCTAGTACAAAAATTTTAAATCACTTGTCTTCCAAAAGAGGAACACATTTCTTGCTATTTCTCCATTTACTATTTCTAATCCAGCAACAAAAGGCAGCCTAACCACAGCCTTTAACACGCTTTTTATTTCTGGCTTCTGAATGTCTTCAATATGGGTTTGCCCAAATCAGGCCAATAGTCTCTTACATGTTCAATTTCTTTAATCCCAGCTTTCCCCTCTCCAATGGAAGACTGAAGCTCTAAAACCAGAGTCTTTCCATACATACTTTACATACATACATACTTTAATAACATACTTAAAAACAGATACCACATATATTTTCCTGTTGTTTTTTTTTTTATCTCAAATCTTTAAGTATCTGGCTAAGAGAAACCCTTTGAAACAAGAAAAAAAAAACCCTAGTTACCCTTTTCTCCCTTCTCTTTCCCTACTATCTGATGGGTAGAATCTCCTCTTTCATTTGCTTCACTGCGTGGGGTTTCAAACATAGGACGTCACCGTGATTAAGGGAAAGACTCAGGCATTCTTTTAACAGCTGCATCGACTACAGGGACATCTGACTGTGGGCCTCTAAAAGCAACTCAGCTCTGCTGTGTAAATAGGTGTTTACCTTGAGTAGAACAGACGCACATAAGGCTGATTTATTAGCACTGTTTGGTAAGTATTATTTATACAAATCCATACCCTCCTACTATTATGCGTTTTGTTTTTCTTTTCTCTTGAGGTGTCCTTCACAGAAGACATAGGCTGGCCACCATGGGGTGGCAGAAGTTGTGGCTGCCACCTCACTCATATGAAATTCAACAACAGGAAAACAGAACCCAGCATTACAAAAACCATCGCAAAAACCAAACATTCACACTCAAGAAGAACTGAACAAAGATTTGAAAGTTTCCAAGGACAGAGAAAAAAAAAAAAGTTGCCGCATCCTCCTACCCTGTATGCCAACGAGCAGTGGCCGTCTCTCCAGAGCAGTCTCTCCAGATGCCTCTCAAAAAAAGGAATGCACCAATGTAACAGGAGCTGAGATCCTGGGGGAGCCAATTAGATTTAAGCCGCTTTCAAAAATCTGTAAGAAAAAAAAATGGAATTAGAAAAGAAACTTGGCACTTGAAATGACATTTTATGTGTTTTGCTTAGGGCCTGTGGAATACTACTCATATAATGACTCGTTGTCACGCTTATAAAATAAACCTTGGGTTTTTAATATAATTGAATAAAGTCATTAGCTGGTGAAACAAACCTAGCTTCAGAGGAAGAATGTGGCACATCAAATCTAATAGGTACCTCATCCTTCATCTTTGGAATTATCGACCAAAACATGACAAATTAGGCTAAGGTCAATGGCAGATAACTGCAGAGAAACTCCTCCAATGGCTGCCTGTGTATTCCTCTGAGGCTCCTGCAATTGTCTAGCAAAGCGAGGGTAGGGGGAGACCTGCAAGAAAGCAAGAATTTTCAGATTCCATGCCCTGCCCCCAAGACAAGCTCTATGGCCTTTTGATAACCTGTGGCAAGAGAAGATGGGACTAGGGAAGAGAAGCTCTCAGAAAAATTGTGCCTCCGCAGTTGCAGAAGGTATCTGGAGAGACTGAACAGTCACTGCCAGTAGGCGTGCAGGGTAGGAAGATGCGGCAATGTTTTTCTTCCTTAGAAACTCGCAAATCTTGTTTCAACTCTTCCCAGTGTTAAGCTTTTGATTTTTACAATTGTTTTTGTAATGTTGGGTTCTGCTCAGTTGGGTTTCAGCTGTTGGTGGAAACATAAGACCTGGTGTCCCCGACTCCCGGATCTCTCCAGAGCTCACTATACTAATCTGGTGGCTATTTATGAATCAGGCATAACCTTTCTTAATTAGATATATAGCAGGTGTGTCAAAGACAACAGAATCAGGCAAAAAGACAGTAAGGCCTTAAAATAACCAACTTCAGTTGGGTTTCTGGGATGGTTTCTCTTTATTTAAGGATGAAGTAGCCACAGATCCATCTCCAAACATGATTTTGTAAAAGCAAACAGACTCTACCCTTGAGAACTTCATTCACTCCTTTACTTTTTTTTTGAATGTTTATTTATTTTTGACAGAGGGAGAGAGAGAGAGAGAGATAGAGCATGAGCGGGGGAGGGGCAGAGAGCGAGGGAGACACAGAATCCGAAGCAGGCTCCAGGCTCTGAGCTGTCATCACAGAGCCCGACTCGGGGCTTGTACTCACAGACCGTGAGATCATGACCAGAGCCAAAGTCGGACGCTCACCCGACTGAGCCACCCAGGCGCCCCTCCTTTACTTTTTTAATACAGCATCAAAGTATTTGGGTCTAAAGAAGCCCACAAAGAGGTAAAAGGAAACATGCCCTCTTGAAAAACATTCCAGGGCTACTGGGCAAACATATGCTTTTGTTCTATGATGTGGTAGACTGTTTCAATTACATCACCTCAATTCTCCTTCTAGAAGGGATGCTTATCTCATTGTCTCTGGTGACAAATATGGGTTCCGCAGCTAGTCTGTGTCAAGCACTGAACCACATGTCAGGAGGGACAACAGGAGAAGAGAACTCCTATTCTGTCTCCACAGAAACTACACTCAAAGCTAATGAAGACGTACATATCTCTTGGACATCAACCTTAGCAACATTTTTTGGGATATATCTTCTCAGGGAGACAAAAATGAAAATAAACCATTGGGACTACATCAAACTAAAAAGTGAAGGAAACCATCAACAAAACAAAAAGACAACCTACTGAATGGTAGAAGATATTTTCAAATGATAAATCCAATAAAGGGTTGATATTCCAAAGATATAAAGACCTCATACAACTCAACACAAAAACCAATAATCCAATTAAAAAATAGGCAAAGGACCTGAATGGACATTTTTCCAAATAAGACATACAAATGGCCAACTGTATGTCTTGAGAAGATGCTCAACATCACTAATCATCAGGGCAATGCAAGTTGAAACCACAATAAGACACAATCCCACACCAGTAAGAATGGCTTGTATCAAAAAGAAATAAGTGTTAGTGAGGATATGGAGAAAAGGAACCCTCCTGTGCACTATTGGTGAGATGTAAACTGGTACTATAGAGAACAGTGTGGACCTCCCCCCCCCGCCAAAAAAAATAAAAATAGAACTACCATATGATCCAGAAATTCCACTTCTGAGTATTTACCCAAAGAGAAGAAACACACTAATTTGAAAAGATATATGCACCCCTGTGTTTACTGCAGCATTGTTTACAGCAGCTGAGGTATAGAAGCAACCTAAGGGGCCACTGATAGATGAATGCATAAAGAAGATGTGTTATATACATACAATGGAATATTAACCATAGTAAAGAATGAAATCTTGCATTATGTGACAATGTGGATGGACATAGCGCATATTATTCTACATTAAGTCAGAGAGAGAAAGACAAATACTATATGATTTTGCTTATATATGAAATCTAAAAAAATAAACAGAAAACAGAAACAGACCCATAAATACAAAGAACAAATTGGTGGTTCCCAGATGGAAAGAGGTTAGGAGAATGGGCAAAAGAGGTAAGGAGGCTTAAGAGGTACAAACTTCCAGTTACAAGATAAATAAGTCACGGGGATCAAAAGTACAACATAGGTAATATAGTCAATAATACTGTAATAAGGTTGAATAGTGACAGAAGGTGACTATACTTATCACGTTGAGCAATGAATAACATATAGAATTTTTGAACCACTGTGTCATACACCTGAAACCAATATAACATTGCATGTCAACTGTACTTCAATAAAAAAAAAGGTACATGTCTGTGTGTCTGTGCAAGAAGCAGCTCACATTTCAAAACCCATCTTTTTCAAGTTCCACCTTAAATACAGCCTATTCCATGAGACTGTTCTGATGTCCTAACCAGAAATAACATCTCCCTTACCTAAGCTCCTGTACCTTTTTCTATTTTGTATTTTAGCAGTTTATATACCTGTCTTATTGCCTCCCCCTTAAATTATTTGAACATTATTGTAATGACTGGCAAGAACAAAATATGTCAGTAAATGTCAAGTTCATGAATGTATGGTGGACACAGTATCTGAGTTACTGAGGAACCCAAGTGGTCAGGAAAGATTTCACCCAGCTATACTCAACAGCACACCAGAGTTGAATTATCAAAGAGAAGAAAGAGCATATCTACATTAAGTAAGAAAATAAGCAAAAGTCTGATGTCTTTGGATATCTCCTAACACAGACATTTAAAATGTAGCAGGTTCTGATGACCCTCTGATTGGCCATGAAGGGCAATCAGAGTCCTTTGAAGATGGGATCATCAATCCCAGGATAGCACTAATCCATACCAGTGACTGGGGAATAATAATATCTTTGTTTTTGAAGGCCAGGAACTCCTTTGAGAACCTTCACCCTGCAGAGAGCAGGTAATCTTCAGAAACAATTGAATTCCCATGTCTACATTTACCACACTGAATGGTATGACCTCTTTGGAGAGTAGGAAGGATTAAGAACTTAATTAAACCAATGCTTTGTTATGCACAACAACTTCAGCCAATCACAGTAACCAGCTTTGTCTATGAACTTTGGAAGAGTATTTTCCCTAGATAATTACAAAATGGGAACACATATATGGTATCAGCCAGATCAAAGCATTTCATGATCGTAACTAAATAGTATCAATATAAATATTTGAGCTTTGGAATGGTTTTCAAAGAAATCGCATTTAGAATGTCTCTTTAGAGCTGACAGTCTTTGAAATTACTGTTCCTTAAGCACTTACTTTCTTTTTGGCCTCATTGTGTACATCATGCTGCTCTTCCCCAATTTCCCAGGATCCCCAAGGTCATTCTCTACGGTGTTTGCTTTAAACTCAGCTTGGTGCCCAGATTCTGCTTTCAAACTCACTCGGATGACCCTTTCCCACACTGGGTCTCTTCATCCTTCCCGACATCCAGATCTAGTTGATCTGCATTTTCTTCAAAAAGTTTCACTTCCCAGTAACTGCAATCTGCTTCTTGCATAGTTTCCTTGCCATTCCCCTGAGTAGGTCGCTGCCCTGAAGGCAGAGAGGAGGAGCTTTTTGATGCTAATGAGGCCTCTGTGCCGGACTCACAGCTAATGGGGAGGAGCCCAGTATGGTAGTTCTCTGGGGAGCCCAGGTGAATGCAAGTGTAAGGGCACAGCTGAGAGTCATTTAAGCACCTTGCCGTTAGCCTAAAACAGGTATTCCAACATCTGAGCAGTGACCTGTAAATGGCTTGCATAATGAAGAAATGAGTCAGTGTACTTGGCAATTCAGACCTGAACTACATAAGGTATTAATTCAAAAGGAAATCTGAGAAGAGGACTGTTCAATGGTGACACATGGTTTTTTCTCTGAGGTGCCGGTAGTGGAATAAGGGTTAATGCATTATGGACATCCATATCCTTCTGCTGTTTTTCATCGTTGTGAACTTCTAGGGGACTCTTAGGTCCACTTTGAGCCCAGCTAGCCTTGCCTCCTGGGCATTCCGGGGAAAGAGAGCATGCCCATTACTTGTCCCATTAGCCCTCCTCCAGAATTGAAGAAACCTGCTGCAGCCTTTTAGAAGATGCAGGGGAAAAAACCATCACATGTTTTTTAACACTGAGAAATCTCCCAAAATAAGTGAAGTCTCAGCCAACATACACCAACCAAGGAATCAAAAGTCATGTATGAGACCTTAGGGTAATCTTTCAGATGGTCCGAATGACAAAGGAAAAGTGTCTGACACCCTAACCAGAGAAGACACAACGGGCAAGGCTTACCTTTTCGGACCTAATGACAAACCTTTAAGGAGCTCTTAGGATACACCAGGAATTTATTTGTATTATCTCATTTAATCCTCATTACAATCACTTAAGTTAGACGGTAGTATTAACATTCTCATTTTGGGGGGTGCCTGGGTGGCTGAGTCAGTTAAGCGTCTGACTTCGGCTCAAGTCATGATCTTGCAGTTAGTGAGTTCGAACCCCATGACAGTCTATGCTGTCTATGCTGACAGCTCAGAGCCTGGAGCCTGCTTTGGATTCTGTGTGTCCCTCTCTCTCTGCCCCTCCCCTACTCGTGCTCTGTCTCTCAAAAAGAAATAGAAACGTTACAAAAATATTCTCATTTTTAAGATGGAGAAATCGAGGCTTAGCAAGCTTAGTTAAGTAAATCATCCAAGTCTCCCCAATTAATAAGTAGCAGAGATGGGATGTGAATACACGCTATCAATTACTAGTAGTATCAGTGGCAAGGGAGATTTTTCTATCACGAGTAGGCTGTTTCTGAGAAATTTTGGAGGATGAAGGAAAAGAGTGAGCAGAAAAAAAAACAAGAGTTCCTCAACAACAACAGCAACAACGAGACTCTGACAAGAATTAAAAAAAGAAACCCGAGGAAAACACGAGATTTCTCCAACCACACTGTCAGTTCATTTCTCTGTTATCTGGCTTAATGAGGCAAAAGGAGAGTCTAAAGTTGAACCTAGTGAACACTTGCCCACAGAGACAGGTTTGTTCGTAGCCAAGTGAGTCGTCTGCTCAAGTTACCCATGTAGACTGAAGCCTCACCTCACATGGTGTCATTCTCATTCAAGTATGATCCGTCCCCATTTGCCTATTTCCAGCGGTCAACGCCCAGGAAATGAGTTTCCCAACTGTGTCTCCTCCTTGGGGAGCCTGGGGAGGGGTGGTGACATCATGGGAACAATATCTGTCTTCTCTTCTAGGACTCAGCTGAATGTGTCAAATAAACGCTACTGCTAATCCTGCAGCAATGAATGAATTATTCGAATGCCAAGCAAATGTATGTGGAAAACAGCATACTATCTCCATCCCAGCCCCAAAGAAAAGGGGGAAAGGCAGCAATGAGAAACTACTCAAGCGAAACCACACAAGGGAGGTGAGCTTTACTCACTCCCTTCACTTCTCACACACACAAAGTGAACCTACATTTCCATTTTCATATTGCCGTAAACAGGTAAAAACAGAATTTGCTTCCTCCTCTGTGCTCTCATGCTCCTTTGTACAAATTGCTAAATTATAGTGCTTACCATATTGTCCTGTAATTATATTTTAAGTGTCTGCCTTCCCACTAATGTAATAGCTCCCTTTCTCCCCTGAATATTTGTATCCAATGCATCTGGTATCAGGCTAAACAAAAATTTGTTAAACAAATGAAAGACTGAATGGAACAATGAATGAATGACAGCTTGCTCAAAAGCTCTCTTTAACTAGGGCAAAAAGAAATGTTCTTTTTTCCTCTGTCTTTATGACTGAAGATAGTTGATACTGTCACACTTACACTGGGGGGTGAATCATGCCTGTTTGTAGTATTAGGTTTCTAGGATGTTCTGGCACTTAATGAATGTTCTCTGTGTGGCTGTGTGTGTGTGTGCATGTGTGTGTGTGATTGTGTGTGTGTGTGTGTGTGTGTGTGTGCGTGTGTGTAGGCTCCTCTGCTCCTATATTCTATAGAATTAATTTCTCCCACCTTATACCTACCAAGCCTATATATCTCATAACTTACTCCCTTAATCACGGATTTTCTTTGAACTTAACTAATTCAATTAGAATTTTTTTTTAAAAAAAGGCATTCTTATTGTAAGTTGGACAGAGGAAAGGTCAGAAAACGTGACATATTCCAAGTTTGATGGATGTTGGATATTCAACAGGACTTGATACAGACACAGCCCCTCCTCTTTCAGAATTTACAGTCAGTGGGAAGAAGAGAGATAAATAATAAGGTGAGTAAAGTATAGTGACTATAATACAGAGGAAACAAAAGGTGTTATGAGGGCACATAAGAAGGAGATCAAGCCCAGTCTGGAGATCAGGAAGGGTCTCCTAGACAAAGTATCTTTTAAGTTTCAGCCTGGGTGGGTAAATAAGACTTAACCAGGTAAAAGGGGAATTTGGCAAAGAGAAGTACCACAGGCAAGGAAGAACACAATGCAAGCAAAACACTTTTAAGAAGATAAGAATGGCTAGGGTTTAAGTGAGGGGGCAAGCCTGGGCCTCGGCTTACTTACTGTAAGAGCAATGGGAAGCCACTGAAGGATTTTAACCAAGGTGGTGATATTTGGGTCTGAGGTTAAGGAAAGAGGCTTGGGTTATAGGTAAAGACACACAGATTTGGGGGCTGTATTAGTAGAGTAGGCTAAGAGTAATAATAAGGATCTTCAACATTGTCCTTATAGAAAGATGACTCTGGCTGTCATATGGAGAATGGATTATAAATATGCGAGACTATGTCCATAGATAGACACTCTTTGGATGCCATTTTGATAGGTCACATGAGGATAGAAATGATAGTGAAAATGGAAAGAAGTGGATGGGTTCAAAAGAACATTAAGACAAAATTAATAGACTTTGCCAACTGACTAGACCACGGTTGGCAAAGTTTTCTGTAAAGGGCCAGATCAACAAACCTTAGCCTTTGCTGGCCATACGGTTTCTACCACAACTACTCAACCCTGGTGTTTTGGTGAGAAAGGGGACATATGTAGGTAAATGAGCGTGACTTCATGCCAACAAAAATTTATTTATAAAACACAGGCAAACAGGACAAATTTTGCCTGACTGAAGTTTGCCAACCCCTAGACTAACTGAGGGATGTGGCAGTAAGGGCAGTCAAAAATGGCTCCCAAGTATGTCACTTGGGTATCTGGTTGGCTAGGCCTGCTCTTTACAGAGGAAGGGACATTGGAAAGGAATGGGGTCAGAGAGAGGGAGGTAGTGGCCAGGCTTTAGACAAGCTGAGTGTAAGATATGTCCAGTAAACAGTCAGATGTTTGGATCTAGATTACGAAAATGACCTAGGCTATTTGTAAAGATATATAGGTTCGGGAGTTGTCTTAGGGCAGACTAGATGTTGTTAGCAGACCACCAAAAATCCATGGATTTAGTAAGAAGTTTCTCCCATCGTGATACAAGGAACTCAGATGCGGGGGTGGGAAGACTGTCATTCCACGAGCCTGTCCAACAGCAGCATCCATCCCACTTAGCCAGAGGAGAGAGGTTCAGAGAGGAGCGCCTGTAGGGCTTTTTATGGCCCAAGTCTAAAAAGGGCATGCACCACGTCTACTCACATTCCCCTGGAGAGATCTCACTCACATGGCCACCCACCTACAAGCAAGGCTGGGAAACACACTAGAGCTGTGTGTCGAGGATAAAGGTAGAATGGATTTTGGTGGGCAGCTATCAGGATCTGCCACAAGGGTCAAAATTAAAGAACAGGCCAGGAAAGCATGAAGACGAAGAGAAGTGAGCCAGACAACGGTGAAGAGTGAGAACAAGTTCAGGGCTCTGCAGAACACAAGTGTTAGAAGACGAACTGAGGAGGAAGAAGATGTAGCAAAGGAGAATGACAAAATGAAAATAAAACTGGAAGACTGTGTTAGGCGTTTAATGTACATAGGTAGAAAGGAATGCACACTTAATTGTTAAGCATTGATCCCATCTCTGACAAGCTGACACTTATTTGGTACCTCTGATACCATAAAAAAATGGCATGAAAATGAGCCCAATTGCATTTAAGAGAAAACGGCAAAATCAGCCCCTCAATAGAGCCAGATTTTCATTACCATTCAGATGGACTGCTTTAGGGCTATGCGCTGCAATATTCATTTTTTTTTCATTCACTTTTTGTATCCATAAATCAACCTATGTAGGTAAAATGTATTTTACATGGACCTATTAATATAAATATGAATACACACCTGTCTGCATATACACACACACTCGGCACTCACAGGATCCATTACCACAATGCACTTCTGTTTTGCTTCCACTTTTTGCAATTCTCCGTTCTCTCTGCTTTGCTCAAGGCTTCTCTTCCAGCTCCCACCCCACCTGTTTGTGTGTCTGTTGCTGGCTCCGGATGAGAAGACCAAGAAGAAAACGGGTTGGATTCCTCCCTGATAACATTTTAGGCACTGCTTCATTACCACAAAAAAAGACACAGCCTGTAGCTTAAACAAAAAAACCCAGGCTGGAACCTCCATGCTGCCTTCCCTCAGCAATTCTGAGCCAAGCAGACTTAAGTGAAGAAAAGAAGAACATGGGATCTTGCAGAGCTGTCTACCAATCCACCTTCTTCTCTCTCTTTAGAATCTAAAGTCTTTGGGACAAAGAAGGGGATTCTCAGGATTTTATATCTGGAACACTCTTTTTTGCAGAACAGCCAGCCTTGCTTATAAATAAATTAAAAAAGAAAACAAGCAGATTAAAAAAAAAAAAAAGATCTGCCCAGGAGGTACACAGATGGTAAAGAAAACAAAATTAGTAACCTCTTCTACTTGCTCAGCATAAATTATTAGTGTACTCAACCTGACCAAGTGACTATTTATAAGCCTGACCTCGAACTTCATGGCGTTCAATAAACATAAATTGAGGATGGCGACGATGCTACCCATATTTCCTTACTTAATGACACACAGTTGGCAGTTCAGTGGCACAAATCATATGCATTTTATTCTACCGTTACTGCTCTTCTCATGCTAACTCATATCAGGTGTGAATCTATTAGAAATAGCCTTCCAATTAGCAAAATTAATTCTTCCTTTGATTTGAGAGAGGCCAACTAGTGAGTGTAAGCACAGGACAACTTTGCAAGCAGCGTTTCTTCCCTGGCTTCTGTGAGCTTTTCTGTCAGCTCCAACAAGTCTTTCTTATTGCTACTTTTCCAGGGTCATCATTATTCAAAGTCTGCTAGCTTCAAGTATCATGTGCAAGGCACATCTAGAAATGTAGCTGCTGAAGCAGATTGTGTATGAAACTGAGAAACTGCAACTTGTCTCACACCAGCTAGGTGAACTATGTAGGGTTTTTTGTTTTGTAATTCTAGATTCCCAGCTAGTCCACAGGGGAGTCGTAGCGGAAGGGCAGGAGTTCACCACCATGATGTGTCTGGGACCTGTGGAAGAGCCACAGGCATTTCTTCGAAAAGAATCTGGGAATGCAAAACACAATGTCAACACTCGGTCCAATGCCTTCAAAGGGCACTGGGGCTGAGGCCCATCAGTTTTGTCCAGTCAGATCACTCCCTCATCCTTGTCAGTGTCCTAAAGCCACCAACTTACTCTGCCATCTTCTCCTCTTCACAAGACAATTTTCTGTCTCCTCCACGACCAAAAACTTGAGGCCATTCACCAACAGTGCTGGGAAACCCAGAGCCACCCTTCACTCTTCCATGTGCATCATTCACCATTCTTCATGGAACTCACCAAAACAGGCTTCGCATCTAACCCTCTTCTCCCCATCTGCTATGTCGCCTGGGTTGAGGTCCCTGTCACCCCTTATTTGGATTACTAAGGAACGTCTAGTGATCTCTTTGCTTATAGGCTGATTTCTCTAGAATGGATAGTACATGTGAAAAATTAAAAAAAGAAAATCTCTCTAAAACTCAAACCAAACAGTGTCAGGCCTCTGCTTAGAACACTTTAACAATACAGGCCATCTGAAAAATATCCAAATTTCTTACACGGTTGAAAGAACCCCAAGCATTAGGCACCTGACCATGGCTCCAACTTCATTTCTCATGACATCTGCCCCGTATTTCACATAACACACACACACACACACACACACACACACACACACACACACACACATCCTGCTACTTCTTACCTCTGAGACCATTCATGCTAACGTCTCTGCCTGGAATGCACTTCCCCGTTACCCCAACCTGACCCTCACTTGGCTTACTCCTGCTACATCTTTACGGTTCATTCAGGGGTCACCTCCTGAAAGCCTTAGAAATCATTCTCAATACTCCTCAAATACTCTCCACCTCACTCTGTAAGGGAAAGTTAGCACTGCTCGATGATAATATATTTTTGTATTTCTGAGTTAATATCATGGTAATAGATCTGCGGAACAGAAGAAAGGAAGCAGAATTAGATTCCAAAACCCATGGGAACTTTGTATGTGATGGAAGTGGAAAAGCAGCGAACTCTGGAATAATGGTGCTGAGGTAATGGAGAAATACTAATTTTGGATCCTTACCAAGTGTCTGCCCCCCAAATTAATTCCAGATAGATTAAATCTTTAAATGTTAAAAAAAAAATCACAAATGAACCAGAAGAAAATTCAAGGGACAATTTCTATAATCCAAGGGGAAGAAGATTTTTCTAAGCATGGCTTTAAAGCCAAAACTATAAACATTAATACATTTGATTAAATAAATAACTTTTTAATTGTGAAAAATACTATAAATTCAAAGGAAAAGACAATTAACAAATTGACAAAAATGTATATTTGGCCCACTGCCTGGCATCTAATTTAGAGCAAGTTGATTTATATGGCAGAGGGTTCATCTCCCTAATATATAAAGAATTCTTGTGAACCAATACAAAAATACAACTCCCTATTAGAAAAAGCAAAACAAACAACCTTCACAGGTTTATAAAATGCTTCTAAATTTATGTAAAGTTTTCAAACTCCCAAATCAAAGATATTTAAATTTTAAATAATATTTTGCATATCAGAATGACAAATATTTCAATTGTTTTAATGTTTATTTTTGAAAGAGAGACCGAGCATGAGCTGGGGAGGGCAGAGAGAGGGAGACACAGAATCTGAAGTAGGTTCTAGGCTCTGGGCTGTCAGCATAGAGCCCAACGTGGGGCTCGAACCTGCCAACCGCAAGATCATGACCTGAGCCTAAGTCAGACGCTTAACCCACTGAGCCACCCAGGTGTCCCTAGAATGACAAAAATTTTAAAAATACTTTCAGTAAAGATATGAGAAAATGGGTACTGTTAAACACCATTGATAAAAGAGCCCTGAAAAGTAGTTTAACATGCGTATCAAAAATTATGACCCAGAATTTTCACCAGAATTTATCCTAGAGAACAACTTAAATGTCCATGAACACAGAGTTACTTAAGAAATTATAGCGGCTCTTTATATTGCAATATCATATACCCACTAAAATGAAAGATATATGCAAAATTAGTTGTACAGAAAACTACACATGTTACAAAAGTTTCTAAAATTGGGTGAAAAACAATGTACGACATTGTCCTGTGTTAAAATATATTTGTTTATATAAACAGGAAGTGGGGGGGGAAGTACATACTTGGAAGGATATTTACCAAAATGGAAATAATCATTATCTCTGAGAAGTGGGACTATAAGTTCTTTCTTCACATCTTCCTTTCTTCTTCACACCTTTTCATATTATCTAATTTTATCAACAGCCCGTGTACTTTTACAATTAAAAACTAATTCCCAACAATACGATATACTTCCATTGTTTGGAAATAAAATGGAGAAAGACAAAAACGACGTTCACGAGTGCATTGAGAGAGCAGGGTCACCTGTCTAAAAGAGCTGCCACCAACGAGGAGCCCTGAGGAAGTTCATCCACTACAGGTCTGCCAATGGGACACCACAGAAAGACCTGAACTACTGCCTGCACAATTCACACCATAAATTTACTTTTCCAAATCTTTCTCATACACAAGCCATCAAGCCTCTGATTCCAGTGAGCATAAGAAAAGGATGAATTGTTAATTTTTATAATAAAGGAGGTAATTTCCTCTCTCCCTCTCTCTGACAGTTTGCCTATTTTTAGTCAGAAAAAAAAAAAAAAAAAAAGCCAAAAGACCTTTCAGCTCTAAGGGTAAACCCATGAATAGGTTACCAGAACATGTTGTAAGTCTACATATGTTCCTTTTTTTTTTTTTTTAATGTCTATGATTAGCTAATAGTTCTCACAAAAACAGATGGGAATCAGAATATGATTAGAAAAATGCAACAAACAAAATGTCAACTAACTAAGCTTTAAATTCTACAGATTTTATTACCCAATATTACTTTAAGCCCATCATTTTAAAATAGGGACTTTCAACCATGGGGAGCAGGACAAAGCTAGGACTTAGTGACTGGTCTTTCTGAAAACAAAGGAAGTAAAAGTTATTTATAGTGACCTTTTAATGTTTACCTTAGAGCTGGCTAATCAGATGTAAATTGTCACCCATGGATATGCATAATCAACTTTATTCCCTTTGCTAATTGAGAAATAGAGCTGTTAATGTCAAAAAACATTTGAAAAATGCACCAAGCTTGTTCAGTGGAGCAAGTTCTTTATAAAAGTCAGAGTTTCCATATGGTAAAATCATGGAAATTAGGCTAAGGGGAAAAAAAAAAACCACTAGGAAAGACTAATTTGTTACTGAGCTAGTCTGTGCTGGAACAAAATCAGTCTTAACGACCCTAACTGCAGGATTTTATTTATTTTTTTTTTTTTACCACTTTTTATGTTCAAAAATAACTCCATCAGCTCTTAGGAAAAATCATTCCATCACCTTACTCCAAAGTTCCTCTCCTGCTGAGCTGATGCTTTCCAAGCTGGCCACGGCTCTGGCTTAGGAGGCACTTTGCCAAGATACTCACATACCTACAGGACTTGGTTCACACAAGTCAGCCCCTTCCCCTTCTTTCAATCTCCTGACATCTTGTAGTTTACTTTAAAACTGACTACCATCAGGTACAGGAGTCTCACTTCAATTGTGTAGAAAGGGAACAATGTCTTCCCTTAAGCGACACTTCAAGATTGCTTCCATCTTTATAATACCTGCAGAAGTCTGCATCATTTCAACTTATTGTTGATGTATGGAGAAGGTGTGCCTTCTCCTCTTCTAAGATCCACCTCTACCCTTATTCACTGACTCCCTTGTTTTATGAAACCCAAGTGTTTTTCCCCTGGACAGTCCTTACTAATGAACATTCTTTCCTGTGCTATAGCCTGAGTAAAATCCTCTCCTGAATTGTTTGGTGCATTTCGTCTTTCACGTGGTGCATTTAAGAAATTATGGTCACCCCTAGGCGTAAGCCCCAAGCATTCTCCTTTCACAGGGATGACCAACAACCACTGTTTCTAGTGAGGAAAGAACATAGTAAGTCAATCACAAGCATTAACAGCACACATATACAACATCATTTAAGACACCAGAAGGTAAACAATGTGGAGGAGTGTCGGGGGATGGGGGGGGGGGAGTTATCCTACAGAAGTCCAGACATCAAACAAACAGTCATCAGGCCTCTCTGAGTGATATGTTCACTAGACATATCTCATATGAGGCGTATGCTATTCTGAGAAGGCAACATAATTAGTGGCATAAGCATGTGTGTTGAACAGTGGTTCCTTCAATCATCCCCACCACACGCTACAAAATCCTAAGTAGGTTAATTTCTCTCACCTTCATTTTGTCATCTGTAAGCATTTTAACTAGCCTAACCAGTCAGAGGGCCTACCTTGGCTCAATGAAACATTTTCAAACCCTTTTTCTTTCTACCTTTAAATTCTATAAACCTTTCTTCTTTTTTTAATAATAGCTATATTGGGATGTAATTCATATACCATAAAAAGTTAACCATTTAAAGTGTACAATTTAGTGAATATTAGTATGTTCAGAGTTATGTAACAATTACTGCTGTCTAATCCCAGAACATTTTTATAATCCCCAAAAGAAACCCCATCCCCATTAGCAGTCACTCCCCATTCCTCCATCACAACCATGGCAACCACTAATCTACTTCCTGTTTCCTGCGTTTTTGTTTGTTTGTTTTTTAAGTTGACTTCATGCTCAGTGCAGAGCCCAACACAGGGCTTGAGCTCACGACCCTAAGATCAAGACTTGAGCTGAGATCAAGAGTCAGACACTTAGCTGATGGAGCCACCCAGGCACCCCTCTACTTTCTGTGTTTAAGGATTTGCCTATTGTGGACATTTCATATAAAGAGAATCAGTAAGTGGCCGCTGTGCCTGGCTTCTTTCACTAAGCATAATGTCTTCAAGGTTCATCCTTATAGCCTGTGTCAGTACTTCGTTCCTTTTTGTAGTTGAATAAAATGCCATTGCATAGACATACCAGCTTTTGTTTATCCACTCATCAGTTAATGAACGTTTGGTTGGTTTCCATTTTTTAGCTATTTTGAATAATGCTGTTAGGAACATTCACGTATAGGTATTCAGATGGACATATATTTTCATTTCTCTTGGGTGTACACCTAAGAGAAAAATATATCATAACTGTATGTCTAATTTGTGAGGAACCAGACTTTTTTCCAAACTAGTTATACCATTTTCTTTGCTTTTTGACTACTTTTGGTTCTTTCTATGTTGGCTTTCTGGTTGTTTGAGCTTAGCTGGGAAAATAATAGGGTGATTATAAAGACATTTTCTACAGAATGGGCCATTTTTAGCCTAGTGTTTAGGTAGACACAAACACAACAAGGTGGCGGATGTGTTTCTGTGTACATAAAGTAGTGCTAGAGAACACGCAGCCAAAACATCCATGGAAGGCAGCACTGATGCCTGCAGCTCAGGAACCACCTTATAAAGTGGTGAGGGGATTTTGCTGCCGTTTAAAGTTTTATCCTCTAGACTTATAATGATAAACCATATAAATATAAGCACACTCATATCTTTATCTCAGGGGCTTACAATGTAACCAGAACAGTACAACAGGAACATAAATAACAAAAAATATGTTTTTTTTTTTCAAAAACTACTATATGAGAAAATAATTCCATCTGGGCACACCAGGGAAGATTCTTTTGGAAAGGAAAGCATCTTTACTGGTTGTTAAAGGATAACCATGTTTTAAAACAGCAAAAGTGAGGAGAAATTGCATTTCAAACAGAAAAAAATAGAATAATCAAAAAGAGTGCAGGGTGAAGGAATAAGAATGAGGAGTTAGAAAGCATAGGAAACACAGCAAGAAAGAACTGACATTTTGGCAAGTGACTAAATGTGAAGTGAGGTAGAAAGTGGAGTAAAAAATGACTCCCGGGTGCAGCAAAAGCAGTCCTAAGAGGGAAGTTTACAGCAATACAGGCCTATTGTTGGAAGGCCTGTACTCTGAAAACTATAAAACACTGATGAAAGAAACTGAAGATGACACATAGAAATGAAAAGACATTCCATGCTCATGGACTGGAAGAACAAATATTGTTACAATGTCTCCACTGCCCAAAACAATCTGCAGATTTATTGTAATCCCTATCAAAATACTAAGAACATTTTTCACAGAACTAGAACAAACAATTCTAAAATTTGTATGGAACCACAAAAGACCCCACACAGACAAAGCAACCATGAAAAAGTAAAGCTGGAGGTTTCACAAGTCCAGACTTCAAATTATATTACAAAGCTGTAGTAATCAAAACAGTATGGTACTGGCACAAAAATAGACCCATAGATCAGTACCACAGAATAGAAATCCCAGAAATAAACTCACAATTACATGATCAATTAACCCTTGGAAAAGCAGGCAATAATATGCAATGAGAAAAGGTCTCTTCAACAAATGGTGTTGGGAAAACGGGATAGCTCCATGAAAAAGAATGAAACTAGACCATTTCTTACACCATGCACAAAAATAAACACAAAATGGATTAAGGACCCTAATGTAAGACCTGAAACCATAAAAATCCTTGAAGAGAACACAGGCAGTAATCTGACATTGGCCATAGCAACATTTTTCTAGATAGGTCTCCTGAGGCAAGGGAAATAAAAGCAAAAATAAATATTGGAACTGCAGCAAAATGAAAAGCTCCTGCACATCAAAGGAAACAACTAATGAAAGTAAAAAACAACCTACTGAATGGGAGAATATATTTGCAAATGACATCTTTGATAAAGGGTTAGTGTCCAAAATATATAAAGAACTTATACAACTCAACAGCCAAAAAACAAATAATCCAATTAAAAAGTGGACAGAATACATGAACAGATATTTCTCCGAAGAAGACACCCAGATAGCCAACAGACACATGAAAAGATGCTCAACATCACTGTCAGGGAAATGCAAATCAAAACCATAATGAGATACCACCTCATATTTTTCAGAATGGCTAATATAAAAAACTCAAGAAACAACAAGTGTTGGCGAGGTATGGAGAAAAAAGGAACCCTTGTGCACTGCTGGTGGGAATGTAAATTGGCACAGCCACTGTGGAAAACAGTATGGAGGCTCCTCAAGAAATTAAAAATAGAACTACCCTACAACGCAGCAGTTGCACTACTGGGTATTTATCCAAAGAATACAAAAATTCTAATTCAAAAGGAGATCTGCACTCCTGTATTTAGTGCAGCATTATTTATAATAGCCAAGATACGGAAGCAGCCCAAGGGTCCATCGACAGATGAATGGATGAAAGAAGGTGTGGTGTATATATAAAAGGATTATTTCTCAGCCATAAAAATGAATGAAATCTTGCCATTTGCAACATGGATGAGGCTAGAGAGTAGAATGCTAAGTGAAATAAGTTAGAGAAAGACAAATACCACGTGACTTCACTCACATGCAGAATTTAAGAAACAAAACAAGCGAACAAAGGAAAAAAGAGAGAGACAAGTCAGGAAACGGATTCTTAACTATAGAGAGCAAACTGATGGTCACACAGGGGAGACGGGCGGGGTGAAACAGGATGGACGAAATAGGTGAAGGGGATTAAGAGTACACTTAGTGAAGAGTACTGAGTAATATATGGAACTGTTGAATCACTGTATTACACGCCTGAAACAAATAGAACTCCGTGTTAACTATACTAGAATTAAAATAAAAATAAACAAAAAAATCAAAATATCAAAGTCAAACAAACAAACAAAAAAAGAAGATGATTCCCAGAGTTTTGGCATAGAAGACAGGACAGATGATAGTGCCAGTACAGAAAATAACGGGAAAGCCTATTGGAAGAGCTGGTATGAGTGGGAAGGCAGAGTTCAATTTCAGACATACATTGAGTTTAAAGTACCAGAGGAACATAAGGAGGTGAGAGGTCCATCAGGCAGATGAAAATGCAGAACTGGAGCTCCGCAAATATTTCCTAATGGATACCATTGCTGAGGCCTTCAGAGTAGGTGAAGAGAGAGGGGAAGGGGCCTGTTTTAACTCACATCCAAACAGGAACCTTAGTCCCCCCCGGGAAACAAAGGGCCGGGGCTAGGTAGGGCCGGAGTTTGGGAAAGGGGCCTAATTTTAGGGCTGATCCTTGAGGTTCACGTTCTGAAGGACACAGCAAACTCGGGTTTAATCAGGCCAGTGCTTCAGGTTCAATCTAGTAGGCCAGGCACAACAGCAGGTATTTCCCATCAGAGTTGAGCCACGTCAGAGCAGATCTCCTTCGACTGACTGAAGAGGTAAAAGGCGGAGTCCAGCCTCTCAGGACCAGCAAGAGCTAGGAAAATTTATCCAAAATATCCAAATTCCATCCAAAGGGATGGGTTCACTGAAGACTCTGGTTCACACCGACTGAACAGACTCAGCAGCCTCTGGGGTAGGGACACAGCTTGGTGTGAATGTGGGAGACGCACCCTGTCTCCTCACTCTCAACACCTGGCCAATAGCAGAGCAAGACTGATTGGGGGCCCCACAGGCTACTGGAAATAAAGCTTCTCTTGTTTTTTTTTTCTTTCCTGCTCAGGAGAGGCCCAGAAACCAAGTGAAAGTGAGCTACAGACACTCAGTTACTCCAGAGGCAGGGAGGGACAGAACCATAAAGAACATTCACCTTTGTCAAGGCAAAGGAGGAAGAAGGAGAAAAAAGATAAGGCAGAGAAAACATTCAACAACACTCTGTATAGCAGTAGAACATGACAACGAAGCAGAAGAGAAGCAGACCAAAGCGGTGTCCTCCGAGAGGAGGAGAAGATTTAGAAGAAATGTATGGGTCACCTGGGGGCCCTCCTGACTGATCTCACTGGTTTTCACCAAAATTTCCACTTGACGGCAGTGATGCACTGTCATAAATAATGTTTTGTTGTTGTTGTTGTTGGCCCATTTTATTTTATTTTAATGTTTATTTATTTTTGAGAGACAGAGTATCAGTGGGGTAGGAGGAGAGAGAGAGGGAGACACAGAATCTGAAGCAGGCTCCAGGCTCTGAGCTGCCAGCACAGAGCCTGACGCAGGGCTTGAACTCACGAACCATGAGCTCATGACCTGAGCCGAAGTGGGACAATCAACTGACTGAGCCACCCAGGTGCCCCACTGGTTGGCCCATTTTAGAAAGTTCCCTTTTTTTGTTTTTGACAAGTAATGTTTAAGAGTGGGAAGTCCTGTATAAATACCTTTCAGTAAACACATCCAATCTTGATCTAGAAGCTATCTTAGAAGCCAAGAAAACATCAATAATAATATAAAATTCGAAATACAGACCTCCAAAGGCCCTAATTCCTAGAGTAGCCCGCAAAATTTCAGAAATTCTGCACAATGCCAAGTCACAGCATAAAGAACGAAATGTAAAACTCAGTGGTTACAAAATATACTGTGACCTAAAATTTAGACAAGTAAACTATATTACAAAAAGGCATCTTGGAAATTTTACAACATTACAACTTTAATACAAAACCACAATTTCATAAAAATGAACAGTTGTTTTTTCCCCCCTCGTATTTTATTGGGGCAGAAAGTAAAACAAAAAACTATCTCAACACCAAGACCAAAAATAGAAAATTTCAATCAACACCGCACTTCTCATGAAATTATAACAGGCTGAAAACTGCAAGTAGCACATGTCAGGTCTTTTGCACATTTCACCAAAGATATATTTATTCAAAACAAAATGTCTCCCAATGATCTAGAAGGAATATGAGTCATCTATGCTGAGAAGCTCTCCTCACAGTTTTAACCTTTTGGGGAAAAAATGCAGAGCTTCCAACCCATACGCTAGGAAAGAGACCTGTGAAAAACAATCTCACAGTTTTAAAAAGCAAGAATCGCTTTGGCACTTTGAGGTCTGATATCCAACATTCCAGATACAGAAGCAAAGAACTCATTACTGCCTTATAACTTGGGAAGCGACTGCATAATGACTCATTCTGGAACCTGTACAGATACTGGGACAAACACCACAAAACTTTATAAGGGCTAAAAAATCCCAGTGGATAATAAATCAACAAATCAACTCAGGACCTCTGTGTAACATCTCATGGAAAAGATGGGTGACCCCTAACATCACACTGGGGCATTGGTTTAGAAATGAGTTGATGGCAGAATGCCATCTATGGAATGATGAACAAGCCAAACAAATCCCTTCATGTTTACACACAGTGGCTTCTGGTTCAGATTTTGGTTTGAGGCTCTACAGAGGAACAGACACACGAACACGTGCGCGCGCGCGCGCGCACACACACACACACACACACACACACACACACACACATGCCTGGGAATAGTAGCAAAGGGATTTGTTTTCTCCTTCTCTGATGGAGAAAATGCCCTGGTACAATAGCAATGTTACTCCTTTCCTGAATACTAAAGAACTTTTCTCAGGCTTTCTGAATGAGCCAAAAACCAGTTTTGAAAGATAAGATATTAAACCATTTCTATAGGGACTAAGAACACTGGAGATTATTTACTTTGCTGTAATTACTCTGGCACATGGGGAGATTAGCTTTCAACTGCTACTAGGTTTGCATCCAGAGATTTCAATAACGAAGAAAAATTAGTTCATGTTTTGACTATTTAGGGGCTTGAAGCGTATCTTACTGCTAAAGAGCGAACACTGGTTAATACCTGTGCAGTGAGTAATAATTACCAAAACCATTAATTGTTCCTAAGTCTGCACTTCTTTCCCTCAAAACAATCACTTGTTTTTAAAAAGCACTGATTTTATGAGAGCCAACAGTAAACAAAAATGTATTTTTATGCTCACAAACGAGCTCCAGTTTCGCAAGTCTTGGATTTTAAACCGGGAAGCAGGGCACCAACAATCTCATCCAGTAAGGACAGAAATAAAATCTGCTTTTGAGTGTAAAAAAAAAAAAAAAAAGTCTTTAGGAAGAGATAAATAAACTTTAGAAATTCATTCTTTACTAGGATATTTTCTTGGGTTTTTAAGATTACTTGTGTCACGATTTTAGCTGAGACAAAACAGATGACAGCAAAGGCTCTCATAGCATGCCCAGCTTTGTTAAGTTCTAACTCATCACCCTGCTTGTTGGCTTTTAGGTATGGAGGGACTTAGATTAATTGACAGTGTTTGCACAATTTTATTTGTTTTTACCTTTTATTTGAAATAATAAAAAACTCACAGAAAATCATAAAAATAATAGAGAGTTCTGTATACCTTTAGCTCAGTTTCCCTCAAACGGCAACATGTATGACACAACAGCAAATCCAGAAAACTACATTGGTACAATACTCTTCTACACATTACAGGCCTTTTTCAGACTTAACTGACTTTAACATGCACTTGTGTGTGTGTGTGTGTGTGTGTGTGTGTGCGCGCGTGCATTTCCATGCAATCTTCTCCCCTGTATAAATTCATGTAACCACCATTACCATCAAGATACAGAATTCTCTCCCCACCAAGGAACGCTCCTATGCTGCTCCCCTGTCCATCCCTGTCTCCTGGTCATTATTAACGTACTCTCCATCTCTATAACTGTATCATTTCAAGAATGTTATATAAATAGAATCATACACTATATAACTTCTTCAGGTTGTCTTTTTTCTCATTCAGCATAATTCCCTTTGGATGCATCCAAATTGTTGCATGTATGAATGGTTTGCACTGTTTTTTAGTGCTTTGAAGTACTGTTATCATATTCATCATCATACAAACTGGGTACAAAAATAAAATGTTGGATTTTAAAGGATTGACAAATGATACTCTGAAGTTCCAACCAAAGTAAGAAGGCAAATGATGCAAATAAGTAGGGGATAAAGATATCAGTGTTTTACTATTCAATCTGATTGCAGAACATGGCTTTATATTAGCTGTCAAAAGATTGGCTAACATTCTAGTGAAGGATTAAACTTATTCACCGGCATAGCTAGAAAACTACTGATGGGAGATTTCAAAGTAGGGGGCATACCCAATTCCTAATCCCTAACAAATCTCTCAAGGAGCCTCAAACCCATCAGGAGAATGAATGAAAAGACACAGTGAAATGGGTAGTGCTCCTTCCATATTCTTCCTTCCTCAAGCAAAGTGTACAAATTTACTCTCCTCTACAGAAACACAAAGAATATGGAATAATTTTTCCACCCAAGAATTTAGCTTTTTTCTCTCATTCCATTCACTTTATTTTTACTTATCCCCTTCATTTATGGGTAACCAGAAATGTGGTTGTCCCCCTGAGTAGCAACCACTCATCAGGACCATAAATCCAGGCAGCTTTAGATAGTATTATCAGTTACCTCTTTTAGACTTCTCTGGGAATGTTACACATATTTCTTCTATTGTCAGAAAGCCCAGCGATAAGCTTATTCTTAACTGAGATCTATAGAATATGTCAACATTATTTCTCAATAGTAGATTTTTACTCAGTAGCTGAGACACTCTAGGTAAAATTTTTAATAAACAAGGGTGCTTGGGTGGCTCAGTCGGGTAAGCATCGGACTCTTGGTTTTGGCTCAGGTCAGGATCTCACAGTTCGTGGTGTCGAACTCCCTGTTGGGCTTTGTGCTGACAGTCCAGAGAATGCTTGAGATTCTTTCTCTCCCCTCTTCTCTCTGCCCCTCCCCCAGTCACTCTCTATCTGTCTCTCAAAATAAATAAACATTCAAAACATGTATAATAAACAGGTGATATGCTAGGAGTTAAGAGAATTTACATTAAGTTCTAAATGAAGACTCTCTTTTGTTTTCCCCTGATGTTTGTTCAAAAAAGAATCTTGAGGGGCGCCTGGGTGGCGCAGTCGGTTAAGCGTCCGACTTCAACCAGGTCACGATCTCGCGGTCCGTGAGTTCGAGCCCCGCGTCGGGCTCTGGGCTGATGGCTCGGAGCCTGGAGCCTGTTTCCGATTCTGTGTCTCCCTCTCTCTCTGCCCCTCCCCCGTTCATGCTCTGTCTCTCTCTGTCCCAAAAATAAATAAACGTTGGAAAAAAAAAAATTTAAAAAAAAAAAGAATCTTGACTATAAAAAGTACACAATGTTTAAAATTCTATATCAGCCTTCCTTTAGAAGCCATTCCTTTAGTAGTGTCTCAGTTTTATATTTTAAAACAATGATGCTGTATCCAGAGGAATATATTTTATCTTAAAAGAAGCTATATGCAATTAATGGCAAAACAGTAAACTACAACAGGCTGTTGTAGCCCTTCTCCATGCTTACACCTGAAGAAAATACCCTTGAGAACAAAGAACTAAAATTCTAAAATACCAAAATGACAACAAAATCACCAAAAATATATGTATTGTTGTACTTTCCTTGATAGGGAAGATCATGGACAACAATTAAGATACTAATAGAAAAAAATGAGGAAGAATATATGTTAACAAGTTAGGGAAAATCGCCTGAAGAATAAAAATATAGTGAGTATTTTTCAAACAAAAGAAAATTTGATATATTCAAAGAAAATTAGAAAAGAAGAGTGAAAAAAAAAGCCCAGTAAATACAAAATGTGAATATGATGGCAGAAATAAGTCCTGATTTAACAGCAATTAAAATCATTATAAATGGTTTAAACTCAGCAATCAAGACCTTGAGAAGAGATCTGACTTCTAATAATGGTGGAATAGCTTTTCTCAGACTAAATCTCCTGCTGAAAATAAGTACAAACTATACAAAATATAAAAACAACTCTTTGAAGGCACTGAAGAGAAACCAAACAAAGAGGAGAGCTGACCTTTGAAAGAAAGAAACCACACCCGGTAAGATCTACTTTTATACATCTTTTCCCCTAGTGTAGTGTAAATAGAATTCAAGCAGCAATCCATGGTCTTATTGATCTTAGGACTCTGAAGACATTGTATGAGGCTAATAGAGCACTTTAAAAAATGTCCAGGTGAGAATGGGGATCCAGGAAACAAGAAATGCATAGAAGGAAAACACCAGACCTATAATTTGCATATGAATTCTTGGCTGATTATTAATTGTGCACACCTGGGGCAAGACTCCAAAGTGCACAGGAGAAAACCAACCAGTGGAACACAGAAAGAACCATTTTGATAGTTGCTCATCTCAAAGGAAACTAAATTTGCAGTACAAGTCCTGCTACCTTACGTGGAACTTGAGAAACAACTTGGGCTTTCCAATGACACTACAGAAGGGCCACAACAAGTTAGAAGAAAAACTATTGATATAGGACTATTTGTCCTATTTGTCCTAGGACTAAAGGCAAAACCAAAATAGACCTAACAAAGCCTAATACCAAGCTCCAAAAGTTTAACACGATTATTATGAAACATAACTGGCTGCTACAACACAACTCAGAAGTATTCAGAAGAAAATAACATAAGGCAGAGTATCTACAAAATATCCACGCTAGTAGTACGCAATAAAAATCCATTAGACATAAACATACATAAGAAAATGTGATAGTCAAGAGAAAATTCAGGCTAATGGAAACTATGATGTTGGAATTAGCAAACAAAAAATCTTTAAATTATGATAAAGATGTTACAAAAGCTGTAAGAGAATTGAGGTCTAAAGGTGACTAGATAGGGAATAACAGGAAAAGTATAAAAACTATAAAAACAGGACACATGGAAATCCTAAAATGAAAAACACAGTGCCTGAAATTAAAACTTTTAATAGATGGAATTAACAGCAAACTGTCCACAAAAAGGAATCAATAAACTGGAAATGAAGTCAACAGAAATCATCCAAACAAAAGCACAGGAAGCAGAAATAAATACATTTGTTATTATTAGAGAGTCTCAGCAGACGGAGGGTAATCACAAAGTCTAACATACTTGTAACTGGAAACCTCAGAGGAGTGAAGAGACATACTGGAACAAGAAAACTATCTGCAGAAAAAAACACTGACCAAAAATTTTACAGTTTGTCAAAAACAACAATGGCAAATCCGGTATAAATAAAAAGAAAACCACAGCTTAAGAAAAGTCATATTTACACTCTAAAAAAGCAAATATAAAGAAATGAAAAACAGTCTATATACACGCACAGAGACAGAGAGAGAGAGGAAGAAACCTGAAGAGAAGAGAATGATAACAGATCCACTGTTGGAAATAATGAAGGCCAAGAGACAATGGAATAACATTTTTAGAGTGCTGATAGGAAAACATGTAAACTTCTGTACTTGGCAAAAAAATAGCCTTCAGTACATTTCACTTCAAAAATGAAGACAAAATGGAGATACTTTTGGGTAAGCAAAAGCCATTTATAGTAGATCTGCATAACAACAGAGACTAAAGGAAAATTTTTGGCTAAAGAGAAATGGTACTGATATCATTTGAGATATATTGGATATTGAGATCTCCAGGAAAGAACAAAAGACAGAAACAATTAATATATGGATAGATATAAAATCCTACCTTTTTACTTTGATTTTTAAGTCAGTTCACTAATGCAAAGCAATAGCATTTCAATAATAGCAATAGCAATGTATTCTGCATTTTAAAACATCTAGAAGAAAAATAGGAGACATCAATAGCACAAAAGCAAAGAGGGATGAAAACAGAAAGGTACTGTTACAAGATTCTTCCATTCTATATGCACTTTATAGCATTAACTGAAGGTAGTTTGCAGTGAGATAAAACTGAATATTGTAATCTTTAGAGCAAGTATTGAAAACTAATTCAAGAGATACAAATGAAAGCTATTAGAAAAGAATGGAGATGACAGATATATGATAGATGGATAGATGATAGATTTGAAAAATAAAGAGCTATTTATGGTTTATCAGGAAGTGATCTGATTATTTAATTTATAGGTATTCATAAACATATCATAAATTTGTTTCTCTAAGGTCATGTCTCTTTAGCAGTAAATGTTTCATTTTCAATGATTATTTACTGAAACATTTATTTTGAGGAACTAAAGGCAGCTGGGGAATAGGTATGACTTCCAATTATAAGTTTTCTATCATTTAGAAAAAAAAAATAAAAAGTTAAGGATGTAAGAGGGATACTAAAAATATTCAACTAAAAAAAGGTCAAGAAAGAAGGAACAAAATAACATAAAAGAAGAAATAAAAACGAAATACCAAGGTTGCACAAACACAAACACCAAAATTACATTAAATATACAAAGACTAAATCATCAAATTACAAGGCATAGATCATCAAACTAGGTAAGAAAGCACACGATTACATGCTCTATAAAAGTGATACACATTCGATGCAAAAACACATGTTGAAAAAAAGAATGGAAAAAATATATATCATGTAATATGAAACATAAGAAAGCTGATGTGGCTATATAAATATCAAAGTACTTCAAGCAAATGAATATTACTAGATAAAAATTGAGTTATTTTAAAATAATAAAGGGGTATGACTTAGAGGACCACTTCATTAATAAAAAGTAACAATCCAAATATATATGCACTTAAGAATTTTAATATACATGAAGCAAAAAACTGATAGAAATTAGGGGAGAAATAGAAAAATTCACACATAATTGGACATTTATAAAAATATCTCAGGAGGTGATAAAAATATAGAAAAAAATAGTGTATATATATATATATATATATATATATACACAAAGTTTGAAAAACAGTTAACCAAATTTAACTTAAAATATATATAGAATACTAAACAATGCAGAATTCACACATACATGCTTGTCAAGTACTTTATAGAATATTCAAGGGGCGCCTGGGTGGCGCAGTCGGTTAAGCATCCGACTTCAGCCAGGTCACGATCTCGCGGTCCGTGAGTTCGAGCCCCGCGTCAGGCTCTGGGCTGATGGCTCAGAGCCTGGAGCCCGTTTCCGATTCTGTGTCTCCCTCTCTCTCTGCCCCTCCCCTGTTCATGCTCTGTCTCTCTCTGTCCCAAAAATAAATAAACGTTGAAAAAAAAAATTTTTTTAAATAAAGAATATTCAATAAAACATACCACAAATTAGAACATAAAATAAATCTCAATAAACTTTAAAATATCATGCAGAATATGTATGACACACACAAATATTTAAAAGAATTTAAATTAGAAATCAATATTTGTTTTGTGAGAGAGAGTGTGTGTATGTGCACATGCAGGGGCGGGCAGAGGGAGAGAATCCTAAGCAAGTTCAACACCCAGCACAGAGCCTGATGAGGGACTTGATCTCAGAACCATGAGCCAAAATCAAGAGTCAGATGCTCAATGGACTGAGCCACCCAGGTGCCTCAGAAATCAACATCAAGAGGTCTAGGGAATCTGAGCCAATTATTTAGAAATGAAGCAACACAATTTTAAATAGTTTATGAGTCTAAGAAAGAAATCGTAAAAGAAATTAGAAAATATTTACAACTTTATAATAACAAAAATATAACATATAAAAAATTTGTGAACTTGACTAGAGTGCTTAGGGGAAAATCTGTATCTTTAAGAAAAGCGTATCTTAAAAAAAATAAGAATGGTTTAAAATGAACAATCTATGCTAAAAAAAAAAAAAGCTTGAAAAGAAGTAAATTTTAAAAACTAAGGAACTGGCTACCCTCCATAGAACTGGAAAAGCTGGCAATTACATCCCTCACCTTCTCCCTCTAGCCATCTCCATGTCACCTGTGTCTCCCTAAAAGGTCTTATACCCTCTCTAACTTTTGTGGCTATTTCTCAGGGACAGAACCTGGATCACTGGACTCTGACAACTAATGGGGCTTGCATTCATGAGTCCTACAGGACTGTAGCGAACAAAAAAGTAGTTTTTGTAGGAGTAGTGCACAGGAGCACCCCTATTCCCTAGCAGTATACATTTGGACCCAGTGCAGAAGAAGCAAGGAAAAAACACTCATCTCCCAATTTGACCCTAGAAAGGGCTTAATTATATACTTACCTAGCCGCTGCCTGAGGGTCCAGCTTTCAGTCAGCCTCCATCTAAGTACTGAATGTGGTCTTCCCCTCTGAGAAACTGACAGGCCTTGGCTCACCTTTAATTTCCGGGAGTGACTAAGAACAAAGAAGGTAGCTTGGACAATTACAAAAGTTTAAGAGATAACAAGAAGCTTGGGCCAGGCTGATTGACAAGATTCACCTCTTCCACAGACCACTCTATCAAGACGAGGAGAGACGGATGCTTCATTTAATGTGCAGAAACCACCACAAGGAGCCAAGTACCTTGAATAAATATAAAAATATGTTCCAAACAAAAGAATAAAGTAAATCTCCAGAAACAGACCTTAATGAAACAGAGATAAGTGATTTACCTGACAGAATTCAAAATAGTGGTCATAAATATGTTCACCAAAGTCAGAAAAGTAATGCATGCACAAAGTGAGAGTTTCAACAGAGACAGAAAATATCAGAGACAGAAATCACAGCGCTGAAAAATACAGTAATTAAACTGAAAACTTCAACTGAGATGTTCACCAGTAGACCAGATCAAGTGGAAGAAAGGAGCAGTGAACTCAAAGACAAGGGGGTGAAATTCAACTAATTAGTAGAGCAAAAGGCAAAAGGAATGAAAAAAAAGTGAAGATAGTGTAAGGGACTTATAGGATACCATCAAACAGATCAACATATGCATTAATAGGGGTCCCAGAAGGAGAGAGAAATGAGCAGAAAGCTTATTCAGAAAAATAATGGCTCTACATACCCCCAACTTGGGGAAAGAAATCAACACCCAGATCCAGAAAGCCCAGAAATTACCAAATAAAAAGAATCCAGAGAGATCACACCAAGACACACTATAATTAAAATTTTGACAAGTTAAAGACAGGGAGAGAGTCTGAAAAGCATTAAGAGAAAAACAATCTGCTACATACAAGGGAACCCTTGTAAGACTATAAGATTTTTCATCAGAAGTCTTGTAGGCCCGGAGGGAGTGAGATGATAGATTTAATGTTAAACAAACAACAACAAGAAAAAACTGCCAACCAAGAATCTTCTACCTGGCAACACCATCCTTCAGAATTGAAGGAGAAATAAAAAGAGTGTTCTAGGCAAGCAAAACAACACTAAGTCACTTTTACAAGAAATGTTAAAGGAAGTTCTACAGGATGAAATAAAAGGATGCTAATTAGTAACAGGAAAACATATAAAAGTATAAAACTGACTGGTAAAAATAAATATTTAGTTAAATTTACAATACTCTAAAGCTGTTACGATGGTGGGTAAATCGCTTATAATTCTAGCATGAAGATTAAGACACAAAAGCATTAAAATGCTTACCAAGTCAAAAGGGTAATTCATGGACAAAGTGAGAGTTTCAACAGAGATATATTAAAAAGTACAAAATAGAAAACACACAGCGGAAAAATATAATAATTAAACTGAAAAATTCAATTGAGGGCTTGAATAGTAGGCCAGATCAAGTGGTAGAAAGGATCAGTGAACTCAAAGACAGAGCTACACAAGATAAAACACAAAATTATAGAAATTGTATCTTATGGATTCACAAGATAAAGATATAAATTTTGATACTAAAAACACAAAATGTGGGGAGGGGTTGAAAAATGTTGAGCATTTGCATGCAGTTGAAGTTAAGTTCTCATCAGCATAAATTACACTATTTTAAATAGGACATATTTTATGTAAGCTTCATGGAAACCACAAAGCAAATACTTAAAGTAGATACCAAAAAAAAAAAAAGGTATAGAGAAAAGAATCAAAGCATACCACTAGAGAAATTCACAAAGGAAGAGACACAAGATGAATAAGAGGAACAAAAGAATCACAAAACAATCAGAAAACAATTAACAAAATGGCAATAGTAAGTCTATACCTATCAATAACTATTTTAAATACAAATGGACTAAATTCTCCAACTAAAAGACACAGTGACTCAATGGAAAAAAGAAAAAAGAAAAGAAAAGAAAAGAAAACAAAACAAAACAAAACCAAGACTCAACTATATGCTGCCGATGAAAGACTTATTTCAGCTTCAAGGACACATAAACTAAAAGTGAAGTAATATAAAAAGATGTTCCATGCAAATGAAAACCAAAAGAAAGCTGGAACAGCTATACTTCTATCAGACAAAACAGACTTTAAGCCAAAAACTATAAAAAGAAACAAAGGCCATTATATGATAAAGAGGTCAATTCACCAAGAGGATATAACATTAGTAAATATTTATGCACCCAAGAGAGGAGTATCTAGATATATAAAGCAAGTATTAACAGATCTTTAGGGAAAAATAGACAGAAATACAATAATAGTAGGAGACTTCAATACCCCTTTTCAACAATAGATAGATCAACCAGACAGAAAAACAGGGAAACCATACATTAGATCAGATGGACCTAACACTTCCAGAACATTTCATCCATCCAATAATGGCAAAATACATTCAAGCACACATGGAACATTTGCCAAGACAGAACATATATTAGGCGCCAAAGCAAGTCTTAATTAATTCAAGAAGGCTGAAATCATGCCAAGCATCTTTTCCAACCACAATGGTATGAAGTTAGAAATCAGTTTAAAAAGAAAACCGGAAGAAATATGTGGAGACTAAACAAGATGCTAGTGAACAACCAAGAGATCAAAGAAGAAATCAAAGGAGAAATAAAAAAAATCTTAAGATAAATAAAAACTGAGACACATACCCAAACTTGTAAGATGCAACAAAACAGTTCTAAGAGAAAAGTTTATAGCAATAAACATTTTCATTAAGAAAAAAAAATCTCAATCAGGGCGCCTGGGTGGCTCAGTTGGTTAAGCATCCAACTTTGGCTCAGGTCATGATCACACAGCCTGTGAGTTCAAGCCCTGTATCAGGCTCTGTGCTGACATCTCGGAGCCTGGTGTTGGCTTCAGATTCTATGTCTCCCTCTCTCTCTGCCCCTCCCCAACTCATGTTCTGTCTCTGTCTCTCAAAAATGAACAAACATTAAAAAGAAAAGAAAAAAATCTCAAGAAAAAAATCTAACTTTGTACTTCAAGGAACTAGAAAGAAGAACAAATTAAACCCAAAAATAGTAAAAGAAAGCATACAACAAAGATCAGAGTGTAAATAAGTGAAATGGAGACTTAAAAGTAATTGAAGAGTTGGTGTTTTGAAGAGATAAAATAGACAAAATTTAGCTAGACTCACCAAGAAGAAAAGAAAGTACTCAAATAAAATTAGAAATGAAACAGGAGACATTACAACTGATATCATACAAATACAAAGGATTATAAGAGACTACTATGTACAATTATATGACAACAAATTGGGAAGAAAGGGATAAATTCCTAGAAACATACAACCTAATAAAACGGTATCATGAAGAAACTGAAAATCTGAGCAGACCAATTACTAATAAGAAGATTGATTCAGTAATGAAAAACGTCCCAGCAAACAAAAGTCTGGGATCAGATGGTTTCACTGGTAGATTTTACCAAACCTTTAAAGAATAACATTAATTCTTCTCAAACTCTTCCAAAAAACAGGAGCAGGGGGAACATTTCCAAACTCATTTAAAAAGGCCAGCATTACCCCGATACCAAAGCTAGACAAAAACACCACAATAAAAGAAAATACAGGCCAATATGTCTGATGAACACAGATGCAAAAAGCCTCAAAAAATATTAGCAAACTGAATACTGAAAGAATCATATACCATGATCAAGTGGGATTTATTCCAGGAATGCAAGGATGTTTCAATATCCACAAAACAATCGATGTGATATACCACATTAACAAAATAAAGGATAATAAATCATATGATCCTCTCAACAGATACCATCTGACAAAATTCAAGATTCATAATAAAATCTCAACAAACTGAGTATAAACAGAATGTACCTTCGTAATAAAGGCCATATATGGTGAGCTCGCAGCTAACATTACACTCAATGGTGAAAAGCTGAACACTTTTCCTCTAACCTCAGGAACAAGACAAGGATGCCTACTCTTGCCACTTCTATTTAACACAGTACTGGAAGTCCTACCAGAGCAATTAGGCAAGAGAAAGAGATAAAAGATATCCAAATTACAAAGGAAGAAGTAAAACTGTCTCTATTTATGGATGATAGGATATTATACTGTATATCAAAAACCCTAAAGACTCTACCAAAAAAACTATTAGGAATTAGTAAATGAATTCAATTATGTTTCAGGATACATAATCAATATACAAAAACTATGTGCATTTCTATACATGAACAATGAAGTATCAGAAAGAAATTAAGAAAACAATCTCACTTACAATAGCATCAAAAATAATAAAATACTTAGGAATAAATATAACCTAGGAGATGAAAGATCTATAAACTAAAAACTATAAGACACTGATGAAAGAAATCAAAGAAGACAAAAACCAAGAAATTCTGTGATCACAGACTGGAAGAATTAATACTCTTAAGATGTTCATACATTCTACAGATTCAATGTAATCTCTATCAAAATTCCAATGGCATTTTTCCATGGAAAGTTTTAAAAGTCCTAAAATTTGTATGGTACATGAAAAGGCACTCAGCATCACTAATCATCAGGGAAATGCACATCAAAGCCACAATAAGATGTCACCTCACACCTGTTACAATGGCTATGATCAGGAATATAAGAGATAATAAATACCGGCAAGGAGATGGAGAAAAGAGAACCCCTGTACACGGTTCCTTAAGATTTTCTCTATAAACAAGCATGTTGTTTACAGAAAAAGAAACCATTTTACTTCACACACACACACACACACACAAACACACACAAAACTACTGTAACTCAAACATTCATTTAGCAAGGTGAGATGATAGACAGTCACTACATAAAAATCAACTGTATATACCAGTGATGAATAACTGGAAATGAAATTTGAAATAATACTCATAATGGCATCATAAAACATTAATACTCAGGAATAAATATAATGAGAAAGTATGCAAGACTTCCATATTGAAAACCACAAAATATTAGAGAATATTAAGGACCTACATAAATGAAGAGATATTTCATGTTGCACACTCATGAACTGGATGTCCAAATAACATTAAGCTGTCAGATTCCCCAAAGTTGATCTATAGATTCAATGCCATCCCAATCAAAATCTCAGCAGAATTTTTGTGGCAACTGACAGCTGATTCTAAAACTTGTAAGAAAATATATGGATTTATAGTCATTAAAACAATCTTTATTTTTTTATTTTATTTAAAAAAAATTTTTAATGTTTATTTATTTTTGAGAGAGAGAGGGAGACACAGAATCCAAAGCAAGCTCCAGGCTCCAAGCTGTCAGCACCAGAACCCATCATGGGGCTTGAACTCACGAACTGAGAGATCATGACCTGAGCCGAAGTCAGATGCTTAATCGACTGAGCCATCCAGACACCCCAAAATAATCTTTAGAAAGAACAAAGTTGAAGAATTTATAGAAACTGATTTTAATTTTTTTTTAAAAAGCTACAGTGATCAAGAAAATAAGGTACTGATATAAGCATAAATAAATCAATGAAATTGAATAAAGAATTGAGAAATACGTGTGGACATACGTGGCCAAGTAACTTCCAATTAAGGTACCAAAATAATTCAACAGAGAAAGTAGAATGCTTTTAACAAATGATGTTTAAACAACTATAAATCCGTAATGAATAAATGAGCCTCCAAACATATAGAAAAAGTAATCCAAGATGTTTCATAGACCTAAATATAAAAACTGAAACTGCAATGCTCCTAGCTAAAAAATACAGGAGAAGACCTTCACGTCCTTATGATGACAGAAAACTTTCTGTACACAAAACCAATAGGGTTAGGCAAAATTTTCATATGTTGGGGGAGCCTGGCTGGCTCAGTTGATAGAGCATGTGACTCTTGATCTTAGGTCATGTGTTCAAACCTCATATTGGGCCTAGAGCTTAATTAAAAAAATTCATATACTGGCCTCATCAAAATTAAAAGTTCTGCTACTCAAAAGATAGCATTAAGAAAATGAAAAGTCAAGGGACACCTGGGTGTCTCAGTCAGTTAAGCATCCAACTCTTGGTTTTGGCTCAGGTCATGATCTCAGAGTTTGTGAGTTCTATCCCCACGTCGGGCTCTATGCTGGCAACATGGAGGCTGCTTGGGATTCTCTCTCTCCCTCTCTCTCTCTGCCCCTCCCCTGTTCTCTCCCTCTGTCTTTCTCAAAATAAATAAATACTTTAAAAATTCGTAAAAAAAAAAAAAAGTGAAAAGGCAAGCCATGGATAGGAAAAAAAATATTCAAAATATACATACCTAACAAAGATCTTATATACAAAATATATTTTACAATTCCGTAATTCAAATGATAAAGGAATAGACAATACAATAAAAAATGGACAAAAAATTAAACAGAACCTCACACAAGACACAAATGTTAATTACCACAGGTAAGGATGTTCTATTAGACATCATTAGTTATCCAAGAAATAGAAATTAAAACCACAAGGAGACCTACCTATTAGATTGGTAAGTAAATCTGACTGACCCTGTGAGCACCTAGAACTCTCAGATATCACTGATGGGAACATAAAATGGTATGACTACCTCAGAAAACCATTTCGCAGTTTCTTATAAACCTATGTCACGACCCAAAAATCCATTCCTAGGTATTTATGCATTTCTTCCTTTCCTCCCCCGCTAAAAGGCATTGCACACATGTTTCTTACAGCTGTATTTATAAAGCCAATTAATCAGAACAACTAAAAATCCCATCAACAGATTGATGGATAAACAAAGTGTGGTATGCCCATGCAACCAAATACTGCACAGCAATAAAAAAAAAAAACAAAAAAAAAAAACAAAAAAAAAAACCGAGCTGCTGATCCCAACAATTTGGAGAAGTCTCAAAAGAAGCCAGACATATAAGCACATAATGCATAATTTCACTGATATGCAGTTTCACAACAGGTCCAATTCTGGTACATTGACAGATACCAGAAAAGTGATTGTATCTGTGCCTCACAGAAGGGTGTGTAAAGTGACTGGGAAGAAGCACGAGGGATCATCCTGGTGACTGGAATTCTCTACCCTTTGTTTGATTGGAGTAGTAGTTACACAGGTATATACATGTAGCAAATCCATCAAAACACACACAAAATCAGCACAGTTTATATGTGTTAGTTTTATCCTCCTCACCAAAAAAGCAAAAGCAATATCTTGTCTGTAAGAATCACAATTTTTAAAAAGGGATATAACGCTCTAGAAACAAAAGGGTATGAACCAAAAGAAAGCCAGCATAGCAATCTTAATATTTGACAGAAAGAAGAATTCAGGGAAAAATCGTAAGAGACAAATTACATATTAGTAAAAGGAACAGTAGGTTAAGCCATAAATCCATCATGTACATAAATGCACCTAATAGTTCTGCCTCCGAATATACAAAATAATAGATGGAAAATATGAACAGAAGTGGATAAATCTAAAATCATAACCGTGACATTAACACACACTCTCAGAAACTGATACATCAAGCAAACAATAAGGGAGCAAAACAATACAAACAATACCACAATGAATAAACTGGAATTAATAAGTTTAGATAAGATGCTGCATGAAAACAGAGACATGTTCATTAGAACCTTCTCAAAAATTGATTTTGTAATAGGCTACAAGAAACAATAAATTCCAAAGGATAAACATCATATAGAAAATGTTCTGTGACCATAAAATGTAATAAAATCAGAAACTGATAGTAAAGGAGGAGCTCAAAACAAAACAAAACAAATCTATATCTGGAAAATAAATAACACACCACTGAATAACTGTGATAGAGGAAATCTTAAGGGAAGTTATAATTTTCAATATGTTTTTAAGCAAACAAGAAATACTGAAAGCAAACAAATGAAACATTCAACACAAGAATCTGAAAAGAGTAAGTAACGAAATGAAGAACGCAAAAAGGACGTAAGAATGATAAGGGCAAAATTCAGTGCAAAAACACTTGTAAGTGGAGGAGAAGACGGAGGAGGAAGATGGAAGCAGAAAAAGGGAAAGAAGACAATTAACAAAACCAAAACTGGTTCTTTGAAAAGATGCCTAAATTAACGATATCTCAGGCAAATCTGAATACGAAAGAACTCACAGATTAGCAAAAAGAATAGGGATGGGATGGGCAAAATGGGTAAAGGTAGTCATAAGTTACAAATTGCCAGTTATAAAGTAAATAGGTCCTGGGGGTGAAATGTACAATCGCATAGTGACTGTAGTTAAGAATACTGTGTATTTGATAGTTGCTAAGATAGCAGATCTTCAAAGTTCTCACTACAAGAAAGAAAATGTGTACCTCTCTGTAGGGAAACGACCGTTAACTAGACTTACTGTGGTGACCATTTTGCAAGATAGACAAATATCAAATCATTATGCTGTACACCTGAAACTAAGTAATGTTACATGCCAATTAAACCTCAAATAAATACATAAAATCACAACTAAAGCCAGAAAAATTTAGATGAGAAAAGGATAATTGTCAAACTCTCTTGAAAATATTAAATGTCAAAATTAAGAAGAAGTAGAAACCTTGACTTAATAAGCGTTTAATGATCGGGGCGCCTGGGTGGCGCAGTCGGTTAAGCGTCCGACTTCAGCCAGGTCACGATCTCGCGGTCCGTGAGTTCGAGCCCCGCGTCGGGCTCTGGGCTGATGGCTCAGAGCCTGGAGCCTGTTTCTGATTCTGTGTCTCCCTCTCTCTCTGCCCCTCCCCCGTTCATGCTCTGTCTCTCTCTGTCCCAAAAAATAAATAAACGTTAAAAAAAAATTAAAAAAAAAGTAAATAAGCGTTTAATGATAGAATGCAACAATAATTTTAAAAAGTCTCTTCTACAACAAAAAAGAACAGATCATTTAACCAACGAGCTCCACTGTCAAGGAACAGAAAATTCTGACATAAGTTGTTAAAGTATATAGGAAAAGAAGAAAAGCTGCCCAACATGTAGGATGAAAACACTGGTATCTTAAATGTAAAATCTGATGGGGCACCTGGGTGCTCAGTCGGTTAAGGATACAACTCTTGGTTTTGGCTCAGGTCATGATCTCACAGTTCGTGGGTTTGAGACCCGCACCGGGCTCTGCGCGAACAGTGTAGAGTCTGCTTGGGATTCTGTCTCCCTCTCTCTCTGCCCCTCCCTCAATTGCTCTCTAGCCCTCTCTCAAAATAAATAATAAATCTTTAAAAAATTATATTAGGGGCGCCTGGGTGGCTCGGTCGGTTAAGCGTCCGTCTTCGGCTCAGGTCATGATCTCACAGTCCGTGAGCTCGAGCCCCGCGTTGGGCTCTGTGCTGACCGCTCAGAGCCTGGAGCCTGTTTCAGATTCTGTTTCTCCCTCTCTCTCTGCCCCTCCCCTGTTCGTGCTCTGTCTCTCTCTGTCTCAAAAATAAATAAACGTTAAAAAAAATTATATTAAAAAATATAAAACCTGATAAGCACAATGCAAGAAAATCCACTAATCAACACAAATGCAAGTATCCTAAAGCAAAAATTAGCCAATCAAATCTAACAGAGTATTAAAAGAAATAAGGAAGAGGAGTAATCATGACCAGATAGAGTTTATCCTGATGTCCAGATATATTATATGCCTGTAAAACAAATATCCTGATAATTCTGGGATAGTTTGACATCAGAAAATCTATTACAGTAATCTATCACATTCATAGATTAAATGATAAAATCATACAATTATCTCAAATGCAGAAATAATATCTGGAAAAGTTTAACAATGATTCACATAAAAAAATTCTCAGACTACTAAGAATGAAGGTAACTTCTTAAGATTGTATACCAAAATTAACAGCAAGCACCATTAACTGAAAAACTTTAAACACAGAATGCTACTTGCTCTCGCCACTTCAGGCCCATGCTATGAGACAAGAAGAAGGTATCAGAGGCATATGACTGAAGGAGAGAAAAAACTGGTTATCAGAACTTATGATTATCAACATACAAAAATTACCACAATCAATAGATAAATAGAAAGTGTGAGCATCAACATAAAAAAAAAAAAAAACAATAGATAAGAAGTAACAGAATCAATACATAGATTAAAATGAAAAGAGTAAGAAATGAGAGCAAGGTAATTAAACTCAAGATTGGCTTATAAAACTCCACAATATCATCCTATAAAAGTAATATCAAGTAGAAAATATAAAAGAAAATAAGACAGATACAATAAAATAAAATATCTTTAAATTAACTTCAGAATGCACAAGACCTCTATGGAGACACTGTAAAACTATGTTGAGATCTTCTACAATGGATGCAATGAATTAATGAAGAAATATTGCGTGCACAGGAAAACGTCGTCGTTAGCCCCTGATTTCTTTTTCCTACCACTACCCTTCTCTGCCTCCTCCTGAAGGCTCAGGATCTATTTCCAAGCTGATCTATATGTAAGATAATTAGCATTTAACTTCCCACTGGCCACCCTTCCATAAAGATCTGGAGCTTAGTCACCCTTCCTGATATTGGCTTTCACCAAGACCCCTAAGCCTCTGCCTTAGGAAGTCAGATGTCCTTCAGCAGTGATAACTGTGTCACACTTCCTATTGAATTGTAGCAATCCACACCTACCAATGGATGCACACAGAAGTATGCACTCATTCACACACACGTGCACATATACACATCAGCACTCATATGTTCAGGGTTAAGTCTGGGCCTTGATTTCTATGACTTTGTCTTGCTAGGAGCTGGAGCTGTTCAATGCAGTGACTGAGCATTCAGCCTCCCCCTGAATCATCCCCAAATCAATGGTAATGACACAGTGACTGGGAAGCTATGAGATATAGAGAAAATCACAAGTGAAAGGAGTGGAAACTATGAAAGGCACCAAGTCCTAAGGCATTCATAGAGAAGCGCCTGACTTAAGCCCCCACCTCAACATAGGGAATCCAAAGCAGTCACTGCCAGAAAACCCAAATGCAGCTTTACCTCAAAACATGCAACTGTGCAGCCAAAACTCTGAGAGACAAGTTAGAATCCTAAAAGGGCTTCCTACACCCTTTGGCCATGGACTCAACGGACCATACTATATCCTAACCCATAGGCTGTCCAGATGAGTAAGTCTCTTGCCCAGTTCGGAGCTCCTGTCTCAGGTTTCTGGAGAAGGTATGAGAACTCAAATGATATCCCTGAGACAAGATAAAGGCAATATTTTAAAACTCAGTGGAATTTTCACATCTAAAGAAAGAAGCTGGTATCGTGTTCACCTAATCCTTTCTTCAAGCAGATACAGTTGAAAAAAAATCAAGATTTATATCTCTAACTGTAATCATTCTAAAAGCAAGACAGAGAATTAATAGTGTTTCATTTTGGGGGGAAACTGTCTAAAGTTAATATAAATTACCTATATTATTATTGAAAAATCGCGTATATAAATCTGATGTTTCTCTTAGGACTATGTTTGCAGATTTATAGACCCTATGCAATATAAATGAGAATAAAGAAGCAAGGATGTTATTCAATTATTCTCATGCCACACAGAGTAAATGTTCTATTAACCCTCCATGTTCACTTTGTTCAGGCCACCCTGGAATACAGATGCTGCCTAAACCTGAGTTCTGTACTTCCATCCCTCCATGCCTTAGCACAAGTTTTCCCTCATGTAGAAACCCTTTCAATGCCTCTCTCTCTTTTTATTGAGATATAACTAACATAGAACATGATATTCGTTTCAGGTATGCAATATAATGATTTGATGTGTGTACCTATTGCGAAATGATCACCAAAATAAGTTTAGTTAACATCCATCACCACACAAGTGACAATTTTTTTTTCTTGTGATGAGAACTTTTAAGATCTACTCTCTTAACAACTTTCAAATATACAATACAATCAGTGCCTCTCTCTTTCAACACCTTCTCGCTGTGGTTACTCATACATCATCTTCCCCTTGAAACTCTCCAGTCTTGCCAGGTGCCCAAGTCTGTAGAGCTGTCTCAGCTTCCAAACGCCTTGGATTAGGTTTGTCTGTTTCTCCAGAAGGCAGAATCATCCTTATGGATGTGTGCGACCTGTGAAGTCAAACAGCCCTACTCTCTAAAGGGCCCACACTCGGTTTAATGCCCTTCTGTCAACATCTTCAAATTCGGAATAATTTTATCTTTGAAACCACGTGTTAGTGACATCTGATGAGACAATGGAGCATGTGCATGAGCAGAGGAGTATACACAACGTGTACGACCACAGTCCTCTCCACCTCACTGCATGCAGCTTTCTCCAAACCCCCACAACGACAGACTTCCAGGGACCCACGATGTGTGGCAGGTTAGCAAGATTCAAAGCAAGTACCAAGTAGGCGTATTATGTTTACGACTAAGTAGTGAGCAAGCAGACCCACTGACAGCCCCGAAAGGCCATGCTCTTTCCATTTGAACCAGAACTTGATTTGATTGCAGAAAGAAGGCCATAGTGTTCTAAATGTTAACCAACCATTTATGCTGAAAATAGAGCCACAGAAAGAGAAGGTAACCCATGATTTGTTTTCCTTTCAGTTCTTCCTTATTTATCAGTAAGTAGACACTGTAGGTAGAATTTGCACATAGCAAGAAATGAAATAAAAACAATTGAGGCAGTTTTGTGCAGTGTTTCCACTGTTCTAATAAGAATGGAATACATATGAATCATGTAATTTCATTGATTCTGCCTATGAGTTTAGTGCCCTTATATCTGCCTCAAAACCAGCATTGCACAATATGAAGATGAATGGTAAAGTTCATGCTAATAATTTAAATTTTTAATTTTTCTTTATTTAGAATGACATTAAACAGCAAGGGGAAAAAAATAACAACTTAAGTCAAGACACCACAGAAGAAAGAAAAAGGAAACTTTATATTTTACACCTTTAATGGACCCATTTCCCCTGCTTTTCTGAACAAGGGCTCCTGCATGTTCAATTGCTCTGGACCCCGAAACTAGCTCGGACATAAGGACACTAGGACATAAGTTCCTTAAGGGCGGGGATGCTGCTATACCCACGGCTACATGATTGCAGCACCTCAGCTACTACGTTGGGTTCATTCAGTATTCACTAAACATATGTCAGTTACAGAACGTGAAAGAACAGAAACTAACAGGGTCCCAAAGTAGGAAAACAACAATCTCTCTCTCTACCTACTCTGTGCCAGACAGACAACACCTGGGGTACTATGCTCAGTACTAGGGGCCACATTCAAAAAGGAACTTAGAGAAGAATTCATCAAAAGGTATTGGGTTCACATTATTTTGACATCTTCTTAGCTCTATAACCAAAAGGAAATTAATTAACCTCTGTGACCGTCAGTTTTCTGTTTTGCAAAATATGGATAATAAGCTGTTAAAAAAGACGTAGGAGGAACACAACTACTGACTTCTAACAGATGAATGTCTGTCAAAGAGAAAACAGAAGAAGGCCTAAGAGTCGCAGGTAAGAAAGAGCACAGAAGGGAGCATGGGGGAGAAATGTATAAGAAGACAGAAAAACAATATAAGGAAGGATTTCTGAAGAGGCAAACACGGACCTGCCTGGGGACACAATAAGCTCCCTGTCCCTTAAAGGAGTAGAGGAGTATTTGCAAAAAAATTTTTAAGAAACACGTATTGTCAGGTAAAGACTGGCCATTATCATTATTTCAAAATTTCAGTGATAATGATGGTGGCAGATACTGTTTGTTGGTGCATCCTAAATACCAGACAAAGAGAGGCACTCTATACATACTATCTTCTATTCAATCATAACAACCTAAATCCATGAGGTGGGCGATGTTCCTCTTACAGCTCTTACCCTTACTTATCCTTAAATAGTTTATTCCAGATCACAAAGGTAGTATGTTATGAAGCCAGCCACCTTTCATTGAATTCTCTTCAAACTGTGAGATTCAGAAATATTGGGCAACATTTACCCAAATGCTGAAGGAAATAAGAATCATTACAAATCTCATGTCTGCAGGTAAAAGACTCCCAGAATGGTCTTCTCAACTTCACACAGACACGACGATATTCATCTGAATCGTTAAAAGAATCACTAAACCCGCTGGGGAGGATCACATCATTAGAAAACAGGGCTCTGAAAAATCTAGGAGCCAAAACAGGTTCTCTTTCCTAGGGCATCGGCACAGTGCCTGAGTTTCAAGCCTTCCCCAAACTGTTCCTCCATCTGAAGAAACGGCTGAGGTTCTAGAACTCTATCACTATGCGGAAGATCCCTCAACACGGCCGTCAGCCTCCGCCTTGGCAGAGCGACCGAGAGCCTGGGCCTGCCAGACAGCAGCTTTGTCCCATTTTAAGACCAGTTTTGTAGCTTTTTATACTTAAGCATCTTGAAAATCACTCGAGGGAAGCCACACTCGGCACTTGGAAGTCTAGCAGGTGTGAAATTCTCTCTGGGTGGGATACTGTTCACGGTCTCTGGCTTGTCTCCTACCACTTAAGCCCAGAACACGACTGAAACTAGCATCTGTAAATGCAAAGCTGGGATTCTCATTTAAATGCTTCCATTTTCTAAAACTCACTCAGGAGCCACGTAAGTGCTCTGTATCCTACCTGTTAGGATTGTTTTTGACATGACATCACCACAAACTTCAACTGAAAATTAAGAGTTGCGAGACAGCCGACTCTGCTATTCCTAAAAGCACTTCAAACTCTTAATCTTCTTACATTCATTTCAAGTAGGCAACAAAGCACTCCATGAATGCATTTTTAACATACTTGTGTTTTCGCTTTTCGCAAAAGCGAAAGCCCAAGACAAAGTGGGAGGCACTTCTACTCAAAGTTAGAAGGAAGGCGATACCACCGTGTAAATGGGATCCAAGACTCTCCCCTTCAAACTCGTGGTGGCACTTTAAGCATCTATAAATACGCAGAGGAAAGAAAAAAAGAAACACACACACACACACACGAAAGAAAGAAGAATTGGACCAAATCTTCAAGGTACAAGTAGGAAAAAAGGAAATTAGACTCCCGAATGTTTCATTAGGATAAAAATGTCCAAATATAAGCTTTCCCACCGAAAACAGCTATTCTGGGCTATCTGATCAGCAGTACAACACCTTATCTCTTCACATCACTAGGCCGTTTTTATATTTGAAACTACATAATATATTACACTCTAATACCTATCTGCTTTGAACACAGTAGAAAAATACCTACACAGCATAAATCATACATGACATCACATTAGGTCTTTTAAATAATGCTGTGAACACCGGGAAAAGATTCTAGGGATCCATTTTTCATGTTCCTTTTGCTACTGCCCAAATGGAAGTGCCTACTTTGCCTCTCCTTTAAATTACATAAATCAAATATATACAAAGGACTTTTCATGCATGAAAGGTAACACATGCTTCTGCACAAATAGGAATGGCGTATCTATCCTCCCCAGGACCCAGAATGCTGAATTCAGGCCTGACCTATCTATCCTCTATGGACTGAGCCCTGTATATGTCTGATGGCTAGTTTCATCTTTTGACATCTCTGTTTCATCAATACCTCCAAGTCAGGAGGACAGGAAGGACAGGACAGGGAACGCCCATCACACGTATGCTCCTTCTTTCCTGGGCAACACTATGCACCATGCTGAGGAAATCACCTGTAGGTACCTGAGCACGAGCACTATTTCACTCACTTGTGTATCTCCCCTGACTAGTAGAAACTCAATGAACACCAAATATATATGCAAAGATTAAACAAAACCAGTCAAGTTTGCCTTTGCATTGTAACCCTGGTAGCAGGTTTGGGAGGAAACTCAACTTAAAAAAATGCGCTTCAAGATTCTAGATTGTTTTAAATTCATATTTATCTAATTTATTGTTCCTCAAAAACCACACGACCTTCCTCTCTTTTTCTGCCTCTCCTTCTCTGTCATTCTCCCTCCCTGTTTCTCTCTTTATATATACAGCTTCTATTTAAATCTATGCAAGAAATACACTTTTACATTAGTTATTTAGTTGCCCTGCTTCATCTTGCTATGAATGCAGCACATATGAGAGAACTACAAAAGAACGGTGATCTGACTCTATTATTCTCCCCAAGAAAGCACAGACCCACTTGGACAAGGGAAAGAGACAGCCCGACTGCCACCACTGAATACTCTGTTTGAGACAACAAAGCTAAGGTAACATTCTCTTGCATTTCAGGAATTCAAATGTGATTCCTCGAGATGTGTGTCCCGACTTCCTTGATTATTAAGTTGTAATTCTAAAGCATTTGACCTTGGCAGGAAAAGATAAGCTAAGACTTTTCTGACTGGTATTTAGAAAGAGTGATGGAAGCATTTTATTCCTTAATTCTGTTTTTTTAAGGAAGCTAAATGGTGTCTCCTTTCCCACTGGTTAAGCAATGATCAGCCAATCACTCCGAGCCTGGTACAATGCCTATAAAGAACCCTGCTTCCCTTAAAGGCTGGCATGTTAAGGGATCTCTGGCTCTAGCTAACTGGGCCTTTCTAATCACCGCTAATCTAAAGTATATGGACTTTAGGAATCACACGTAGTGATGGTAGTCTCTTGCTGTGAGGTGTCCCAGAGAGCTCGAAAGAGCTAAACACAGTGTCAGCCAGAGTCATGTGCCTCTCCCTGAGACCAGGGCAGGAATTGGGCAGCAAGAATTTTACAAATAGCATCATCTTTTGTCTCTGGAGTCAAGTTTATCTCCCACAAGTAAGAAATCTCTGCAAGAGGAAAGACCGGCTCTCTGCTGCTGTGTTTTTCCACGGGCGCCTTCTCCTCCTGACCAGCTATGAGCCAAGTTAGTTTTGTGGCTCCGGACTTTTTGGTAACCAGATATGGTTCAGTGATGACAATATTACTTTTCAAAGCAAACAAAGGAAACATGGTTTTCAAAGCAAACATTGTTACACGACAAAGAAATGAAACAAGGTATGGTCCGCGCAATGGAAAAATGTAAATCCACAGAAAAGCACACGTCAAAGGTCAAAAAAATCCTAAGGTTTTCAACTCTTTTGTTAGGCAGTTTTTCATGCTTTGACTTTAATTATTTCATGCTTTGACTTTAATTATTTAATTAATAGTGACCATTCTATGCTCTGCCTCAGTTTAAAAAGTGGACTGCAGGGGCGCCTGGGTGGCGCAGTCGGTTAAGCATCCGACTTCAGCCAGGTCACGATCTCGCGGTCCGTGAGTTCGAGCCCCGCGTCAGGCTCTGGGCTGATGGCTCGGAGCCTGGAGCCTGTTTCCGACTCTGTGTCTCCCTCTCTCTCTGCCCCTCCCCCGTTCATGCTCTGTCTCTCTCTGTCCCAAAAATAAATAAAAACGTTGAAAAAAAAATTAAAAAAAATAAATAAAAAGTGGACTGCAGAAGAACATCTGAATCACCCAACATATAATAAACACGCTTTAAACAATCAAGAAAAATGACAAGAATTGGCTTTAAGGGGAAGTAGAAATTGTCCTCTCCTCAGAATTCAAACCTTAAGAGACCGAAGAAACACATCACTTCTTTCAAATAGAAGTGTCTGAATTTTGCCCTCAAGGCCAAGTTTGTGCCAAGGAGCATCCTGAAGTTTTCCATGTTTCTGCCCCCTGTGCGGGTGTCAGCACTGACAATCAGGCTCTTTCCTGGAGCCCTTCTCACTATCTCAGACTCCGGAGCAAAGGTCCCCCCAGGCCATTTTAATGGACTCAAGTTACATCCTTTTTTATGATCGTTCTGTGGCTAATTCCTCATCATATGTGTTAAAATCCTTCCTGCAGACCCAGCAATAACAGGTAATTCTTTTCCACCACACACACACACACACACACACACACACACACACACACACAGCGGAAGCTCTGCTTTGCAAGGACGTCCTCGCTGTCCACAGACGAGACAGACATAGATTAAAACGAATTCCACCCATGTTCTTTTCTACTTGACTGGCAGACAACATAACTAGGCTGTCATTACAAAGTTGCTCTAGCAAGTTTGTTCCAGGGGCACCTGGGTGGCTCAGTCGGTTATGTGTCCAACTCTCGATTTTGGCTCAGGTCGTGGTCTCGCAGTTCGTGAGTTCAAGCCCCGCATCAGGCTCTGCGCTGACAGTGTGGAGCCTGCTTGGGATTCTCTCTCTCTCCTTCTCTCTCTGCCCCTCCCTGCCTCTCCCCGCTCTCTTTCAAAATGAATAAATGAACTTGAAAAATTTTTTTAAGAAAGGAAGTTTGTTCTAGGTATGGGGCTCCCTCAGGCAAGGGGCTCACCCCACCAGGAGAACAGGGGTGGCAAAAGATGGTACTGAAGTCCATGTGTGGCTGCTGAGGAGGAACAGGGGAGAGAGGAAAGACTGGCAGAAGGAGGAGAAGGGGGTGGTCTGAATTCAGTCCTGTATTAGATGGCCAAGTGAGGACAGCATTAGGCAGCCTCCCTCTACTCTCCTTCCCACCCTATCCTCCCCCTACTGCCCCCACTGTCAGTTAGATGTACGAAACCATTTGAAAAATATTACCAACCTTGAGGTTTTTTTTAAGACGTTGGCTGCTGAAAGGATTGCATTTTTAGGCATTTGCTTATTAATTCTTTCGTTTTAAAGAGATCGAACCTTAGGGTTAGTTGTAGATGCAAAATAACCATACTGGCATATCTAATATCTATTGGCATATCTAATTGGCAACTACTAACATCACCAGTTCAGCACAATAAATAATTATAAATTTAAAACAAAAGCGCCCCAACACTGGTTTCTATTATAAAACATATACAGTAGTCTAGACTACTAAAGGCCATGGTACCAGCTGCTACAATTTAATACCCTTTGGGCTTTTATAAATCCAATCTCCCCTGATTTTATTTTCCTTTTCTCTTTTCTTTTTCTTCTTCCCTTGAGAGGGGTGAAGAGACAGGAATGAGATCAGGACAGGGCAAGTGACATGGGAATCAAACCAGGCTGGACTCTCACAGGTCAGAGCCCGTTCTTTTTCTAGGAATGTCCTCACGAGAAAAGAAAAAAGTGAACCCCCCGAATTCCTAAGTTGTAGTTCAATTCTTTTGCTTAGTGGAATTAAAGACTATCTAAACACATTGCAGCACTTGTCAGTTTGAAGACTTTGGTGGGGGGAAAAAAGCCTTTAGTTTCTTTCTTTCTATGTCTATTTTCCAAGCCTCTTTAGAGTGTAAGAATTCACAGGATGGTGATGTGCATTTGAATCCAGCCTGGCGCTCACCTCTCTGGCATTTAACATTCTAGCCCTTCAGTGAACACCTGGAGAGCCTGGGCAGGGACATCACTGTTTCCCATAAAGTGTACTGAGATCAGTACATGCTGGGAAGGTAAGAGACTCTGACTAAAATAGGAATGGAATAGATTCACTTGAGAACGACCAGGTTAAAAAGAAAAACGTAGCTGCTTATAGGAGAACTTCTTGGAGAATGTGAGATGCACTGGGAGTTTCTAAGAGGGGGAAATAGTGAGTACTATCTGACTTCCAAGTCAGATAAGTCAGGTTGATCTGACCACTAATTTCTTTGGGGTTACAGGTCACTCATCAATGTTTTATAGAACACAAGCCGAAGACCAAGGGGACCACATATTTACAATCCTTATCACACACACTTGTAAATATTTTGTCCGCATTATTTTAAATGGCAAATGAAGGTGTGGAGAGCTTCATCAAGAATCTGTGTGACTAGGAGAGGAAGCTGGAGAGAGAGTGTCCTCCCTTTGTTTGACCAGTCAACCCGCCAGTGCGTTCCTTGGCCCACAGTTACCGTCCAACTCCATTTGAGCCCCTCCTTCAGCTTTATTTATTCAAAAAGAAAAATAATCACAATAACCACAAAAGTCATTGACTTAGTCCACTCTTTTTGTTTTCCACATGAGAAGACTGAGGACCAAAGAATTTATCTGCGTTGTCTAAGGTCATTCAGTGAGAAAGCAGCAGAACACAGAACAGAAAATCCGATATTCCACAATATCCAACATTCTCCAAAATTGTGTTTACTCACTATATGCTACGAATATAATCATATATGCTTAGATAAAGGTAGGCAATCTAAATAAATATCTATTTAACTCAGATTAAAACACAACTCTTTTGATTAAATTATAGTAAAACCTCTTAACTATACTTTGCAAATTTGGCATCTGGGATAATTCAGCTAGGCCTAGGTAAATACCTCCCTTTCATTATTTAGGAGGACATGTGTCTAATGCAAATATGATCAGCACTGGAAACATTTACTCATCGATGATAGACAAAAGATGATTTTTCAAACATCTTAACAGTAACGTACCAAAAACTCATGTTTTTACATCTATTTGTTAAAACATTTGTGTAACATTGTTTGTGTTGTTGTTATCCTGATAAATAAATTGACACTAAAAATATTTTGAGGGCAGTCTTAGGCAAACATGTATATTCTCTGATGTCTCTCCCCATCACCTTCCAGAAGTCACTATTTTGAACAAAGTAGAAACAAACTTTAAAAGTTAATATAGTAAAGGCTATTTCTGACCTCAGTGCTTGTACTCAGTGTTTTACCCTCATCCTCACCTTCATTCTTCAGGATTCAGCTCGGGCATCCCCGCCTCTGGGAAGTGTTCCCTGGCTCCCAGTCTAGACCACAGCTATCCATTCTCGGTATTTCTGTGATCCCCTATAACTTGTGACCACTCCTTAACACGGCTTCCTAACTCTCTACGGCGTGTCTCATCCTTGAGGGCCAAAGCAGTACCTTACTCATCCGTGTGCGCCCAATCCTAACACAGGGCCAGTTACATAACAGGCGAGCGGTAAATGTCTATTGAATGAATAAAGTGAGTAATCAGTTATGACAAACACAGACCCATAAGCCCACCTTGTCTCTGAATTCCTCCCCACTTCTTAGAACCCCTGCCATGTTCTAGGCAATGGTCCTAGATAATCACATCAATTTGCCATACACTAGAGATTACTCTAGTTTAAACTTCACTAATTTGGCTGGCCTTTCCAAGTCAGTTTTAATTAATTAGTTTTTCTCTGTTGAGATATTTCACATAGAGTGCTTTTTGGACTGAATTATTCTGATATGTGCCTCATTTCTCTGCCACTCTCTATGAATGGAGACTTCTACAGTAAATGGCAGAGTTTACAATTTTTAAAAAGTTCCAGATATTTCTAAGCAGAATATTACAGCCACCTGGTTTGCACTCAATCATAACTCCCTTGCTCAGCCAAACCTTTTTAAGCTTGGTTTTGGTCCTATTTTTTTTTTTCTTTCTTTGGGAATAATTTGAGGGGGAAAAAAATCCACTTAGCCATTCTGGAGCAAGAAGAGATTGGAAATGATTAAAATATACTTTACATCAAAGGTGTAACTGCTTTTGGCTCAGAATAACCAACATAATTCAAAAATGCATTCAAACTACATTTCAATTTAGTACCTAGCTTAGTCTTCCTTATGAAATCACTGTCTAACCACCTTAAAGCAAAATAAAATATTTTCAAGCTAAAAAGGACTAAAGCTATTACTTCTGAGCAAATGCAATTGGCATAATATTTTAGGAGAACATCATGATTATTATAATACATAATAATAATAAACATTTCTGCCATTGGGGTCCTTCGCTCTGCAGAGAAAAGAAAGGAGCTTGCCCTGTGGGCTTGTAGTCTAAATTAAACAAGCAATATGAGTCACACAAGTTTCACAGGTAAGAGTTCATTAACATTTTATCCCAAGCAGAGAAGGAAACGGGAAGGAAAATTAAAATCAATATTAACAGCATCAGAATTCACTTCAATCCTTATAGGAGTCATCTGTAATGTGAATATAATTTAAGAGGCTTACAACACCACCAAGCCCAGTCTGATACGTGCTTGCTCCTCTAGCTAATACTTAAAAACAGCGTATTTGCAAGGCTGATTCTTGTACAGCCTCACACAGCCAAGGGCAGACCTGCCTGGAGACACAGGACAGATAAGATAAACTCCAGGGACCCACTCCTGTTTTACGAGTCAATAAAGTTCTCTTACTTTTTTGTCTTCCCTCTCTCCTTGCGACTAAGCATCCAATGACGGAAAACACACTGAACCAATTTCTACCTCATACCGTGTTGATTCCTAAGTATGCACCCTCTTATCCTTATAACTAAAGGCTATTCAAACTGATGTATAACAACTTAAGCCTCTACAATATGCATCCATTTTCATAAAGTTAGTTTCATCTTCTACCAAGTCCCTGGAACACTGGTTATCAAATAAGGATGAATACCCAACAGCCCCCAACTATTTAAAAAAAAAAAAAATTAAGTCAATTAACTTCCAGTGCTAAAAACCAGTGCCAAACAGGTACCCTAAAGAAAAGACAATGTGCTATTCGATGAAAGAATACCCTGATGTACTCACCTTAAATCTTGCTCCAAGTTTTCATAAATGAGAATCCCTAAAAGAATGAACTTGGTAGGCTCAAAAAGCTCAGAGGGTGAAGCATCGGTTCACTTCAGCACTCACTGGATCTTCTTTCGCCTTCACTCTGCCCAGGAAGGCGAGACAAAGCAAGGTCCCTACCTTTCCATCAGGCTCTGATGTGGCAAAGTCAGCGGCCAGGCAGCTCACAGTGACAGTTCACATCACTGACACAAATTCAATCTAATTGCACCAGGGCACAGAGCAAAAGACAGCTCACACCTAACAGGCTTGGCTCGTCACAAGATACAACTCACTGTTAACTAGTCCCTTCTGGAACCCCCCCCCCCATACTGGGGAAACAGTAAATCTCTCTCCAAGCTACACATTTGTACCTGGATGACCAGACCCCATTCTCACAAAAATTTTATGCACTGTGGGAGATGGGGAATAAAAGTATAAGAGTTTCACACACTCTAAATAATTTTATACCATCTACATAGGGTAGCAATAACAACAACAACAACAAAATACAACAAATGGTATGTAAAATACCTTTCTTAGCAAGAAAAGAGCAAAGACCAGATAGCAATTGCTATGTGGAAGGTCCAGGGACTGTGTTATTGTAAAACACCATCAGCTCAGTTATTTTCCACACAAAGAACTGAAAGATAATAACCTCCATGCACAAACGTATCTTGGGCTTTACAAACATGTCAAAGCATCAAAAGGCATTAGAGTAAGCCATATCCAATGTGGTGATTTATCCTTGACTTTGTCTGAATGCTCCAAAGAAACATAGAGACCCAGTTTTTCAATGCACCGAAAGCACTGTCCTTTAAAAAGCTTTCTCATCTTTCTGTGTACCAGAGACTTGTTTTCCAACTTCAATTGTTCGGATTACTGATCTTCAGGTTCACCCCTCACCAAGAGGCTCTCTGCATGTTAGACATGGGGAAAAAAATTCAGGGTTATTACAGGCTGAATTGCGTCACCCCAAATGGTATGTCCAAATATCCAGTACTTGTGGATCTTGACCTTTTTCGGAAACAGGATCTTTAAAGATGTTATCAAGTTAAGAACGAAGTCATTAGGGTGGGCTCTAACCCAATAGGACTGACACCTTTATGAGAAGAAGAGAACACAGACACAGGATGGAACACACTATGTGACCACAAGGGAGAGACTGACATGTCGAAGCGCATGCTAAGGAGAGCCTAGTATTGCCAGCAAACCATTGGAAGCTAGAAAGACGTGAGGAAGGATTCTCCCCTACAAGTGTCCGGGCTGACTGACACTTTAATTGCAGACTTCTGGCCTCCAGGACTATGAGACGGTAAATTGTCATTTGAAGCTGCTTTGTTTGTGGTACTTTATTACAGCAGCCCTAGGAAACGAGTACGAGGGTCATCTCTTTCATTCTTTTCCCTTCCAGTTGGACGTCACGAAAATTAATCCTGATAGGTAGACTCCGTTAAGGCCGCGGAACCCCTATGGAACTCTATCCCAGCGGATGAGATACCCTGAAATCAGAAATCCGTATCTGTGACCCAAAGAGAAATGAAAACACATTAAAGCAGCATGTCACCTTCAAACTTGGAAGTATCTGTGGAACCTGCTGAGGCCACCCTGCCCTCCTGTCCTAAGGGAGTCATCCTGGAGAAGGCAATGAGGCAAATGCAGATGCGCCAGCAGTCAGCTTCTGACCCTTGCTATTTGTTTCGCAGAATACTCACATCTAAAGAACCTTTAGTAACTCGATGTTTTAGCATCCGCAGGTATGAACACATAGATGACGGCTGCTCTGTATCATTTGACGCAATCACAGCATGCGCCAGCAGCAACTGGGAAAATGGAGTATTCCTGTTGAAAAGACTATAATAAAAATGTAATGTAAAGGAGATTCCGGTTTGCTCTGTTTGGAATAAAGATAAATGATACACATTCACAAGGACAGAGGACAACTCTGGAAGAAACAGAGAACTTACTGTTAGAGATAGTTATTTTTTTTAGAGATCTCGTATCATAATTTTATAGATGAGAAAAATCATGTTCAGGGCACATCTCTGGGACACCATTGCCAACCCTGAGCTAGGCGGACTCTAGCAGACTGCAATCAGTCTACGTCTCTGTCTTCAAAGAGGGAGGGTGATAGTTGCTTGTTCATAATACATTTTTAGATATCCCAGCTAAAGCCAATTTTGTGTCAGAAAACAAGCAAGCAAGCAAGGTCTATCATTTTGAAGTGGAAAATGGGTTTAGGAAAATAGAGAACATATTCCCATGCTATAAAAATTAATCAAAATACTCATTGTGGAAATGTATCAGAAAGCATGACATTTAAGGTAACAGTCTAGTAACTGGGCCTCTAAAGACCACAATTACAACTTGGCTTTTCTGAACGAACATAAAAAATTCCTCCCTGCTATATATAACAAAACAATAATATAATCAATAAAACACATTACAGTATTTACCAAACTGAAACAAACAATAAAATTTACTACCAGTCATTTTAAATAATACAAATACTTGTGGAATGGAGAGGCGTGAAAGGAAAAGGCAAACTTGGAGCAAAAATAAAATGTAAACGATAAAAGGCCATGGAGAAAAAATAATTCAAAACCTCCTAGTTGGAAGGACAGTTAATATACAAATATCTAATCGACCAGAAGGTCATTCAAGGTTAAGGCTTAAAACAGCATAGAGCCTCCTTTTAGTACTGACCGCAGCACAGACAATGACAAAAATAATCCTTGCCTCCAGACTTCCCGTAAAAGTACAACATTATTGAAGGTAAAGTGAGTGATAGAGAATGGTGATCAAAACCCATTTTCAGGACTAACTCCTTCCATTTCCCTCCTTTTATTGATTTTTTTTTAAACCCACTTTGCACTCTCTCAGTCAGCTTGGCTGCAGCGAACATCATTTAATGTACCTTATTGATTCAATCATACACATTTATACTTGCGTAGAAACTTTTGGTACAGTGCATTTATTGATCTTCTAATTGTTAATGTAGGCCAGAAAACCTGAAGAGCTTTATTGTAAATATTTTTTATTTCCCAAATTATTGCAAGAAAATTATCAAAAAAGTTTCAGCAATGAATCATGACAGTTTGCTTATTTCCTCTAAAAATGCTAGTCAACGGGGTATGTTTCAGAGGTGTTGCCAATAAGAATTTTTTTTCTTAAAAATCAGAATTACACAAGACTGAACAACTCACTGTGTGAAAATATGTTTTTTTTTTTTCAATTTCTAGAAATTTATTGACATGCCCTTAATTTGGCCCTGGGAATGGCCAGCAAGTGTTCCATTTTGGTGTAGCAATCTTCAGATGATACAGAGGTCATCGCAGGAGCAACCTGCAAAACCGCCACCAGGTTAAGATCCTGTCCTAACAGCTGTAAAACGTCAGCTTGTGTTGTCTGGTGAACTACTTTAATGCATTTGCCTTAGTTCTTAACATTGTGTCTCTAATCTACAGTATGGTCCTCTACTCCCAGGGAAAGACTCATTCTCACTCAGATACTCGGTACTAGGTTAAAAACCGACAGGAAGGGGCCTGTCTGAGTGGGAAACTCTGCAGACCCAGCCACAAGGCTACCAGGAAAGGATGTGTTCTGGAGCCTCCAGCAGGACCGGAAAGGGTGGTGCGGAGCCCTTAATGAAGACTTGGGAAGCAGTAAAGGCTTAAGCTGAGAAAGAAGTGGAACATTGGCTTGCCATCCTTTCCTATCCAAATTCTCACCTCTCCCCCAAATCCCACGTCAGGGAGTTTTGACAAATCATCAACTTAAACTTGGATGAATCAAGTGAACCAGGAGATACGGTCCTAATGCAGGCTAGATCTAATTTGACTCTGCCATAGATTTCTGGTAGAAGGCAGCCTCAGACTTAGAATTTTTTTTTGAATATTGATCAGCAAATATCTTAACTACTCCCTTGCACTTTCCAACATCATGACAATGATGTGTGTATTAAAGTCAAGTATAACCTCTAAAAGACATCCCAAGAATCACGGATCAAATTAGAAAAAAATAATTTATATTTGTATTGCTAAATACCACCGTCTTTTAGGTTTCCCTAGTCCTAGAAAACAGCAGGAGGAACTGATGTTTTTTGGCCTAATAGTCCTAAAGATTAATGAACGGGCTCCACATCTTGGAGTGTTTATAGATATTACCAGACAGCCTGGGCCATGGACTAGTGACTGATGCAGATTTTCTCAAGAAAATGTTGGTCTGGATCTGTAGGATATCTCTGCATTGTTCAGCAGTGGCCATGGATGCTGAATAGTCTGGCGGGTTCTACTCTCTTCTGAGCTTCGCTGTTCTGAGCATGGAATGCTTCATCCTTCTGGCTCAGACCTTTACTGAACTATTCCAGACAGATGGGAGCCATTCTTCAGAACTGATCTCACTGACCAAGGACAACGCCCATTTGCATAGGTTATATACATTACCCAGAGTACATATTTAACAGATTTACATACCATGAGTGAAAAGCAGGATAACATATTCAACAAGAACAACAAGAGGATGAGGCCTCCCGTCCAGAAATGATCAATTGATTAAAGGTCTGATATCCACAAATATCAATGCTATCAAGTAAATCATAATTTGAAAATATCATAAATATGCTTTGGCTTTTATTAGTTAAAGTTCACGTATAGCTAATTTGCCAATCACATTGAAAATACAACAGGCCCTTAGACAGCAAACATACCTAACAATGTGGGGGTCTAATCCTTCTGCTCCACACCCACACAGGGGGTCAAGCCTCACTGGAACCAATTGTGATTGGAGAACCGGGGCTATGACTTTAAATCATTTTTCTCTTCCTTCTATAGAATTCTTACTTGAACTTACACCTAAATGCATCCCCTAACTAGTTTTTCTGAAAATTCTGTGTATTTGAAATTTTAAAAAAATGCGTAGGAAATGTTACTAATACGATGGTGTTTTCCAAATATTATTTTAGAGCACTGGAAATGCTATATTCTTCATTTTATAATATGAATACTTTCAAAAGCCTTTTTACCCAAGCTTGAAGAGCACACAGTATATGATATAATCTAGAGGAAAATAATTTTATACATTAGGCCACAGTATTTTAAATATGAGTCTTTTAACAGTTTTTCAACATTACAATATGTAGTTACACAGTCAAGCGTATAGTCAAACAATCCAGTAATTTAAGCAAAAGCTCTGTGACATTAAATGAGAAAGAAGAAATATCTTATACCTAAAATATCTGTTCTGTAGTTAACTGCCTTTCTCTAGTGCCATATACAGAATTACAAAGGAACTAATTCTTAAATTATCAATTAAAAAGGTTAATTGATAAACACAATATTAATTCACTGTATTTAAATGATCCTTCTCCCATCCACATTTAAGTAGAAACAATATTTTCATCTACCACATTTCACAGAGAAATGACTTCCAAACAATAATCCTTTAATTACATATCATTAGAGATGTTTAAAAAAAAAAATAAAGTGAGTTTAATGTCCAATAGATATACCAACATGGCAACTGATCCTTCTTGGGTTATGTTTGCTCAGTTCCTTTTCACAATATCTGACGAAAACAAACAAGTATGTATTGATGACTGTTTGCCTCAAAAACTCAGAAACCATCTCATCAAACTATACTAGTCTTGCTAATCAGGAGCTAAATTCGTAAGAAAGCCCACACTCACCCGAATTAAAGCTGTAAAGGAAGAAACAATGCCTTGAACCCGACCTTCACTGCTTTAGTAGTCCTTCCATCCTATTTCCCCTCTGAACCTCCTTCTCAAAACCCTCGCCCACCATATCCATGGCTTCATGGAGTTGCCCCTTCGGGGGCAGTAATAACCATTTTGAATTTTACCCGATCTCCAAAAGCACATTTTGAAAAAAAATCTATCCTATCTCCCATTTCTTCTGTCTCCTACTGTTTCTTAGGTTCCAACTTGCTGATCAGATTAGTTGATAACAACCGTTCACGAACAGTCTTATATTATTCATTCATTCAACAAATAGCCACTGAGTACCTACTATATGGCAGCACCCTTCCTGGTTCCCAGGGATATCCCAGTGAATGATACTAGACCAAAATTCCTGCATTCATTAGAGACTAACATGATACATAAATAAATTAAGAATAAATATATATGTACATATATGTGTGTACATATATATTCAGTTCAATGACTCTGAGAAGACTAAAGAAACAATGACATAAAAGAAGAACTGTTGGGGTAGAGTTGCATTTTAAAAGATGGTTAGATAAGGTGATAGCTGGATAAAGACCTGAAGAAGGTAAGAAAGTCATATGGATAGATACAGGGGAAAGTGCTCCAGGCAGAGGGAGCAGTAGACTCCTACATAGCAAATTATAAGTCTAACATCTTAGACAAGGGCTGCCAATGTGTCTAGAATGGGGTCAATGAGGCAAAGTCTACTAGGTATTCAAGTCAGACAGATACCAAGGACCACTGAAAGGACTTTGCTTTTACTCTCAATGAGCAGAGAAGCTACTGGAGTGCTTTGAGAGATAACATCAGTTATTAATTTCAGAACATCTGAATTAAGATATAATTGACATGCATTAATTCATTTATAAAGTGTATAATTCAATAGTTTTTAGTATATTCACAGAGTTGTGAAACAAACACCACAATCAACTTCAGAATATTTTCATCACTCCAAAAAGAAATTCCATACTCCTCAGCAGTCACTCCCCATCCTCCAAACTCCCAGCCCTACATAACCACTAATACATTCTCTATCTTTATAGATTTTCCTATTATGGACATTTCATATAAATGGCATCGTGCAGTAGATGGTCTTTTGTGACTGGCTTCTTTCACTTAGTGTATCCCTGAGCCCACAAGGTTCATCTCTCTTATAACCTATGTCAGTAATTCATTTTTTTTTATTGCTGAATAACTTTCCATTGTAGGGATATACCATGTGTTGCTTATCCATTCATCAGGCAGTGGACATTTGAGTTGTTTCCACTTACTAGCTATTATGAGTAATGCTTTTATGAACAACTATGTACTAGTTTTTATGCAGACATATATTTTCATTTCTCTTAGTTAAATACCTACAAGTAGAATATCTGGGTCATATGGTAACTCTGTGTTTAACCTTTTGAAGAACTGCCAAACTATTTTCCAAAGCGGCTGAACTTTTATAATATTCCACCAGTACTACTTGAGGAGTCCAACTTCTCCATATCCTTAACACTTGTAATTATCTGTCTATTTGATCATAGCCATCTAAGTTGGTAAGAAGTGATGTCTCATTGTGGTTTTGATTTGCATCTCACAGATGTGCTAATAATATTGAGCCTCTTTTTATGCACTTATTGACCATATATCTCCTTTGGAGAAATGCCTGTTCAGATCCTTTGCTCATTTTTTAATTAGGCTATATCTTTTTATTTTTTGAGTTGTAAGAGTTCTTTATGTACCCTAGATGCAAGTCTCTTATGAAATATATGATTTGCAAATATTTTCTACTACCTTGTGGGTTGTCTTTTCACTTTTTTTTATGATATGCTTTGAAACACAAGGGTTTTTAATTTTTTAAGTTTATTCATTATTTTGAGAGAGTGTGTGTGCAGGGAAGGGACAGAGAGAGGGAGAGAGGGAGAGAGGGAGAGAGGGAGAGAGGGAGAGAGGGAGAGAGAGAGAGAGAGAGAGAGAGAGAGAGAGAGAGAGAATCCCAAACAAGCTGTGCACTATCAGCACGAGGCCCAATGTGGGGCTTGAACTCAGAAACTGTGAGATTATGACCTGAGCCAAAACCAAGAGTTGGATGCTTAACCAACTGAGCCACACAGGTGATTTTTAACTTTGATGAAGTCCAAATTATCTATCTTTTTTCTTCTGACACTTGTGCTTTTGGTGTCATATCTTAAAAACTGCTGCCTAATCCAGGATCACGAAGATGTACACCTCTGTCTTCTTCTAAGCATTCTATAGTTTTAGCTCTTACATTTAGGTTTTTAATCCATTTTGAATTAATTTGCATATATGGTGTGAGAGACTAAATTGGCATTTTTGTTGGACTAAATTAATTTCAACAGGATCTGTCTAGCTGCTGTCTTGAAAATATACCAAATGGGCCAGGGTAGAAACAGAGAGCCGTTAGGAGGCTACTATCATAAAGCAGGTAAGAGATGATACTGGTTCAACCAGGAGTGGGAGAGTAGAAGTGGCAAGCATGATCAAATTTTGAATATGTTTTGAAAGCTGAGCTGATAGAACCTGCTTAGAGATTGACTGTGGATGTTAGAAATACAACGTGGATGGAACTGGAGAGTGTTATGCTAAGTGAAATAAGTCATACAGAGAAAGACAGATACCGTATGTTTTCACTCTTAAGTGGATCCTGAGAAACTTAACAAGTCAATGGGGGAGGGGAAGAGAAAAAAGAGGTTAGAGAGGGAGAGAACCAAAGCATAAGAAACTCTTAAAAACTGAGAACTGAGGGTCGATGGGGGGTGGGAGAGACGGGGTGGGGGGTGATGGGTATTGAGGAGGGCACCTTTTGGGATGAGCACTGGGTGTTGTATGGAAACTAATTTGACAATAAATTTCATATTAAAAAAAAAGAAATGCAGGACACAAAACTGACTCCAATATTTTTGGTTTTGAAGTCAGACAGACTACAATTTTGGCTTAAGGAAGTCTGGCCTGATCACCCAGACTTCTGTTTTAAAACTAGATGGTAGGGGCGCCTGGGTGGCACAGTCGGTTAACCGTCCGACTTCAGCCAGGTCATGATCTCGCGGTCTGTGAGTTCAAGCCCCGCGTCGGGCTCTGGGCTGATGGCTCAGAGCCTGGAGCCTGTTTCCAATTCTGTGTCTCCCTCTCTCTCTGCCCCTCCCCCGTTCATGCTCTGTCTCTCTCTGTCCCAAAAATAAATAAACATTGAAAAAAAATTAAAAAAAAAATAATAAAATTAGATGGTAAAGGGATGAAAACAGAAGCAGAGGGACCCGTGAAAAGCTACTGTGATAATCCCTCTTTGGAATTTATTTGAATTGTCATTAGTACTTCTCAGAGACACGATGGCAAAACTCAAATACATAATTAATTGTGATGACTACAAATCTCACCAAAGGTCAGTGGAGAAGATATAAGCTTGGTGGGGATTTTAGGCATCCTTCAAATCACACTCCCCCAGAACATTTTCACTGGAAGACAAGAAAGCCTCATTTCTTATTACCTGAGAAATTCTTTCAAGCAGCTTTTGTAGTAGACCTTCTAATATGTCCAGCTCAGGGGGTTCTCGGGCATAAATCCTCAAGTTCTATTAAAGCCTCTTGAGAAGATGGCCAAGGCACAACTCAAATAGCTCACACCACTGCACTGGGGAAAAAAGCACTGCAGCTCTAGTGTCCCTTCAAGAGACTTAATCTTCCTCGCCTGGCCTCAGGAGAGGCAGGTGAAGCAGGATAAGTGCTGCAACACACGGGGAGGAAATAGAAGCATTTAAGCTGTCTCTTTCTGCATAAAAACAGGGTGATTTTCTTCTGGATTTAGCAGCTTTCCATTCTCTTCTCTCCTAGACAAGCTTTCCGTTTCAGTAAAAATCTACTGAGTCCATGGGGCAAAAGGCATCACTAGTGTTCCTTTTAAGAGAAAGCATGAGACTTAGAGCCTTCTCTGAAAACAGGTTTGAGGCAACCCTGAACTAATTCTGAGAACCTGTTATACAAATGGACAAAAAGAGCTCAGTTCAAGATCCTAATAAGCCGCTCAAGTCATTTTTTTTTTTTCAGTGAACCACAGCTAATGAGGAAACAGTGCCTCTCAGCACTGGAGATATTCAGGGGAAAGGAGGCCAGGATACCATGTCAAGGATTTTGAAGACCCACAAAGGAAAATGTAAATCTGTCCCCAGGCCTGGAGACAAGACAAAGACCAAATGGAATCCTGGAATAGGCTGTTAAGCAGTTATGTGTAGCGGAATGGAAGCCATGTGATGAACCACTCCAGGAAGTGATAATAAAACAAACAACCCAAATGTAAATATGAAGACTATTTGCTTCAATTAAGTCTAAGCTACAGAAGTGTGAACTTTAATATTTCCTCAGTGTACAGCTCTACAAGTGCTTTCACCATTATTAAAGTGTGTTTATACAGGGTTTGGCTTTTCATCTATTATGGAAAAATTACATCTTGCCAACAGCACTACAAAGGCCTAAACACAGTAAATCCTCCACTGACCTTGAACCCAAGCTAAAGCAAGCAGTCACTCTCCTTGGTGCTGAACTGCCTAACTAAAGCACTGCATAAATGGCTGTGAATATGAATTACACCTACAACGCATCTTAGCATTTATGGATTGCCAACAGGGTACACATTCTTCCAGAAGGTACTATTTGTAGAGGCACTGCAACACGAAGGAACGAACTTCTTAGGGAGATGACTGGGAAGGCACTCCTTCACAAATGATGATCGTGTATTTAGTGAGCACTAAGAGTGTGCTGGGTCTTGAGCCGCACAGAGGAGTTGGCGGCTGCAACCACTTCTGCTCAGGTTTCACAAGAGTGGAGAGATGAAGTTGCCTAACAAAGGACATGCAAGAAGAGAAGGAACTGCAGCAGAAAGCCTGAACTGATAAAGCATCATGAGACAGGTAACAGAAAGCAAAAGAGCAGAAGAAGACAAAAACATCAGCCAGAATATCAGTATGATGGAAAATGACATTTCCATTAGGAACACCAAGAGAGTTTATCAGCATGGAGAAGTGTTTATAAAATGATGCTAAATGGAAAAAGCAAGATATAAAATGATAAATACACTGTGATTAAAATCATGAATACGAAAAAGTTGAAGTCTGGAAGGGAATATACGAAACTCAAAACCACTAGATGAGAGGAGAATTATGGACTTATCAGTTTGCTTTTGAAATTTCCTTTACTCTTACTGCCAATACACATATGTACACACCCACACACTATATTTTTATAGGTAATTAGAGTATATGTGAATATTCACAGCAACTCTGTGATGGTTAAAAAATGGTACACAACTCAAATATCTATCTATAAGAGACAGATTAAACAAATCCTGGCACAGACATAAAATGATCTCCTATACCACTTTAAAAATTGAAGTATATCTATTCCTATTGACATGAATATATGTCTGTGAATTACGGCCAAGTAATATTTTTAAAAGTAAATTTGCAAAAAAAAATATGTATGGTACAATCATATTCACATAAAATTTAAAACTATATTAATATTTGTGAGTATACACACAGGAAAAAAAGAGTTTGGATTAATAGACCCTAAATGGAGGGATAATTATGAGATCACATATTTTCATTTCCTACATTAATCTATTTCTGTAATGTCTGCATTTTGTGTAACCTTGCATTACATGTGTCATTGGAAAAAACATTTTAAATTTTTGAAATATTTATTTATTTACTTATTTTGAGAAAGAGAGAGCACGTGAGTGACTGGGGGAGGGGCAGATAGAGAGGGAGAGATAGAATCCCAAACAGCCTCCATGCTGTCAGTGCAGAGACTGATGTGGGGCTCAAACTCACAACTTCGAGATTATGACCTGAGCTGAAAACAAAGGTCAGATGTTTAACCAACTGAGCTACCCAGGCGCCCCTGGAGAAAACATTTTAAAGAGTAAAAATTTAATTTAAAAAATCAAAACAACTAGAATATGGAAACTTTAGAAGTAATGGGGGGGATAAAATCTAAGAGGAGTTTTGAGGAGTGGTCAAGATTAGCAGTATACAGGAAGATAGTGTAACTAAGGCAATGAAAATAAGGGGTCACGCTAAACTCTAAAACTTGAGCAGGAGTAACAATGACCGTAAGTTGAGGGGGAGCAGGAATGAGAAAAATATCTAACATAAAGTTGGGAGAAGGTTTTTGACAGGGTACAAAGGATTCAATGTTCCTCTAGAGTCCTGAGAAAAAGTGATGGGGAACTTCAGAAAGGTAGAAAAGGAGAGGCAGCAAAATCATGGAAAAGTGAGGTTGAGAATGACTGGGTAACAGTGAATCAAACAGCACAAAAGAAAAACAGGAGGAGAACAAACAGAATTTATGAGAGGACTCGTAACATATGGCTGATTTACTAAGAGCCAGTCAAGCACAAAGTAATCTGGCTTCAAACCCATTAACCTGAAACCTGCTTTCTTGCCTCCAAATAGCAATCTGAACTTCAAAATGCAGTTTGTCTGCCCTTAACAAGTTCAGCAGATTTCAGTTGAAAATCACCGTTCCTATATATCACTTTAGTCTGTGTCACCATGTCTCAGATGTTCCTGGGAATTGGGGCAGCTAATTTGCTCAGGCTGGGAGAGCTGACAAGGGTATATGGCACCACTCAGCACAAAAAGTCAAATGACTGACTCTGTGACTTACAGGCACATTCAAATGACTACATGCTTCAGATTCCTAGTCTAAAGAATGGGTATAACATCAAAGAATTGTGAGATTCAAATGATAGACATGATAACTCAGGGCCTGGGACGTAGCAGACACACAATCAGTATTTCTGACTGAACAATGAACCGATGTGTAGGCACCATACAGTACTGTGCATGGAAAGAAGTTATAGGAAAGGCAAAATCCTGGTGGATTCTGTCACTGCAGTAATGTCCTTTTAACAGTAAAGTCTCCCATTTACTGCATCTACTACTGTTACTGCCCTTCATAAGAGAACTTCCTGGGGATCTGTAACCCATTCTCAACTTTGAAAGGGTATTGCTGTGCTTTTTGCTTTTTCTCTTTAGAACTGTAAAATCTAAGGGGTGCCTGGGTAGCTCAGCCGGTTGAGCATCCCACTCTTGATTTCAGCTCAGGTCACAATCCCAGGGTCAGGGGATCAAGCTCCGTGTTGGGCTCCACACTGAGTGGGGAGCCTGTTGAAGATTCTCTTTCTCTCCTCCCCTCTGCCCTTCTCCCCTGTTGACACTGTCTCTCTAAAATTAAAAAAAAAAAATTAAAAAAAAAGAACTATAAAATCTAAAATGGTGACGGCTGTGTCTTCATACCTCAAGGCAAATAACCTGCCAACACTATAAAGCCATGAAGAAAAGAAAGTATTTCCAGGTTTTCCTCAGGTCCTCAGAGACCCTGCTGGTGCCAACCTCTTGGTAGTGAGGAGTGATCCTCACTGGTGAAGAAGAGATCCCAGAACATCTGGCAATGTTCAGGCAAAGTAATTTTGAGGACCTAATTGTGAACAGCACATCAAAAACGGATACGTTTTACTTGAAAGGCATAAGACTAAGCATACCCTATGGACTAGAATTTCCCAATCTAGGCCCATGGATCCCAAAGAGGTCCATGGATAGAATTCATGAGGGTAGTTAAACTCAGATGGGAAAAAATTAGATGTGTATTTTCACCAACATCCAGCTAAAATTTAGCATTTGCTTGCAACATGAATTGAGGCAACAAATCATGGTAGCGGTAATGGTACTTCCACATTTGTCACCAACACAAAGTCACAGATACTTTCATATCTCCTTGTAATTGTTGCTGATATTTCAAAATATCATGTACATCATCACTTCTAAGCAGTTTGAAATTACGGCAGTCAGGGGCGCCTGGGTGGCTCAGTCGGTTAAGCCTCCGACTTCAGCTCAGGTCACGATCTCACGGTCCGTGAGTTCGAGCCCCACGTCGGGCTCTGGGCTGATGGCTCAGAGCCTGGAGCCTGCTTCCGATTCTGTGTCTCCCTCTCTTTCTCTGCCCCTCCCCCGTTCATGCTCTGTCTCTCTCTGTCTCAAAAATAAATAAACGTTAAAAAAAATTAAAAAAAAAAAAGAAATTACGGTAGTCATTATACCACTCTTAAACCTAATATAATGTGTTAATAAAAAAGCATATGTGTTACTACAAAACAACTTTGATTTAATAATTTAATAGCTAAAATTGTAATCAATAGAATCAGTTCCTTATCATTTCATGCATTTTATTTCATGCACTCACATACTTCACGATGTCCTGAGAAACAGGACATAGACTCCAGCCAACTATAAAAGATGATAAAAGATGTCCATGACACTAAAATGGTTAAGAAAACCAGACTCTAGGTTTTCAACTTGTCCAACAATTGAAAGCATTATGTAGGCACCAGTCTCACTGCTCGAAACACTTTTAAATGGGAAGACAAAAACATTTGAGAATCTGCAACCATTCTGATATGTACAAGTTATTTGTATTGACTAAAAATTTCAAAATTAATGACATAACTTACATTATGGAGCAGCCTATGAATGTAACAATCCAATCCGAATTCTTTTTATTACCTTTAAGCATAGGGTTAAAAACACAAGTATCTGAGTCAAGGACTTGGCTTTGAATCCTATCTCAAATTTACTATCTGGCCTTGGGCAGGCCAGTAAACCTCTCTCAGCCTCATTTTTCTCATCTACAAAATGTGAATGATAATATCTGCCTCAAAGCATTATTAAGAGGTTTAAATAGTACAGGCAAAACACTAAATAATATATGCAAAGTACTTAGCACAGTACCTGACAAAGTAAGCACTCAATAAATTGTTTTATTTTAGTTATTAATACAATCTAAGTCATAATTTATATTGAGTCTTTAAGATGATTTCTTTAAAAGATTATATAATTAAGAAGCAATATAATACACTCCTTCAGAACACAGACTCCAACAACAGACTACCTGGGTTTGAATTTACCTCTACCACTTACAAGCTGTGTAACTCTAAGCTACTTACTTTTTGGGATTCAGCTTCCAGACCTATGAAATGTGGAAAATAATAATATCTACCTAAGAGAATTGTTACAAGGATCAAATTAGTAACCATACATGAAGCACATTAAAAAGTGCCTGGGACACAGTAAATACTTGGTAACTGTCAACTACTATTATTATCATCATCAGTAGTTACTATACAATGGTTTCTCATCAAACTCAAGAACTCTTCCTTTTTCCTTCATCTGAATTTTAGTGAAGATTTATTGTAAATGAAGTAGAATTAGTCCCACTTAAAGGAAAGTATTTACATGAATATATTTTCATGTTAATAAGAACATGGCAGGGAAGAAATTCAGCTACAATTATGCCTTAGGGGGGGATAAGAAGACCCCACTTACCATGGTTTTGTAACCAAGTCAAAGCTTACACACGGAAGATTCTTTAAAGTTTGAAATGCTTCTTTTATGGCCACAGATCTGTGTCATGTAGGAGCAAACATAACTTTGCTTCTGTACCTTTAAACGACTGTAGAGAGGGGCCTCTGTGGCCCAGGCTGGAGCTCACCTTGGAGAAAGGAGCCATGGAAATGCTGGGCTCAGTGACAACAGCAAGGGCCACGTCAGCATCACGAGAACAGAGATGCACCTGTTTCCCAGCAGGGGACCGGCCTTGCTCCTCACCTGGTAATTAGTATGGTTTGACTCAATTTAAAACCTACACAAACCACTGATCTCTGAGAATATAACTGACGTCATTTTCTGAACTAAGAGTAACAGTAAAAACAACCATAATAATAGTAACAAACATATTCACTTCTCCCCATCTTTTAAAGTAGTTGAATAATTAGTAACTCAACAATCAGTCATCATAGCAAAATGATGAAGCAGGTGAAATTATTGTCACCATCATTTTATTTCACTGTTATTTACTTAGGAGCTTGAAGAATTCAGGGTTCTTTGCTGAATATAATATTAACCCTCCCAGCATGTAAGATAAAGAATACTAAAAACAAATTATGGTACATACCCCAATAATTCTAATTAATGCTCGTCACCATTCCCAGTACTCAACAAAAATGTAAGTGCTGAATCTGATGTTTTAAACTAATGATCAAAAGACTACCAGACCATTAATGTTAAAAGCAGAGGCAATAAATCTTTCAGTTTTCCCCAGATGCACACAGAGGCATCCCTTGGAAATTTCATTTTCCAACACATATGGCGAAAGGTTTGTTCCCAGGAAGGAGAAAAAACAAGTTGTTTCTACCAGGAAAGGAAAATTTGGCATGCTCTCAGTTTAGTGACCAGAGAGTGCCATGTAGTAGTAGAATCTAGGCAGATTGGCAATTAAGGGGCTCTCCTCTTTGATGGTCTACTCATGCCAGTATTATTATTTCCAACCTCCCTTAATGGTGTCCAAAGTAAAACATTCCAGCTGAGGGATTAAAAGCTGCCCTTGCAATGCTGTCTTTCAATACCACAAGGGGCTTTTCAAAGCACCCCAGGGAGAGGCGGAACTGGTCTTTAGTGCTTGGACCACTGGAGCTCAACCATCCTGAGATGCTTTCCGAGTCCCCAGGCTGCTGAGCGTGGTTCTCAACTCTACTCATATGATCCTGTAGTGGAGTGGAGTGCTTTGACAATTCAGATTAAGGCAAGACATCTGATCTGAAGTCTTTGGTCAAAAAAGCCTTAGAACAAAGTTACGAATGTGCCCTCTGTATCGACAGGTGGGGTAAGGAGAAGACAAAAGAGATATCCAAGAATATGTACCCATGTTTACACATCCACACAACTGGTATTTGGTGGCAAATTATCTCTTTGATCAAATTTCTTTCAGGATCATTCAAAATAAAATACTTGCACAGGAAGTCTTAAGATGGAAACTTTAACAATGGAAAATTCTCTTCTTATTTAACTAAATAAGTCTACATATCCTTAATTATCATAGTTAAGTGTTCATTCTAGTATGAGAATATTCTTCCTTAAAACCAATGTGGCTTGTCACTTCCCAGATTAAACACCTTCAGTGGCTCCCTTGTGCCTAAAAGTCAAAATCCTAATACTTCCGGATACAAGCAAGACCTCTTTGGTCTGCCCCTACCTACTTGTCTAGGCTCATTTACCTCCGTGGCTGCAAGGATGTTCAACCTCTCTGCAAGTCCTCAAATTGTTTTTCACACTCCTTCACACCTCTCAGCCCTCACTGACACTACCCCTGTACTTAGAATGTTTTGTTTTTACAGCAGATTGACAAATATTTATTCTTCTTTCTCAACTCAGCCAAGATGACCTCCCCTATAAAGCCTTTGTTAAATCTCCTATCCCAGGAAAGACTGACCCACTCTTTTCTTTATGTCCACAAAATGCCCTGTCCACTCCTGCCTTCCTGCCCACCACAGCATTTAACTATACTGTTTTTAGTTGCCTTATGGAGAAATGACTCAAATTCAGAACGCTGCACATGTTAAGGTGTGCAATTTCATAAGTTTTCACATATGGTTATACCCGTGAAGCCACCACATTCAAGATAATGAACATATTTATCTGCTACCTCTGAAGTTTTTCATCTTTCCCTCTCACCCTTCCCCGTCTTTCCCTACCCCCAGGCAAACACCAATTTGCTTTCTGACGCCATAAATTCATTAGGGCTTTCTATAGTTTTAGATATATGGAATTATACAGTATGAACTCTCTTTATTCTGTCTTGCTTCTTTTGTTCAGCATAATTATACTGAGATTCATCCATGTTGTTGCACAAATCAATAGTTCATCAGATTTTATTCCTGAGTAGTTTCAGCATGGGTATGGATGCTGCAGTGAGTTTGTCCTTTCCTCTGTTGATGAGCATTGGAGTCGTTTCAACTTTTTGACTATTACAAAGTACAATGCTATGAACATTTATATAGAAGTCTTTGTACAGACACGTTTTCTTTCTTCTTGGGTAAACATTTAAAAGTGAGAATAGAGGAATCATATGGTAGGTGGATGTCCAATTTTTTAAAAAACTGACAAACTACTTTCCAAAAGGACTGTGCCATTTTATATTCCCACAGTGTGTAAAAGCTCCATTTCCTCCATATCCTCATCAATACTTTAAATAGCTAGTTGTTTTAATTACAGCCATTCTAATGCATCTATCATATTATCCCATTGGGGTTTTAATTTGCATTTCCCTAATGGTTAATGATGTTGAGCATCTTTCCATGAGTTTATTTGCCACCCATATTTCTTCTTTGGTGGAATATCTGTTCAAATTATTTGCCCGTTATTTTAGAGGACTGTTCGTTTTCCTATTAATTTTTGAGAGTAATTTATAAACTCTGGATGCAAATCCTTTATCAGATATATTTGCAAATATTTTCTCCCAATCTATGGTTTATGTTTGCATTTTCTTAACAATATTTTTTGAAGAACAAATTTTTAAATTTGATAAAGGCCAATTTACCAATTTGTTTTCTTATGGATTGTGGTTTTGATATCATATCTGAGAAATCTTTGTCAAATTCAATGTCACAAAGATTTTTTTTCATATGTTTTTTTGACAGGATTCATATTTTTTGGTTTTACATGTATGTCTATAATCTATTTTGTATACATCTAAAAAATAGGGACACGTGGGTGGCTCAGTCAGTTAAGCATCTGTCTCTTGAAATTGGCTCAGGTTGTGATCTTTTTGATCAAGAGATCAAGCTCTGTGTCAGGCACACTAAGTGTGGAGCATGCTTGGGATTCTCTCTTTCCCTCTCTTTCTGCCCCTCCCCCACATGCATGCACACTCTCTCTCTCAAAGTAACTAAACATTAAAAAAAAAATAAATAAGGGGCGCCTGGGTGGCACAGTCAGTTAAGCCTCCGACTTCAGCCAGGTCACGATCTCGCGGTCCGTGAGTTCGAACCCCGCGTCGGGCTCTGGGCTGATGGCTCAGAGCCTGGAGCCTGTTTCCGATTCTGTGTCTCCCTCTCTCTCTGCCCCTCCCCCGTTCATGCTCTGTCTCTCTCTGTCCCAAAAAAATAAATAAACGTTAAAAAAAAATTTATTAAAAAAAATAATAATAATAAATAAATAAATAAATAAATAAGAGCAAAATTAAATTAAAATTTTTTTAATAAAAACAAAAAATATACTATAAGGTATGGTTCAATGTTTACTTTTCCCCTTATGGATATCTAAGTGTTCCAGGGCCATTTGTTAAAGAAACAATCGCTATTCCATTGATATGCCTTTGCACCCGTATCTATATGTCTCTATATGCGTGGATCTGCTTCTAACTCAGTCACTCCAGTAATCTATTTGTCTATTATAATACCAGAACCTACCTCACTCTGATTACTGATTTATATATTGATTTTAGTATATAGTACTATAATTGATATTGATATGCCATCCTGGAATCTTGCCAGAGGATACTGGAATTAAGAATTAAGATTAACATCTCAATGCCTAGAAGGACAAAGGAAGTTGGTCACAGCTACATAGAGAAAAAAAGTTGTGCTGTGGAGATATTTACAACTGGTAGGGGAGAGAGGACAAGCAAAGACACATCTTCAGCATTTTTGTTTCTCTGTCTTTGGCCTAGATGGTTTGAGAGAGTCTTTGAGCTCATTAGCCAAGTGAAATAGAAAAAATTCTACTACTAATGCACGTGGTTCTTGCTACAATAGTTTCTGAAATGTGAAACAGTATAATCCCTCGCCTCAGAAGAAGAACCCCAGGGGACCAATAGCAACAACGCTTCACTTTTCTTTAGGTCTTGAATCCTTTAGGCTGGTTTCTGCTTATTTTTCTCATCTTGCTATGACCGAGTTTCCCTAACAGATATCTAGTCCGTACATTTCAGAACTGGGACTTAAACGGAGTATCTCCTCTATTTTTCTATTTGCATTTTGAATGATTAGTCTTGGGTTCCTGGCTCTAAATTGTACATATTAATTCATGTTGACTGCCTGCATAACTAAATCTGCTTATATTCCGCTGACCTCACATCCATAAATAGGATGCCTGCTTCACAATACAGCAGGTCTTGTTTGCTGCACTCATCCTCCACAATAGAAAACTCAGAGGTCACATGTTTCTCCATCCTTCACATCACCAGAGCTCTATCTGCTCCAGACACAAAAGAAAGGATTCTATTGTTACCAACCCCAGAACACAAACCACTTCTCTACTTCACACTACACAGAAACTTCAAGGCATGTTCCTAATTGAAAAGACTTTTGGTTGAATATGAGCATTTTCAGCTACATCCATGTTTCTAGATGGCCATCACTGTCAGAAGCATCATTGTTGAGTATGAATGGCACACCATATGAAGGGAAGAGAGAAATAGAGACACCAGGGGGAATGCGTACAGAATTAACATCAAAGAATGAAGTCTGGTCAGAAGTCCCTCAACCTGCTTTCTATTTCTCTGTGTTGATGTAACAGTCATTCAGGAAGCCTCTGTCACCACTTTAATCGGGGTCTTGTACACCTGTGAGGCTCTAACACCTCTTACATTCATGCTCGCTCGCTCTCTCTATCAGTCATTGCCTGTGGGCCCTAAATTTCTTTCATATAAACTAAAAAAAAAAATTTACAACATAAGACATTTTTACAGCATAAGAAAACACAATTAAGCCTAAATAAGAAAACGAATAATCAATAAGCTTACCAGCCAGAGATTACCACTCCTGACATTTGATATATATTCTCCCAGAATTTTCTCCTGTTACAAAATTTTCAACAAAAATGAAATCATAAAGTTATCCACTATTGTCTTCTAAGTTGTCAGGTAGGTAATAGGGCAGAAAGACATGTTGATTACTTTTTGGTGCAATCTTAGCAAAAGAAGTAACATGTTACAAAGAACATCAGACCTTCAACCAAAGCTATAAAATAATTATGGTGTGTATTACCTCCAGCCAGCCCAAGCAGAATTAACTAGCAAATGGAGAAATCTCCCACTAATTAGAAAACCACAGCTAGAATACTGTCACTCGCCCAGATCACATGAAACACCTGTCCACAGAAAAAGTTCTTTTTTTTTTCCTATAGAATATCATTTTATTTTTATTTTTTTTAATTTTATTGTTTTAATTTAAAATGCTAAATTGGATGCTAACATCCAAATTAGTTAGCATATAGTGCAACAATGATTTCAGGAGAAGATTCCTTAATGCCCCTTACCCATTTAGCCCATCCCCCCCCCCCCACAACTCCTCCAGTAATCCTCTGTTCTCTATATTGAAGAGTCTCTTATGTTTTGTTTCACAGAAAAAGTTCTAAGCAGCCTATAGGTGCATGTGGTTGCACACTTGGGGACTGAGAAAGTGACAAGAGTTGAGGTCATGTCATTACTGGTGAGAAAAAGGAAACACTTGATAAGTGCCAGAGATCCAGAAAAAAAACATGTGCATGATGTAGGCGATAAAACATACCACCTGTCATGGTTTGTTTGTTTGTTTGTTTGTTTGTTTGTTTGTTTTTGAGAGCAGGGTAGGGGGGAATCAGCAGGGGAAGGGCAGAGAGAGGGAGGTTGAGGGCCCCAAGTGGGCTCTGTGCTGACAGTAGCAACCTCGATGTGGGGCTCGAACTCAGGAACCTTGAGATCATGACCTGAGCCAAAGTGGGATGCTTAACTGACTGAACCACCCAGGCACCCCCACTTGCCATCTTCATGTACATCCATGTCTCTTGCTGGACTGGAAGTCCTCAGTAAGTGTCATTACTCCTTTTTAGCTTGAGTGCCTGGCACTTAGTAAGGATATGCTGAATGAATTTAGGGGCTGTCCAGAGCAGTTGAATTGAAACTGATTGGGCAGAAACTAGCCTATGTAACACACTAGAAAAAAAAAGATGAAAATATAATCTCTAGCTATAACTGTCCCATCGTGATTTTGGTGGAAGCAAATCCTGGATATGTTTAAGGTAAATGTTAGTAAATAAGCTGGAAAATATCCAGGCTCTAGACATCTTTAATCCAATTTCTTACACACACCATTTTCCAACTTCCAGTCAAATATATTTTCACTAAGGCACACTGTTTCCAAGGTTAATGTGTGTTGTGAATGGAAAAAAATGGGTTAAAGATAATTATACCAGATGCCCAATATGGTATATTAATTGAGAAATGCCCCCCCCCAGTCTCTTTTTCTCTCTGTATCCATGCCCTTTGATATTTGACTTTGTAGCTTCTCCCATCAAGAGGTAGACAGAATCTATTCCCCCATTCCCTGAATCTAGGTTGGCCTTACGACTTTGTTTTGAGTAACAGAACACAGGGGAAGTAAAGGTGTGCGAGGTCCAAGGTCTCAACAGACCTACTCTCTCAGAACTCTGCCCAGTCACCAAGCTGGCCTGCTGGCTGGTGGGAGACAAGAGGCCATGTGGCCTGCCATCCTCATTACTCCAACTGACCACCAACCACCGGACATCTAACCATCCAGCCCTGAGCCATGCTGCCTTGTGAACAGAGGCATGACATCTCAGCAAAGAATCTGGAAAATGCAAATCAGAACCGCAACTAGATATCACTAGATACCTATCAGGTAGCTAAATAAAAGATAGTGACAACACCCAAATACTGGCAAGGATGTGGAGACACCAGACCACTCATACACTACTGGTGGGAATGCAAAATGGTACTACCAGTGTGGAAAACAGTTTGGTAGTTTCTTATAAAGCTAAACATAAAACTACCCACCAATTGTACTCTTGAGGATTTATCCCAGAAAAATAAAAGCCTGGGATGCGTTCAAACAAACAAAAAAAACCTATACATGAACATCCAAAGCAACTTTATACATAGTAGTCAAAAACTGGAAACAACCCAGAAGTTCTCTGACGGGAAAATTATTAAAAAGCTGGACTACTCCTTAACAATAGAATGGAACAAACTATCGGTACACCCACCTTAAATGAATCTCCAGGGAATTATGCTGAATGAAAAAAAAAAAGCCAATCCCAGAAGTCCACATATTGTATTTATTTTTTTTAATTTATTTTTTGGTAGAGCATAAGTGTGGGAGGGGCAGAGAGAGGGGGACAGTCTCTGCACTGACAGGCTGACAGCAGTGAATCTGATGTGGGGCTCAAACTCACGAACTGCAAGATTATGACCTGAGCCGAAGTCAGACACTCAACCTACTGGGCCACCCAGGTACCCCTCACATACGGTACTTATATAACACTCATGAAATGACAAAATTATAGAATCTGGAAAACAGGTTGATGGTCGCTGGGGTCACTATGAGGATGGGCAAGATAGGAGATGGGTGTGGGCTTAAAAAAGAATAGGGCAAAATGGAGGATCGTCCCTATGGTGGAAATACTCTCTATATTAACTGTATCAGTCAGTACCCCAGTTGTGATATTGCACTGCAGTTTTGCAAGACGCTACCATGTGGATAAACATGTAAAAAATACAAGAGAACTCTATTATTTCTTATAACTGCAAGTGAACCTATAATTATCTCAAAAAGCTTAATTTAAAGCTCACTACGTGAGTGGCTTTGGGCAAGTTACTGAAGGAACTTGTAAGCTCTGGTTTTCTTGCCTGTAAAACAGGGATAAAATAGTACCTATGTAATAGGGCTTAAATTAGATGATTAAGAGAAGTGATATTTATAATACTCTTAGAGGATGATTAGTATGCAATAAATGTTGTTATTGATTATATTAGGAGCAAGAGTGACAAATAACAAACCCAAATAGTAACAAAAGTAATAAGCATAGTCCCAAATAACGATGTTGATTGTTTAAAGTTCAGTCAGATTTTTGGGGCATGAAAGCAAGGCAAAGATTAGCAATTCATATGTTATCAAGGTGCTAACTAGAAAACAAACCTAAAGCAAGGAACAGGAGGCCTTATTTGCCCAAGGACCAGGAAACAGAGAAAGGTAGCTCTGTTCTAGAAAAGGCTATACAATGGGATCAAGTTAACACATGTGTCAGAAAGTTAAGTAGATGAAAACCTGGGCTGGAAATTGATTAGTCCCTATAATATGCCTAAAGATATACAATTAGGGGTGCCTGGGTGGGTCAGTTGGTTGAGAGTCCGACCCTTGATTTCATCTCAGGTCATGATCTCACAGTTCGTGTGGGTTTGAGCCCCCAGTCGGTTTCCTCACTGACAGTGCAGAGCCTTCTTAGGATTCTCTCTCTCCCTCTCTCAATTTGCCCCTCCTCCTGCTCCCATGCATGCTCACTCTGCCCCACTCAAAAATAAGTAAATAAACATTAAAAAATACATTAAAATCTATATAATTAAACATATATCCCAAGAATCACAGAATCTTGGAGATAAGTTAAATCTATCCCCCATTTAACTTCTAAATCCCTCCTGTTATGCTGAAATAGTCTCTACAATGCCTGATATGGAAAATGTCTCACTTAAAAAAAAATGATAGAGGGGCGCCTAGGATAATAAATTTTTAACAAAAGTGATGGAGATGGAGATAATGGAGAAGCCACTACCCTTCCCAGTAATTGTAAAATTCTAAATCAGAGGTGGACATTCCAAACTGCACATGAGAATTATCTGATAAGCACTGAAAGTAAGGGTTAATGGTTTCCACATGATATGACATTTTATATCACCCTGGAATGATAAAGAGGATTGTCTCTTCAGTGTAGATATCAGCCACACTTTAAGGTAACTACTTTGATGGTGTCTGAATCTAGCCAGGGTACAGGACAATCAAGCCACATTATTTTTAGGCACGTCCATCCATCCACTCAACAGATAGTCATTGACCATCTTCTATGTGTTGAGTGCCATATTAGACGCTGGAGCTACAATTATGAGCAAGAGTGACACAGTCTCTACCTTCACAAAACTTACATTCTATCAGGAGAGGAACAGAATTGCTTAATCATTCATAAAATGTACAATGATGGAGATTCCTGAGCAGCTTTGGGAATACCTCATTGGATGCACAAGCTCATCAACAGCGTAAGACTCTCTTCCATACAATGATGTGCTGTGAAAACACCGCTCAATTATTTGTTTGTTCGTTTATTTTTGCCATCTACATAATGAAAATAAACACTTCATAGATCATCATCAAAGAGTACTCTGGGTGGTTTCAGTGTACTTTCTAGAAAGCTGAAAACTATCACCTTAGGCTAAAATTTTACTTAAAACCTGTAAAAACCAAATCCTAAAACGAGCCATTGTGCACTGCTCTACAACACTAAAACAGGCAAATGATTGTAATTTGCTTTCAATGGCCCCCAGTGACCATTATGAATGTCAGTACCACATATTCCCTTCGAACTCTCCTGGGGTGTGCAGAGGACCGGAAGGCTCACTGCACACCATAGCCTGCTATCTGTGCATGCTCCCCCAGCCCTCCCTCTAACCGGGGAGGACATCAGCATGCTTGCCCCACGCTGCACATCCGAGTACTGTGACGCTTTGTTTCCTTTAGGGCCTGGTAACTCCACTGGCTCTATCCATACTGTCTGCCTCCGCCATCATTCCTTCCCTCTAACCTGCTCTCCTGCTTGTATTTCATAAGCTAGATCAAAAATGGAAATTTCCAAGGGAACCCAAACAACAGGCACTATACATAAATTTAAAGTAAAAAGACCCCTTTGCCCAAAACAGAGTTCAAATGCAGCAGATTTGTAGAAAAAATGTTTAGGGAGCCAAAGGGTTCTTCTTTTCAGGATCACAAATTTTCCAGAGGGCTAACAAAGAAAAAACAAAGGAGCAAGTACTACTGGTCTGGCAGTATGAATTATGTCAATTATGATTATACAACATTTTTCCCTACAAAGAGTTCAAGGATTTGTCCTATCATCTCGTTTATTTTCCCCAAATTCCTGAGACACAGAAAAGGGCGAGCAAAATTCCTACTACTTTGAGAGTCAAGCTGTGATTGCCAAGAGTCTAAGTGAGTTGCCCAAGTCACAGAAAGAGGCCTGAGGGTCTTCCTGCTTCCTTGCCCTTATTTTCTTTCTAGGAAAGAACACGTCCAGAGCAGAAATGCCCAGGGGGACCCAATCTTCCTCTGAGATAGAGAAATTGAGGTTGAAAATAAATAAATAAATAAATAAATAAATAAATAAATAAATAAAATGCCAAGTTCCTCAGAACTAAGAATAGTAAAAAAAATTTTTTTTAATCTTTTCAGTCTGAAGGAAACCACCTTTTCACAGGAAACCTAATGGAAAGTACCTGAAACATAGGAAAACCTACATCTTTCTATACCACCATATGTGCTTGCCACCTTTCCAAACACCTTGAAATTACTTCAGATAAATGCAGCAACTCTCAGGGCACATCTCACACAGTGAAGAAAACAATCTATATACAACTGTTTGCATACTTTAACAGAAACCCCTGCGTTAGCATGTTACAAATCTCAACTCCCTGCCCACCATCTTGGATGTCTCCTCAGTTCCCTGCAGTAGACTGGATTGCCTGCAGGTGAATGTCAGTCATTCCATTAGGACCCGCCTCTGCTTGCTTTTCAACTATAGGGACCTGGGCACCTCTTCTCCCTCCTCATTTGTGTCCGCTCAGTCACCCAGGATTCTTGCTATACGATATAACATATTTAAGCGTTCCCAATGCTCTCACTGCTTGAGGCCAAGTCTGTGTCACTTTCCAGGCTCAATTAGTAAAATACTACAAACCTCTACAAAAGAATTGGACACAGTGTTCCAAGTGGCCAGAGAACAGGAAGGGAAACAAAAACAATAAAACAAAAGCATGTGTTTCTGACCTTCTCTAGGTCATGCTGCCTTCTGCAAATCTATTTCATGCACATCCTCCTCCTTTACTTTTTGTACGGCTAATGTCAAATAAAGCTGGACTTATTAGTGCAACAATATTGAGAATAATAGTTAATGTGCCCGGGTTTACCTGGGATGGATATGACTGCTGAGATCTATCTTGAAGGATAGCTCAGTGTGGGCAAAAGTTTACAGAATTCTTCTGGCAATATGCCCATTAGATGAGAAACTTGTAAGTTACGTGAGAAACTCATAAATTAAAATGGCTCCGGGACAATTTAAACTTCCCGACCACTTACTCTCTGTTCTGAGCTCTAGGACCCATGTAAGCTACAGATGTAGCCACCTGACTTCTTCCACACAAACCTCCCCCCTCCAATTTTCCCTTTATTCCCTGTGCTGTCAACAGCCTACTGTTGAGAAGGGCAAGGAGGTGGGCAGGTGGTAGCGATTATTTGTTCTTCAGGTCATCCAAGTCTCAGTTTCCTGAGATGATTGGGGGTGGATACACTGGCTTTCTTTTAATGATCAGATCTGAGTTTTCTTCCTTATTAACTTCCTCACCCGTTTCATTAACCATGGGATGAAATTTGAATTTAATTCCCTATGATTACTCCCATGTCTTTTAAGCAGCAGTAGTTCTAGTAAGTACTCAACAAGACAAAATGTGATGTAGAACGAAAAGTAGCACAACTTGGATCTCTGGCCTCGGACACGAGTAAGCCCGTGGTGTCCATTTTCACCAGATGGAAGTTCATCATCTGGGGCAAGCACTAACTTGGCAACCTACAGTCCTAAAAAAGATGCCACGGGTAGCCAACTGTGGGAATTAGACAAGGTATTTACTCTCTTACTATTTACAATACAAAACAATACCTATTATACCCGGGTCAGAAGATATTTTTGGAAAAAGGTGTCACATAATATGAAGCCTGTGGAGTATTACATGAAATATTTATGCAATGTAAAATACTTGGCGTTGCAAAAAATATTTTTATTTTTGTTAATGTAATTAAGAAGCTGTCAAAGTGATTCAGTCCATTCTCAATTATCTCTATTAAAGGAGTTGATCAATACAAGAGATAAAAGGCAGACCATGTAGTTTTTTAGCTATGGCTCATAAATCCACTCTTTATTGTTAATATATAGGTGCACTGAATAGTCTTTAAATTTAACAGAGTTCATCATTTCAGATAAGAGCAGTTGAGACTCTTAGAAGGTCATTTTATCCAACCCTCTTATTTTGCACCCAAGTGAAGTTAGGTTTAAAGTGTTCAAAGGACTCATACAATTATTGAGATTTGGGCCTTAATCTAACCACCCCAACTAACATCATGAAGAAGAAGAGCATATTTAACCTCAGTTGGAGTCTTCCCTCCCTCACCCCATCCTTCATTCAACCCTCAGGACTTCCTTTCTGAAATACCAGTTAACAAAATGCTACTAGTTGATTCAATACTCTAATTTAAATAGGACTTAATGTCCTTTTATTCTTCCATGGTTGTTGGTTGGTCTCGTCCATGAGAAAGCAATTAGCAATATGATTTAAAGGAAACTTTATTGAAAAGTGCTAGCCTCCAATAAGCAAAATGCTTTTCTAAGTCAATAATGCCAGGGGGATGACATCACAATTTAAAAATAAAATGTGAACACAATCTAGGAGTAGACAGTTAAATGTATTATCACAGTATATGAGACTCAGAGAATCTGTGCTCCAAACATATGAGAACGTATCCTGTTGCTGAAGAATTTCAAACAAGATTCCAGCTTTTCACAACATTCTCTAGTAACACATTTTACTGCTTACCTCTGTCACCACCGTCATAAAACATCCATTTAAAACCTGCCTATTGCAGTTGATTAGGCATAACGTTTATTCTAATTTTGCCAAAATGAGGTCAGGGAAGATATAAACAGGAGATATAGTGGCTCTCAAGTTCACCCTGGAGAGCAGATGTAAAAATTCCCAAAACCCACCTCTCCTTAATCCCAGACCACACCATGAACTATCCATGAAAACATTTTTAAACATAAAAAATTTAAATGATTGAGAAAGTTAGACAATTGCTTAAGATGTTCGTGAAAGGAAACGCGGCTAGAACACAACGCTTTGTATTCCTCGTGAACCCAGCTAAGAGAGGAGCCCCCTTCTGACACCACAACCAGGAGCCAGGATAATTACAATAGAAACACTTTATTTCAAATCATGAAAAGAGTTACACTTGATCTTCTTGTTAGCAGGGGCTGTGCAGACAGCAACATTTACTGTGAAATGTAAGGGCAGATAACAGCCGATTTGAAAGGGGATTGTGTAAATCTAGTTAAAGAGCAACTTTAGAAGATTATTTTCAATTACTGAGATAACATCATGGCTCTCAGAAAAAAAAAATGGAAAGGTTTGTTCTTTACACCACATACAGTGTACAAAATCTAACAAAACTGCCTGCTTTCAAGCAGTAACATCAGCCGGCAGCTAATATGCCTTACCTCCACTTTACTCTCCTTCTTCAAGTCACTTTCAATTATTTCTAGCATTTACTCAGCGCTGTGAACAAAAAATCATTTCCAACCAGAGCAACAGCTTCAAAAAACCAACCCCTTCCAAATAATGACTAAAGCCTTTAGATTGCCAAGCGCCATATCTACATAACCTGGGAGACCTCCAATCTAGGGCTGGGGTCAGGCAGCAGAAACACACCTGTTTGTGGCTGATAAAAAGGCACTTGCTCTTCTCCTGTCAGAACATTTAACTGAGACCACTGGGCCTCAGCCCCCAGTCACTTCACCTTAATACACAGGAGCACACACATTCATACACTGACTAAAACAAAAGCTACACCTCTAGCCATATGAGATAACCTTGTCAAATGAAATCCCTAGTTGTCGTAGTCTTGAACATGGCTTGTGTAGAGGGTGCCAGTGATGTATTTAAAAAAAAAAAAAAAAAGAAAGAAAGAAAAGAAAACCTAAATAAGCAACAGAGAACCTAATGTACAGGACAAGCATCACACTAGGAAGCAGAAAACCCCGCCCCTTCCTGGCTCTGTCATTTACAAGCTATGGGACCTTTCCAAGCCTCATCTCACCTGCTTGTTTGTTCTCAATGTTCCAGCCACTTCACACAGCTCTCCTGGGGCACGCTGTGCTCTTCCGTCTTTCTGTGTCTCAGCTTTGGATGAGACCTTCCCTACCTGGAGAACCCCTCTGGAGCCTAGTTCAATTCTCATCTCTGTGAAAAAGTACCTCAATTCCCTTGCCAGAATGAACCGCACCCTGCTGTGGGAAAGTTGAACGCTATTTGCAACTTAATACCGGCCACACAGCGTTATCTGTGCCTGTCCATTTCTTCTAGTATCCTTGAGGGCAGGGACCATCTCATCTTTGTACCTTCAGAACTGTCAAACATTGAGAAGCGCTCAGTAAAAGTCTGTGAAATAAAGGACAAATCAATGAAGGGATTACCAACAAACTGACTTCACCAAATTTCAATTTCATCACCTTCAAAACAGGGATAATAAATGGTTACCCTGCTCATTCAGAAGTCATGATGATCAAAAAAATGAGCTGATGCTTTGCACTTTGTTAGGTACTCTATAAATGGAATGATTATGATAAAATACTAAAAAGCCATGGTGTCCATAGTATGATGGCTTCACATACAGTAAAAATATTATCCATACATGCCACGCACCTATGCTCAACTTAATTCTGGTATTTTGTTCAGAAAGAGAAATAAAAAATTAGCAAAAGGGACACTTCACTGTCCACAGAAATGTTCTTATGACACTAAAACCAAATATCAAACATAAGAGAATCGCTTTACGTATGATTCTCCTTCTATTAATTATGCGCATTTTTCCGCATGGATGTGTGGCGAGATACAGACTCCACTCTGTGATGTAAGCAGAGTACTGCATATCCCACTCCCAGGTTGCCATCTCAAAACATATTAAAAGCAAAACTGCATTTCTCTGGAAGAACAGGCCCATGATGTGCTGAAGAGCTAAGGCATCTCTTTGAAGACAAAAAGATAACTGAGGAATTCTGAAGGTGAGCAAGAAGATAACGATGGCATATTTCAGCTGGAGGTAACTGAGGACTGTTTGCTCAACATCTCTTCAACCACCTCTGTTCGTTCTAACCAAAATACTCTCCGATCGTAGAGAAAAGAACTCTCACATTTGATCAAGACCGCCGCTGTAACAATAATAAATTCTGAAGCAGTTTCATTAGCTTGAGGAAGCACAGTATCATAGCCATGCACTGACTCCAAAGCACATGTGTTCTCAGGCCCTGGGACAATGGGGCATTATCACCGGAATGGCTCAAATGTAGAAAGATCAGCTTGGTTACACTGGAGTCTACAAACCCATAAGCTCACAAGCGTCCCCTTCTTTATATGTCCTGATTATTTTCAGGTGACAAATAACTCTCAAATTATGTTCAAGACGCAATGTTCCCATCATGTAGAAAACCTACCCAGATCTACTTCCTAAGCGTGTAGTCACAGACAAGGACAAGCTCTGGCCAGTCAAAATCCTGCAAAGGAGTTAAACTAATCTCATCATCAAATGGAAGGATGGGAACTGAGAGTTCTCACTAGAAGGATGAAGAGGCTGTCCCAGCTGCAAGTCATCGTAAGCTAGCTGGCCCATCATCCGCCCGGCTACAGCTGTATCCAACTCTCAGTTCACCCAAAGAGATTCACACTCTCGTGGTGCCAAAATGAGTGTCTCTCTTTAAAAAAAAAAAAAATGCCCAATTGAAAATAACTCTCTAATCTGCGTCCTTTCAATAGAACTGAAGTGCACTTCACTAACACAGAGCACGGGCATCTTGAATTAGCAGAGAACTATTTTTAACACATGAAGGATAAGATATGAAATTAGTTTCACGGGGAATGAGAACCTTGGAGATTATTTACTTTGCCTTAATTACTTTGACTCACCATTAATTTAGCTTTCCTAGGGTACTAAATATTTCACGCTAAGATTTTGAGACTAAAGAAACTTGAGCACAAATTTGGAGCTTTGGAAGTCTGCAGCAGCACTTCAGCACCGAGGCACGGATGGCCCCATTGGGCATCAAAGGCTATTCATGGTGCACTGCTCAGTGACATTTTCAGTCGCTGTCTCCGTGTTGTTTTAACCCTGGGACTAGAAGCTCTGCCCTGACTATGCAGGGAGCCACACTTTATCCAGCTTCTGTTTAACTCATCAGCCAATAACCTCACTGGTGCTCACAGCTACTCTCGAGACTGCCAAATAGGGCAAGCAGCAATCGCCTCGAGCCAAGGAGAGAAAAGTGTAGACTGCACGCTTAAAGTTTTTCATGATTAGTGCAATCGGGCAATGGAGTCAATTCCCAGGGAAGGTGATGAAGGAGACACTATAGCAGGTATTCTGTCATCGGTTCATTACAGCATCAGTGGGAAAGAACGTGCCCGGTTCCCACCAAAGCACTTACAGCGAGCAGGGTCTGCCACATACAGCTGGCCATTTGCCAAAGCCCGGTCCTCTGCCCCATGGCTCTTAATCGGCTGTCCACTGGAAGACACCACAAACGACGGGCAGTGCATAGCAGCCGCCAGGAGCCCAAGGAGACCAACACACTTGTTGCCAGATGCAACACAAGACTCACCAAGACCACTCAATCTGTCAGTGCCCTCCAGCTCCCCCTGGCATTTGGCAATTAGAGAGGCAGAGGGTGGTGAGAGACTCTGCACAAGGTGGAGCTCTCCTTTTGGCCCCTGCCCAAAAGGAACTCTTCCTTCTTCGAAGTGACAGAAGAACTGACCCTGTGCTACATAATTCCATTCCTGTGAATTTAAGCTGTTGCTTTTCTCTACTAAACATGCTGCATACACCCTAAGTCTTTTTTTTTTTTTTAGTGGAAACGTATTTTTGCTTTTTAAAAACATAAGTTGCCTTTTTTTTTCTTCTTGTTGATCAGGATGGTGTTTGACTTAATTGATTCATGTCCATCTAGCAGTCTGAGCCCAAAAAACAGAGCAGCCAAGCTCACACATTTCTAGAATTCTATCACTTCTCTACTTTGTAATAAAATTCTGTCATGTAAATAGGCTTCCGTGATAAACCTTTCCAATTTAACAATAATAATTTCTTTCTTTAGCATATTCACAGCTTTAGAACATGCTCACATATACCATGCACTTAATCTTATCTATTTTTACCATTTGGCCCCTTTCCTCAAGTTTCAAGCTCATGAAAGAAAGTCCCAACTCTCAGTGCCCACAGGTGAGCCTGTTCCCTTTGTCACTATTGATCCAAATTCCTTATTTTCTAGGTTGCACATCTCATCCAGGTCATTTGCACTTTGGGTTAATTTTCATCATTTAAAAATTTCAGGTGAATCTCTTTAATGCCATCTTAATTTTAGAACTAACCACTATATTCCTTCTTTTACATCATCAGTTAAAATAAAACAAAGCCAGTTGTTATCAATAATTTCTATTTGGGAGAGAGGGACCCTTATAGAGCAAAATGTGGTTGGATAAAAGGTTCAAAATTCTTGCTTCTTCCGCATACTAGCTATGACAGTGGACAAGTTAATCTTCCTGGGTTTTGGTTTCCTCTTACTGTTGACAGAAAAAAGGTTATTATGAGGATTAAACAGGATGGCATCTACAACTGTGCCAGAAAATACTCAAAGAGACATTCACTGTAACTCTGAGATCTTCTGCTCAGTTTCCACTCAAATGTCCTTCTCATTCACATGAATACGGGCCATCCTAACAAATCACATCTGTCATTGGTTCCCTGGAAGTGTGTCACCCATGAGCTGCCCCGTTCATTTCCTCAAAACAATGACCAAGGTCCCACCATCTCAGAGATCACTGATTTCTGCGTTAGCTTTTTCTACTAAGTTCAAGAACTTCAGAGGTAAAATAGAAAGTGCAGACTAACTGCATGAATGGCCACCATCCGCCAGCACTTTCCAGACATGGGAATGAAGAGGTAGACAATGCAGAGTGACTGGAGAGCACATGCCACTGAGAAGACACAGGGTGGCACTCAGGGGCACCCAGTCAATTCCTGAGCCATCGCCCACCAAAAACTAGGCCTGCAGCTGGAAGAATGTATTCCTCTCCATCCTTCCCTCTTTGCCTTCCTGGTGAAACATCTTATACACGGAAGCTTTGATTAACCTCAACTTATGTCAGGTCAAGTTTGTCTTGCTGGGAGAAATTGTGACGCCTGAAATTCTGCTTCAGTTCAGATGCTAAAAAAAAAACAAAAAACAAAACAAAACAAAACAAAACAAAAAAAACCAAAAACCAACACAAAACAAAACCACACACAAAAAAAAGCAAACAAACAAACAACAGCCTCTCAACAGGCAGTTGAGGGATTTCAAAATATAATTGGCAAGAGTATGGTTTTCCAGCTTAGATGGTTTATGTCAATTAAAAAATGTAAAATGGGCATATCTTTTGACCCAGAAATTCCTCTAATAAGAATTTATCCAAATAGGATTACTGCAAAAGAATAAAGTATACATACAAGCAAGTTTAGGGCAGCAATAGTGTTTAGACTGAAAAACTGGGAACTTAAATGTCTGTCAGTAAGCCCAGAGTAAACTCTAACAGAAACCATTAGCTGCCTCCTTTGCAAGTTGTTTCACCTTCTTTTCCAGCAGAACTCTGAGTTCCTTATTCACAAACTTTGGATGGGATTAGCATAAACTGTTACCCAGATCTGAAACAATCAGAATAATGGCATTCCCTTGGTCACCTTACCTAAGATGATCCAGGCAGAAGCAGCCCAGGATTTTAGTTCAGTGACTGGCAGAGGCTCTCTTTCTCTGGATAATGAGCCCCTGGAGCTGCAGCTATTTTGCTACCATGAGGAGCATGAAAAAGAGTAGGGAAAAGAAAACTATAAAGGAGAGAAATCCTAAGTCCCGATTAAATTTATGCCTGAAGCCCTTACCAACTGGATTTTTACTATATTCTTATTATTTAAGCTACTTTGCCCTGGGATTTGTATTGCTTACATGAAAAGCATCCAATAAGAGTATTCAATTATTAAAAAGATAATATATATTTATTGGCATGGACAGTTGCCAACCACATGTTATTAGAAAAACATAGACTACAGAATAACACATACAGCAAAATCCCATTTACTGAGAACTTCATCTGTACATAGAATATACATAGACACACATAAATAGAGATGATAGAGAATTATACTTGGAAGAATTTTACAAAAATGTCAACAATGGCTAACTCTAGTATTTCAGAGGAATTTTACTTTCCTTTTTGTATTCTTCTATAGTGTATGCTCTTACACAACAACATGCATTTTTGTGGAACAGAAAAACTAAGCTTTGAAAAAAGCTGGCTATTTACCGATTCTGTTTATCTTTGGTGGAAAATAAATGAACCGCTTTTCTTCAGATCCCTCTCCAAACCTAAGTGGTCCAGGGAAAAAGATCAAAACCCATCAGGCACTCAAAATATTATTTCATTATAAAACTCTAGGATGAAGCAATGAAACCACTTTAAGATCCGAATTTGTACATGCTGAAAAAGAAACACAGCCAGAGGTGCCCAAGTGTCTTTCCAGAAGAGTGGAAATAATATTAATCAAAATGAAACATCTTGTAGGAGCTGAGCACTTCATACTCAGAGGAAGTCCTAGTGGGGGAGGGAAGAAGGGATCTCTTGCAAGGATGCCAAGAGACACCAGCTACTTGCAGGAAGAGCAGGTACCATTGAGGCCGCTTACAACCACTTTGGCATGCTGTTATGCTGGGTAAAATAGAGGGCTTAACCCTTGACTGCTGCTGGATACCCACACCCTTTCCTCAGGGACCCTAATGCCCAAGGACCCAACGCCACTCCCTTAGTAGGAGTCTTCTTTCACTTACTTTAAGATCTCCAAAGGTAATAGTTTCAACAACAACAACAACAACAACAACAACAACAACAGAAAACTAAATTCTCTGTAATATCCTTCAGTTCTAAAATTATAATTTAACCAAACATGTTAGCGAAATTGTGGTGGGGGAGGGAATTATTTGAACGGGACAGTAACATCTGAATGTCGTAGACTCTGGCTGCGAGTTAACAGCTCTAAAAAGGTAGTAATGGCTTAGAAAAACCTACTGACGGCAAACAGAAACCAGAAGTCAAAGACAAAATCTTGATTTGTTGATTGGTTGATTTTTACCAAAGCTTGTAGGATTTTCTGACTATAAAGTCTCAAAAAACTCTGGCTTCTAAATTCAGTTAATTGGAGTGAACATGTCTTTAATAGGAATCCTGTAGCTACAAGGTAACCGCAAAAAATACCAGGATAGTTGGTTTTATATGTTAATTTCCAGCAGTTGTATGTGTCTCTTACCATAAATTACTACACTGTACCTACACTGTATTTCATAAGAATGTCATTGTTCTCAGTCAGTCACCATTTAATTCTGGGAGAGGCACAATACTCCAAGAAAGAAAAGAATCAAAAATAAACACCACCCATAGAACTGTCTGTATTACATACTTGTCTTTAAGATCAAGTTAAAGATTCATCTCCAAAAAGCATCCATCCCACTCAAAATTACAAGCGTACACTAGGTTATCCATTTGTTTATTCGGTGTCTCATTCTAATTCATCCCACCTTGATGGACTGTTGACAGCCTGCAATCTTAAAGGGCATCAGAATGAGAAAGAATGACAAACAACAATAAATGGTTCTCAAACCTCAGTTCCGAGAAGAATCCCTTAAAGTCCCTCTTTAGTCCATTTGCATCAGTACCTTGAGGTGGGCTTACGTACCTGTACTTTTAACAAGCAGACTACCTAGATCTGAATAGGGGATGAATTATCCTTTGGGAAAGTTATGTAGATAGTTAAACAGTGACTAAGTCACTTACACAGATAATCAAACTTAATTACATAACTCCATATTGGATCATTCCACTCTTCTCTTCACTAATCTTGTCCCTCATCCAGGAAGCCATCACCATCATCTGTCTCTGAACTTGACCACTACTTCCAAGTCTGCTGTCTTGCTTCCACTCTTCCCCTCTCCAATCCCTTCTTCAGAACTTGCCAGAAAGATCTTACATGCTACAGGTAACACGACATCACTCCTTGTAAAACTCTTCAATGACTGCTTAATGGGAATGGCGTTTCCATCTGGGGCGATGAAAATGTTTTAGAACAGACATACCAATGGTAGTTGGACAATATTGTGAATGTACTAAATACCATTGAATTATTCACTTTCACACAGTTTGTGTTATGTGAATTTCATCTCAACTTTAAAAAAGAAAAAAACAAACAAACAAAAATCCAAAAACTTCTCAATGGCTTCCCATTGCACTCAGGATAAAACCCAAAGTCCTCAGCATGGCTTAGCAGGTGTGGCATAACCAGGCCCTAAGCCACATCTCAGCGGCCTCCCCCCCAGGTACAGTCCACCCTCACTCAATGCACTGCACCAACCCGAGTATCTTTAAATGGCTCTAAAACCCAAGATCTTTCTCAGGTGAGGGCTTCACAAATGGTACTCCCCAGCTGGATAGCCCCAATCATTCTTCAGATCTTCATTTGTAAATTATTTTCCTCTATAAGCCTTCTCTGACTACTTCATCCTCTCTATACCCTTTCAGAGAACCTGGTCTTTTCCAAGTTCTTGTCAAGAGTTCCAATTACAGAATTATTTGGGGGTTACTTAATGTCCTTTCCGGTAAACTGGGGGCTCCCAGAAGGACAGGAACAGTGATCATTTTTGTTCACTGCTGTATTTCCAGCACCTAGCATGAACTTGGCACAATAAGTGCCTATTCATTGGGCAGAAGGAATATGCAGCATGCTTTCCTCCAAAACCATTAAATCTTTACTACAGAATGAGTACCAAGCTAGGTCACAATATTATGTGAGATTTAAATATATATCTACCAACATTATTCTTTTAATAACTAGATGAGAAAAATCAGAGACTACTCAGGGCCAACTCAACATAATAGAGTGCACAACCAATGCACAGAAAACAACTCTCACTTCTACAGTGACTGCTTTGTGCTTCTTGATAGATTGAAGTTCCTAATGCCCAAGAAAATTCCATTTAAAAACTCTCTCCTCATGCCACAGCACATTACTGAGTAATGAGGAAAGAAACAGGGATTATATATTTACAGAAAGATGGAACCGAGGTGGGTAAAAGACCAGGATTCAGAAGGATGTCTTGGGAAACTGTTGGCGGCTCTCACATAGGCTCCACTTTCCAGAATAAAACTGTATAGAGCACTCCCAGGGGAAAAAGGACCCTGAACTCAACCAGTTCTGAGAGATGTAGGAAAACAGAGAAATAGAGGAGAAACTCGCATAAGAGCAGGCATGATTGGTACTTTGTTACTAAACAAACTGTTCTTTAGCGATTAGAGATGAGCAAGTGATTTATTTTTTTCCGATCTTGCACTTGTATTAACTAGAACCCTAATTTGTCCATGAGGCTGAAATATGTCTTTATTACTTGCCTTCAAAGCTTATGCCCATTTAAAATAAGCTTATTTCTTTTCCATTGTCAGCTTGCCCAGAGCCGCCTAATCTACAATTCTCCTGCCCAACGCTCACCACTTCTGATCATTATGGAGAGCAGAGGCAAGCAAGTGGCCTTCCAGCTTCCAAAGAGATCCATCTGTTCGTAACTGTGTGCACTAGCTGCAAAACACTCCCCAGCCCTGTGTCCACCACAAGGACAGAAGAACATCAGGACCTGAACACATCCAGAGCTCATGCCACAGGCTACTTTTCAATATTTAAATTCTTCTTCAGCCAAAGCTTTGGATTTTCCCCGACCCTAATCCACAGTCCCAGTAGTGGTTTGCATGGCTATCCATTTAAAGAGTATCCCCCGTGTGTGCTGCAGTGCCTAAGGGTACTATTCCTGGCCTTGGAAGATGGGGCACCTACAACTGGATTATTTGTGTGACCTTTTACACATCTTAGTTGGAGATAGCTTGAAAGCATTTTCCTTGCTCCAACTCCCAGTTCCCTGTGCTCACCTGGGGACCCGCCTGGAGAAAAGACGAAGTTGCTCAATGTGACCAACTATGAGACCAATATGGTAGCAACCAATAAGACTGCTCTCCGACCGGGGGAGGAACCTGAGTGGTCAACCTTACCATCCCAACACCTTCCCTAAGCATACTGTTTCTCTTTCATATCCCTTCCTTAAGGTAGTATGTGTGGCCATCATGGTGGTTCCCAGCTTTGCTTTCAATGACATGGCTTCTAAATATGCTTTATACCTGAAGATTCTACGGAGTCCTATTACCTCCTGACAAAGACATTCTTATTCAAATTCTTACCACTGTTTTTGTTATAGAGTCACATACTCCTACTTTTATAGGAGAAGAGGCGGAGGACCCCTGTAATACAAATAAACAGCATCCTCATGCAAGAAAGTGAAGTGACAGCAAAACCAAATCCTAATGTAGCAGATGTATGCCCCATAAACCAAAGAACATTCAGGAGCGACTCATGAGACCAATATGTTAACATGGGCATAAGGGTATTACACATGGAGATGAGGTCAGTAAGAACCGCTAGCAGAAAATAAGATAGGGAAGATTAGTAAAAGAGCGGCCCAAGGACAAAATAACAAAGACACTAGGGGAGGCTGCAAGATTACCAAATATATTAGACAAAGGGAAATCAGGTTGGAAAGCCAAAGACTGGAAGCAGGTGAATAATCAGTCAAGAGACTGGGATTCTAGGTGGGAGAGGTGAGATTACAAGTTACAAATTCTGCCCTGACTAGAGTTCGCAAGATTTTTCCCTTGGAATACGCCAGAATGTCAGAAACAGAAAACCTCTTCAGATTTATACCATTTCCATGCTTTGAGGAACTGCAGAATATCTAACTAGGAAAACAGAAATCTCTTCCAGCATTTTTTTACAAAGGAAATTTAATATAGGGACTTGGTTACTCAGGTGATGGTGGAGCAGAGAGCCTAACAGGATAGCGAGGCAATCCAGAGATCAGCAAGAGCAGGAGGCTGCTACCTCCCCAAGGCTGAAGAGACAATGGCAGGAGGGTATGTCTCTGGGGTCCATGGGCCAAGGTCACTTGTGAGCAGCTAGCACCAGAGCCAGTGTGTCAAGCACGAGTGGTGCTACAGAGGAGGGAGTCTCACTGCCAGGGATGCTGCACGAAGCTAGAGAAAAGAAAAAAAAATGCCTTGGTCTTGCCCTTCTCCCTGCCCTCTCTTCCCAGTGCCTCCCACAGGCTGAAGACAGCAGGCCAGCTGACTCAGGAATCTAGGAGCACAACCTGAAGGGGTGCGCCCCCTCCGACCCAAAATGTTAAAGGGGAGGGCAAGGAATGCCAGAAGGAAAGGACAGAAACTCTGGTACAAGAAAGATGAGTTACAATAGGATTTAATAAGGAAGCTTCTTTTGCAATAGACATACTTTTAAAAGGTTTGTGTATTGCCATAGAAAGGCGCCAGTAATAAAGTGGTTACCTAGTAATAAAGTGGAAGCTATACCATGGCCTACTGACCTTCCTGCCATGTTAGGTGGCCCTTGATTCCACTCTGCAGAATCCCAGACTTGAAAGGGGGTTAAGGAATCTATTCTACATTACCCTTTCTTCAGTTACAGCTAAGCCAGCACAAGTCCGACAAGTGAATTTTTTTCGAAATTTTAGAATGAAAAAGACTCCTTGAAAAGTAAAAAAATATCCCCTGAGTACTGAATAGAAAAAACCTGGCACATATACCCAAATGATTACAAGTAAAACTGGGGAAATATGAAGAAGATATGACGGACTCTATGAACCAATATCCTGGTTATGATATTGTGCTATAGGTTTGCCAGATATTATCATTGGGGGGAAACGAGCAGAGTGTACGCAGAATCTCTCTGGGTTATTTCTTGTAACTGCATGGGAATCTACAGCGATGTCCGAATAAAGTTTAATTTAAAAATACCATAAATACGTTCATAATATTCGAAGGCTGCTCTCCTTGAATTGTGTTGAACACAGTCTCTCCAGCCTCCTTATGCTCACATGCCCCGTATTGCCACTGCCTTGACTCTGTTCTGCCTGTTAAGCAAGGCCCAATAAGCTCTCTGCTGACCCATTCTACAGCTTCTTAAAATAATGCAGTCTTCTCCGTGTCATCGGCTCAAGGCTACTTTTGCAGAAAGGTGATGGTGTGAAGTTGCTCTTGTTTGACGATTCAGCCTTGGCATATCTGACTACAGACAGAGCCAGAATGTAAGTATTTGTACATGGGACAATTAGAAGGCTGCCTCCTTTTATTTCATATCAACTAACAAGCTTTAACCTGTTCATTTCATGGTTAAGCATTTAATTCAGAAGAGCTCTTTTTACAGATTTGCTCTTCCCTTCTCCTGCCCTCCTCTGTACCCTTTGGTCTCCTTTGGGAGTTGGTGGCCTAAGAGCTGGCAGGGGAAACTGCAACGAAAAGCCTGGCATTTTGACAGAGCAAGAGAAAAGAACCAGCCCCAACCCCAGCTACCACTCATTCACTTAGCTAAAATACAGGGTCTCAGAGAAGCAGGAAAAACAACAGACCTAAGTACAGGCTAGGACTCCCAGAGACTGATGGTGGATGAAAATCTCCTCTTAGTCAAGAGTACGGGGGTGGGGGGAGGGTGGGAATCACTATTCATCAGAAAAAGGACGTGCGTCACAGGCATCTCTGCAACTCTCCTTGTCTGCAACTCCACAAATCCTTCCTGTAAAATATAACTTTCTTCCTTTAATGATCTAGTAGTGAATTATTTATATTCTTCAATTTATCTTCTTGTCTTCTTTTATTTATTCCCAGACTTGTGCTCCTTAACTCTAGAAAGTCTGACCAAGATTACAGGCAAGGCACAGGAGTCTCAGCCCTTCAGGGGTGCTGAGCTTAATGCACAAAGCAGGGCCACGATGCATGGCAGAGAGAGGATTAAAATCTCATTTTTGGAACGGCAGTCAGCTAGGTGACCACACACATGCAGGCCTCCATGTCCCGTTGACTTTTCCAGACAGCTTTCCATCACAACCCATCCTGCATCCTTCCCCCACCTCCATCCCCACAGTTGCCACCTTCACTTTGGTGCTGACCATTGCTTGCCTGGGCAATGCCACCTCCTAACTGATCTCCAGGCTCCTGACTCTTCCTCCATGAATCCACTTGCCACACACCTGCGAGCATGATCTTGCTAAGAAGCAAATGAAAAATGACAATGCCTACGTCTTAATCCTTCAGTGGCTCTCCATCATCACCTGAGACCAAGTCTCCCAAATTTGCCTCTTTATAAAAACCAGTGGGGGCATTAATAAAAAATAAAATTAAATAAAGCAGATTCTTCAGCATCTTATGTTGGGATCCTCCAGAAACAGATCTTGAGACAGAATGGAAGTACAAGTTATTTATTTAGCAGAGGATCCTAGAAGCACTGGTAGAGGAAAGAGAGACAGTCAACAAAGCACAGATATCTAACAGATTGCCATTATGGGCAACTGAGGTTCAGTTTCACTAGGCAATTTGGGGACACAGTGTGGAACGTGTGTCAGTTATCACACCAGAAAGTCCAAGATGCTAGTGTATTACCTCCCAGCTCCCTTCTGTCATTGGCCTAGGTCCAGTCCTGAGGCCATTAACTTCACTGCCCAACCACGCTGCCCTACATGTGGGAGAAAAAGCCTCCGCGTAGAGAACAAGAGGTACTTGCAGAAGCATTCTGCAGACATGAACTGGAGCAGTGGGCATTTGGGCAAATAAGTATGACACTGACCATGTCTGCTCCAACAGGCCATGTCCCTGAAGATTTTGGTACAGTGGGTCTGGGGTGGGACCCAGGAATCAGTAGTATAGCAGGAATTGCATGGAATTGTGTTCAAGAGGCAGATTGTGAAACTAATATCATGAAGCTCAAAATCTTGTATGGGTTTCACTAGGTCCGCCATTGTGTGTCTGCCGTCCTGCTCTCCAGACCTACTGATCCTCCTGCATAGTCACCTTTAAAGTCACATTTGTGCACTTCCCTGCAAACAGCATATTCTCGTCTATGAGCAAGAACTGTGCCTTAAGAATCTTTATGATACCCAGGGCCAAATACTGCACCATTCATGCAGTAAATGCTCAATAAATCTTTGTTAAAGAAATAATCCTAAAAGAAAATAATACGATATTATTTAAGTGTTCCCTGGACAAAACTACCTTCCCTATGCATCAAAATAGTAGGTACAATTCTACTAGTGAAACTAAACACATAATTATATTAATATATATGTTATATTACATAATTATATTTAGAACCCAATGTATGCAACATACTCAGGAATCTCTCCAGGAAAGTATTACAGCCTTTTAACAGTATACACCTTAACACTTTTTTCCCCCAAAAGGGAGTCTTGATAGAGATGGGCAAAGAGGGGACATGACTTGGCCCTGGTCAACAGATGTGGTAGCTCCCTCTCCCCAACCTGGAGTGACCCGAGGTCGGCCATGGGAGAGGTGTTTTTTAAAAACATAGCAGGACTAATTCTCTCACAGAAAAAGGGAACTCAGGAAGCAGTCTGCTGGAGCTTTGCTGATACGAAACTATTAATTAAGCCCTACAAGGGAGATAAACAGCTGGGTAGTGGTGGAAAGCTGAAGGATGTTTGAGACTAACTGGAAGCATGTTAAACTTTACCTATCTTGTGATCCTGCCATGGTTGTCCCCAGAGACACTATCACTCTCCACCTACTTCACAAGGATGGCACAGGACAAAGAAGAGAGACTTATTTCAATGTCACTGAACTCTTGGGATTATGACTTTATCCAGTGACCAGAAATTTGGTACCTGGGATCTAGAATGGTAACTCTGGGCTCAATCCCTTAAGTGCAAAAACAGTTGTTGTGGTTTTTAAGCTACTAAAAGTGCTCTCTTGCAAATGAGACCATAGCAGAGGTCTGGCCACTCACAGTCACTAAAGACCTCATCCATGGCTTTTTTCCCACTGTTTGGGATGTTAACCACAGCCCCTTGGCCACATTCCAGTCTGGATAATTACACTGGGGCTAGCAAACCTCACCCTCTAGCTCCAACTAAATAAAGTATTGCTTTGGACTAGCTGCCATAACCTTTGTTCTGCTGCTGTGGGCTATTAAAGAGCTATTCTGTACTTAGGATGGCTGTATTTGTGAAAAATCAATACTCCTGGTATAACTTTCTACACTGACAAGAAGTGTATCCCACAATATCTCACTGGCTAAGTTATTTTTTTAATATAGTGCCAGAAACAATTAGAAAACTACAGTAATTTCTTCTCCATCTTCTCAACTTATACTATTCATGCAGACACCGACTGAAGTGTTTGCAACATTATATATACAAAAGGAGGGCAGGTGAATATTCCACAAAATAGGTACTGTGTGTCTACTCCATGCCAGGCTCTATTGTAGGTACTGGGAACTGTCGTAAGGTTGTGGGTTATGTTCTCAGCATAATTTGAAAATCTTACAAAGGGAATAATTCAATGAAATTCTTCCTATGCTACTATATTTCTGAAAATCTGAATATATACACTTTACTAAATATACCAGCATTACCATGCACAGAGCTCCCAATAAACACACTATTCCTGTCCACTCTTAGAAGAGTCTATAGGACCTTAAACTCAATGTCTATGTAGGTATGTGTGTGGAAGGATATGTCTGTCTAAAAATAAGAAAATATGCTTTCTTGGCTAGCTTGGAGGGTAACAAATGGGATGCTGCCTATATATACGTATATATACATATATACATATATATACGTATATATGTATATATACGTATATATACGTATACATATATATGTATATATATATATACACATATACACATATATATGCTTGCTTTTAGCAATCATCCTATTAGTGTGGGTGAGAGTTTACATGTTATAATAGCGGAAACAGACATAAGGAAATTGAAAACATAAATATCTTTTGTTTAAAGTTTCTCTTTACTGTATGAAAAAAAAACCATAAATCAAGTCTTTTAGTGTTCTACTACAAGAATGAAAACAACAAAAGGGGGGAAATGTAAGTATTGTGTGTTTGCACATTCACATACACACACATTATCTTGTACTTGAAGATGGGATAGGGAAGTTAAACATCAAAATTCCAGTGAGTTAAATTAAATGCATGAATGACAGAATATTTAACATCCCACCTTCCAAAGAAAAATGGCTCAGATATTTTAAAAAATAATAATAGCAATCTTGAAATTTCGATTAATCCTAGAGGATCTGAAACAAGTACTTGCCCTGGACAAACTATAACCAGACTGTGGAAAATAGTTTTAAAAATTCGGGGCGCCTGGGTGGCGCAGTCGGTTAAGCGTCCGACTTCAGCCAGGTCATGATCTCGCGGTCCGTGAGTTCAAGCCCCGCGTCGGGCTCTGGGCTGATGGCTCAGAGCCTGGAGCCTGCTTCCCATTCTGTGTCTCCCTCTCTCTCTGCCCCTTCCCCGTTCATGCTCTGTCTCTCTCTGTCCCCAAAATAAATAAACGTTGAAAAAAAATTTTAAAAAAAATTCAGTGAAGTTCACTTGAATCTGCCAAATTATTATTCTGCTTGAAAATTCTCCTAGCTAGAACAAGTTAATAGCAGGCTTCCAAAACTAGGTTAAACATGCTCTAAATCAATTTATTCCCCCCTATAAATCTGCTAAAGTGCATGCTTTTCTGGTGAAAATGGTTCTTCAATGGTACTTAATACTGTCACTTTATTGTTTCTCCAACCAGACCACTTCAAGTTTTTCTACTGCAATTGTTACATTAAAGTTAAATGCCTATCTTTGACATAAATAATAAACAATGAAATACAGATTCTTTAAAATAGCATAAGGAACCTCAAAATGTATCACACAGGCAATACATTTCCTAAGTTTAGAAGAAATGCCTAATGATGCATCTGTGATCCAAGTTTGCCACCCAGTAATTTATTCATTATCATCTTAGAGTTAAGAAACAATTGGCACGATTACATCTCCCACAGATACGCGACTTGTCCTCCACCAACACGCTTCAGGTAGCATCTTTGGCAAGAGAGCTTTGATAAAAGACTGAAATGAATATTATGTAGCGACACAGTCTGCCCCATGTACTTTAAAGAGCCCAAATCACTACACCAACAGTATTTCCACCACGTTGCAGACAGAAGACCAGAACGAGTGATTAATTAGCTGTAATGTTTAAACTCTCGCTGGTATACAAGCTGACCAACACAATCTTCAATCTCATCCCTGTTTAAAATTCACTCAGAGAATAATAGATCATTAAAGATTGTCCAAAAGTATAAACAATTACCAAAGCAAGGGATGGGGCTTCCCCACTTGGGGGGAAAAAGACAGGAGTCCTAGGACTTTTTATATTGAAGGGAGAACACATGATATACAATGCCTCTAACACCATAATCTAGCCTGGTGTCAATACTGAATTTGTACTCCCAAATATTGCTGTATTTTCTAAGTATCTTTATTAGGATAAAAATCTTTTTTTATAAACTTTATGTAACTAAAGGACAAGAATAATTCCAGGGAGGAAATGGGGGAAACTTTCCAAATGTGACCCAAGGGAAGACATTCTAGAGATGGTTCTGTCACCAGGGTCAAGTCACATGACCTCACTGTGCCTCAGTGTCCCATGAAATTAAAGAATGAGGCCAGAGCACAAATCTCTAATTCCCTGCTAGCAGTGAAATCCAGCTATCTATTTAGGTGTCACGGAGAACTCAAGTTTTTGTAAAACCCCAAAAGCATCTGACAGCAGCAGAAAATGTGCTTACAGTGTCTAACGACTACAAAGGGAAGAATGAGAAGGGTCTAAACAAGTCACCCTATCTTGCGTCTTTCAGTTTATGCTAGGATTAAGAGGGCAACCTAAATTAGATGCTTCATTTCATCCCACAGTAACAATGTAATTCTTATGACAAAAAAATGTAAATACTCTTTTTAAAAACATCCCCCAAAAGAAAGAGCTTCACCTGACTCAAATGAAACTTAGATCTGTCTCACTTGGAGGGCTTCAATGCTTGAGCTACAGTATGGGTATCAGGATGTGGAAGCAGCTGTCACTGCTTTGTTTTTCATTCACAGTAGGTGGTTGCCAAGCAACAAAATACTATTGTCTGTTTCCATGATCTATTGGCCAATTCTACTGGTAATAATGCTTTCTACAGTTTAAAACAGGGCCACCTTTTGGACAAGAAGAAATGAGAAAAAATTTAAGAATGACAATAACACATATATAAATAAATACACTGAATGTACCCCAAAATGACGTGTATACATATATAGCTGTGTGGGTCTATACATACATATATTTTGCAGATATACATATGTGCGACTATATACATTCATCTTCTACCTACCTCAAAAGCCATCTAACTTTGATAGGCCAAAAACTAGAATCTAAATCCATTGAAGGCAAATCAAAGTATGACCTAGAGATACAAAAACATAGTAAGACCTATTTTTTCAACAATAGCAATAATTTCCAGTTTGCCAGATGTATCAAATCTGTCCCTTCCATACAAGTCCTACAATCATAAAATCAATTTTGTCTACTTACATACAAATAATATCAAAAGGAAAACCTTCACTATCTATCTACTTTGGAATTACCTAACATATTTAACATGCTGTAGGACTTACTGAGTTTTTATGTGCTACCACTGCTTACAAAGATAATAATTGAAATGGGAAAATACTGTTGCTGCTTACACCCAAGAATCTTAAAACACATTCATTTTTAAAATAATTGAACTGTTCTCCTTGGAATAGCCTCATGTGATTCCCCACTTTGTTTTGATATGGGTCCCTGGGGAATAGCAGTCATGCTATGTTACTCTTGCATATTTCACTAGCTTGCAAATAAAATAACACACAGTGTACTCAATATAAAGTTGTCAACATTAACTTGCATCAGTTGCTGTTTGTTTTGCATTGACAAGGCTTCTAAAGATAAGAATTACAATATTCTTAGATGTACAGACACAACATCAAAACGGCCTGAAGGAATCAAAGCTTGAAAATGCTAGAGGCAATCACGTTTTGAAATAAAGAGAAATCAGTATAATTTATACATAATTTATACATATATATATATACACATATGTGTGTGTGTGTGTGTGTGTGTGTGTGTGTGTGTGTGTATGTATTGCTGCAAAGGACCTAAATAACGCCAGAACAATCTTTGGATTTTATGCAATGCTCATCTGTCTTCCTTCACAATATTTCAAAAGCACTTTGCCTTAACTATTTAGTGCATCCCTCTAAAGGAGCTTTTAAGTTCACTTTTTGAAATTCATTGCCACTTGGAAATCTATATATCACAACAAAACGGGAATAAGCAAAATCCATTACATGGCTTGACATCATTACTATAAAGTCTCCTATCAAAAGGACAACGCCAGCAAAACAGAAACAAAGTGTGCTAATAATGAACTAAATATTATCGAAAATTACCCGTTTCTGGAACGGAGCCTTCTTCAGCAGAACCCACTCGCCTCCCGGGAGTGCCCGTATGGGTTTCTCCTTCACATGTCACCCCATAAATGACCCAGTTGTTTTTTTTTTTCCCCTTAGCTTCCCAAGTTCACCCACCTTCGTCTTCCTTTATCCAAGAAACAATTTCCCTCCCACTTTCTCCATCTTCAGATCTCTTAGCCACCCATTACTTTCTCCAAACTACTGGACTCAAACTGCAGCCCAGTCTGCCACGAACCGTCCCCACATGCATTTGTTTCCCTCATTCTTCTAGATATGCTTTCCAAATCTCTACCACCAAACAAATGCAATACTGATAAAAGTAGGGTTTCAAGCCAGTTTTTGTTTTTGTTTTTTTGTTTTGTTTTTTACTTACAGGAGCAAAATGTTGAGAGAAAAGGAGAAGAGGAGTGTATTCGGAAGGAGAAGGGTGGGACACGGGGATCCTACCCACCCGGGCTTCCCCACCTGTCGACCCCACTTTCCCCATGTGCGCGCCGCGGGATGACAACCACAACACTCCAGAACCACCCCCTCCGGGAAGGAGGCGGGGTTACGCCTTCAGCCAATCAGGACCCGCGAACTCCGGGTGTCCAACCTATGGGGTGGCCGTGGCCGTGCAGGGGGAGGACGTGGGGTGGTCGGGGAGGGGCCGCGTCCGTGGGAGGCGCGCACGTGTCGAGTCCAGAGAGGCAGGGAGGCGGAGAGGCGGCAGGCGTCCAGGACCTAAGGCGCGGACTCTGCACCCTGGCAGCCACCGAGTCCAGCTGCCCAGTGCCTCTTTTGCCTTCGACTCGGCGGGCCAGGACCTGCTCCCGCCGAAGAAGACACGTCCAAGGTGTCCGGGTTCCCCGTGTAAGGGGACAGTCACAAAATAACAACAGTACCTAGCGCAGACGAGAAGGGGAGTAAAGTTTCCGGCCCGCACCACAGCGGAGTCCGCCAAGACAGAGAGGACAAGTGGTGCAGGGCGAGAGGGTGACAACCTGACAAGAAGAGGGTAGGGGGAGGGCTGCGCGAGCAGGGCTCCGTCCCGGGCGCCGTGCAGGGGGCGGCGGGCGGCTGGGTGCGCTGTCCAAGGTGCAGGGGAGGTGGGAAGCGCGCGGCGGGCTCGGAGCCCAGAGCCAACACGGGCTGGCGGCGGCGGGGAGAGCAGGACACAGCTGTCTGGAGCGCCGGGCACCTCCAGGCTCGCAAAAGTGACAGGGCTGGAGCTGGTGTAGAGCGGGGAAAGGCGCAGGGGGCTGCGCGGAAGCCTCCACGCTTCCACGTACCCCTCCCCACCAGCCTCACCTCTAGCTCTATTCCCCTCCCCCTCCCGGGAGCCCACTCCCCTCCAAGCCTCCGTCCCGGGGCCATGGCGGGGGCGGGACCGGGGAATCCCGGCACCGAGCCCGGACACCCCAGGGATGCTGCGGGCCCCGGAGCTGCTTGCTTACCTGGATCCGCGATACCGGGAGCGGGGGCAGCCCGCCGCGCGGAGCCAGGAGCCGGGAGCCGGGCGCTGGGCGCGGCGCGGCTCCTCCTCGCCTCGTCGTCCTCCTCGTCCGCTTCTCCCGGACTCCGTCCCGGACAAGAAGCTGCAAGACGCGGCCCGGCTGCAGCTGCGGTTCCCTGTGCTGCCTCCGCCGCTGCTGCCGCAGACAGAGGACGCCCCGTGGCGACTGGAAGCCTGTGTGAGTAGCGGCGCCCGAGAGAGTGGGATCTGCTGGAGACTCCGCGGCTCGGGGCGCGCGGGCGTGCGCACGCGCGCCTGCGAGTGTGAGTGTGTGTGAGTGTGTGTGTGTGTGTGTGTGTGTGTGTGTGTGCGCGCGCGCGCGCGCCCACGGGGTGGGGGAGTCGCGAGGAGAGGGGGGGAGAGGCCAAGAGATGCTGGTAGGGACTGAGGCAAAATTCTTTGCCCCCGGAAATCCGTAAATCCGGCGAAGGAGGATCGAACGTGCGTCTCGCCGGGGGGAGCTGCCCGCGGGGCGGCGGCAGAGGGGGAAGGGAAGGCAGCGCCGCGCGCGGGCTCCGGATCCGAGCGGGTCTGAGCCGAGCGGAGCGCGCAGCCACGGATGCAGCAGAGGCGGTGCCCGTAGCCCTCGGTCGCGCGGCCCCCTCTAGGGAGGGGCCGAGTCGCTCTCTCCCGCCACCGCCGCCGCTGTCCGGACTTCTCGGCTAAGCGCGGAGGGACAGAAATCGGGACACCACGGTTGCCACTGCCACCTTGGAGGCGCTCGGCCCCTTAGTGGGCCGATCGGAGACCCGGGCGCACGTGGCCGACTACCGGCGGGAGTCGGCGTGTGCAAGCGCGGCTGGCGTGGAGTGGGCGGTGGAACCCCACCGAGCGCGGCCCACCGCCTCGCCAGTGTAGGGATGCGGGGCGGGGAGCAAGGGTGAGGTCAGTCGGGAGGGAGGTGAGCTTGCACGGTCCGGGGGGAAGGGAAGGCGCTTCTTACTCCAGGTAGAATGCTGCCTCTTGTCCTCCTCGGAGGCCACTTTTCCTCAAAGTTAATCCACTTCCCAGGTAAAAGTGCCGGTCGCCTCTTTGTTCGGATTCAGCTAACTGTGCAGGATCAGAGCAGCGCCTTTTTGAAGTCAGGCTCGGCCAAGAAGGGGCCCTTGTGGCCAGCCTGGCGCCGCTCTTGGCCTGTTAACTCCCATACTCCTTCATTCATCCAAGCCACGTTGTGTATACCTTAGAAATAAAAATTTTAGACACATTTACATACCTTCTTCCTAAAAGACATAGCGTCTTTTCCATTTCTTGCTTTTCCAGTTCTTGCTTATTTTAAATTAGAAGTGCAATTTTATTCACCCAAGAATTTCTTGAAGGATCATAAGGTCTGAGTAATACTTGAAAATACCCTTCCTGGCGGGATTCTTCCACGCAGGGATTGTGTTTTGCATACTTTCGCATGCCCTCCAGTACTTCGCACAGTACCTCGTACATTGTGTGTTTTCTATAAACGTTGAATGAGTGACATTGTTTTTTAGCTTCACATATCCTGAAGGCAAAGACTTGGATGATGGGAAAGTCATTACCGCCCCACTAGGCTTACTTGATTTTAACTTGCACCATTTCCCTGTGTGTGACTATTTTCCCCTCTGGCTGCCAGAGACCCAGTGTAAAAAAAGACTACAGACAATAGTGACCCATTGTGCAGCCTTACCAAAGGGTGCAAGAAGAGAGCACTCTGCAGGGAACCCAATGGGATATCCTGTGTGTAAGAGGGCTAAAGCACACTTTATTTTAGTCCTGGGGGAATCTAATCTCTTAAAATGTGAAAGTCACTGTTCATTAGCAATTTATAATGTCCCTTCTAGAACAGAAGGACAGGAAAAAAATAAAAAACTTTTAAGAGAAATGCACATTTCTACTAGCTTGTCAAGTACAAGCTTTTCTCTTATAAAGAGCATTACTTCATGGACACTGACCAATGCAAGGTCACCCCAGACTATTTCTGCTGTAGCACCAAACCCACGTCCTTCACCCTTGGTATTTCCACAACCATCCTCTTAGAAGTAAAAGCCCTCAGTTTTACATTCCACGCTAAATTTCAATTTCTTTGAACTCAGGCTTTTGTATGAGCTGCTTCCCTCTCCACTCATGATATCACAGCTTTAAAATGTAGTTGAAATAAAGTGACAATTAAAATGGATTTATTTGGGTGCTGCCAGTGTGTTCTCTAGTGGGGGTCCTTTTAAGTAACTTCTTCTCTGTCCCTCAGTTTACAGTCTTCTTAAGAAGCCAGGTGCTTTTATGTTATGTAGAACACCTATATGTTTAAAACTTCTACTTGAAAGGAAGCTCTGGAACTTACAGGAGGAGCAGAAAAACTCTTGACACCCCAAATGGGTTCCTGACAGCCAACCTAAAATAGGTATGAGTCAAAGTCTTGTAAAATAATTTTAAAGCTTTGTTTTCCTTAGAGAGATGCCTTTAGGCTTCCCAAGTGCTTGTCTTGGGATGCAGAATGTAACCAAGTTTTAACTTCTCTGATGACCACCAAAGGGGGCAGTCTTCTCTTTGTAAAAATAAATGCATTGAGAAGAAGCCAACATTTAAAAATAGTAATGGGAGCGCCTGGGTGGCTTAGTCGGCTGAGTGTGCGACTTTGGCTCAGGTCATGATCTCACGGTTTGTGAGTTTGTGAGTTCGAGCCCCGTGTCAGGCTCTGTGCTGACAGCTCAGAACCTGGAGCCTGCTTCGGATTCTGTGTCTCCCTCTCTCTGCCCAGCCCCCCCCCCCACCCACCCCCCCCCCAGCTCATGCTCTGTCTCTCCCTCTCTCTCAAAAATAAATAAACATTAAAAATTTTTTTTAAATAAGAATGTAGGCTTATAGCAATCTTAATTTATGTTCACTTAAAAGATAAACAACAGAAAAGATAACAACATAAGATATATAGTGTTTATGACCAACTTAAAGATAAAAGTTTGGAGGGACAGCCAGGATCAAAATGCCATAAACCATAGGCCCTCACGCTACTTAAACACTACATAATAATAAAATGTGCTGCTGAGAGATTCACTGTTATATGTTATCATAAATAGGACTGAATCAATAGCATAATCATAAAGGTCCTATTTTTCTTCCTAAAAAGGGCATGCTCCTTAACAGTAACTGCTTTTTTCAATTTGCAACAATGCAATACACTAGTCAAACATTAACTTTCTTAAGAACATAGTACTGGGGAAAGGTGGAGTAGGTAGAGAAACACTTTAACCTGATTTGACCACAACTAACTAATCTATTCTGTCGGTCTAGATTAAAAAAAAGAAAGAAAAAGCTTTCTACCTCTAAACTCATAAATTTTGGGTGTGAGATGTATCATGGATTCTAAAGTCAACTTCTGCTGCTGGGAGCATATGGCCTCACATTCTCTGAAGTGAGGTGGCAGGAACCGTTAGTTGAAGTGCTCCTGTTGATTTTAAATGGTTGTGAGCATGCATAAGGAGACAGGTAATTTCCCCCCATAATCAGGTCCCAGATCACTTAGTCCATTAGAACTTTATATGATTTAAAAAAAAAAAAACCCAAAAAACCAACCTTGACCTGCACCTGGACTCAGAGTGCCACTTTGGTACAGAGTGTCACTCGGGAACAAGGAGAAGACAGGAGCTATCCTGTTTGCATCCGTGCTTTTATACGTTGCTTTATTCCAGGTACTACTTACGGTGCTTAATTCTGAATAAAGATCTTTAAGAAAGTCAAAAACCAGAGGAAAAAAAAGTTATACTTTATTCCAAGCAAAAGTAGATAGGTTTCTGTCATCATCAGTGCTGACATTTATGGTACAGGTGAATATATTAAATAACACCCATTTTTAATAGTTTCTGATCGAGTTATGGATTTCCTGGAAGCTGAAGAAAGCTATGTATCCTCTCCTCAGGAAAGTGAACATATGAAGATGTAAAAACAATTTTTTTTTATTTTTTTAATGATTATTTTTGAGGAAGTGAGTGGCGGAGGGGCAGAGAGAGAGGGAGACAGAGAATCCTAAATCGGCTCTGTGCTCTCATGGGGCTCAAACTCAGGAACCCGTGAACCATGAGATCATGACCTGAGACAAAATTGGACGCTCAACTGACTGAGCCACCCAGGCTCCCCTGAAGATGTAAAACATATTTGAGTAAAATTTCAGGAGTTAAGGGAATCCACTCTGAAGCTGAGGTAAGGAATCCCTAACATACGTCCTTTGCACATTGAGATTTACAGCTATAGAGAGATGAATTGGTAGATTTACTAATATCCTCATTTCTATTTTTAACCTGATAATTTAGTTGATTGTCAACACCAAAAAGACGCATAAACAAATCAGGAAACCAAGCAAGCATTTATTGAGTACCTACTTCATAATTAATTCTGTTCCTTATGCTGTGGTTTTTACCAAAAAGTATAAAGTGCAATCTGTTTCTGCCTTTAAAGAGCCTATCATCTAGCTATCATTATTCTTAGGAACAAAAAAGCTAACATAAGCATACTTTAGCACTTGACCAGATACAACTAGCCTCAATTTGAATTAACAAATACAACTTTTTAAACCAATTGTTAAACCATTCCGTTGAAAATTGGTTATTAGCGACCTATGTCTAAATGCATGTTTTTATATTCATACACCCCTAGTAATAATCACTTAGACTATTGCATGATGTATAATGTAAAAAGCTAGTTTATTGCTGTATTCTGAATTTTAGATTAGAGATAAGAATAAAATTGCTGGCAAGAAAAAATGGACTATGTTGGCAATGGCAGCTATGGATTATCTATCACAGGATCCCTGGGCAAAGTGGAATTGATTAGGATATATTAGAGCTACTATTTCCATTGATCAAAGAATTAGGGGGGTACCCATGCATTTTGAAAAGTCTAGATCTACAGAGACCCAGCAGTCTGTTCTTGGAGAATTTTACATAATATTTTATTTCAAATTATAAATGAATAGAATATAAATATAAAATAAATATTATAATATTTATTATTTAACATAACATACTCTTAACATAATATTTTACTAAGGACTCTCCTTAAAACTTCTTAATTTTTGTCTTCGCGGTTTCTTTTGGCTTGCTGACACAGAATTACTTTTGGTTAACATAATTTTTAAAACTGCAACTCCTTCACTTAATTCATGACGGAATTATGAAGAGTACAAAAGCAGCAACATAAGGAAACAAGAAGTTTCCAGTAGTTAGAGTGTTACCATGAATTCCCCTCCCACTTATACAGTGGCACAGACAGAAAGCCAGTCACAAAATTAGAACTGTGGAAAGCCCAACCATCCACGTGTTGAACATTTTACATAGCCTGCCTCCCCAAGGACCCCAGAGGCTTTCATGTGGGGAAAGCAGGAACATCAATCATATCTTTTTACTTTTCCGGCATCTTAGCATCATATAAAAATAGTACTGGGCACCAAGTCATAAGATCTAAGTTCAATCCTATTCTGGCCGACAGCTTACTGTGAGACCCGGGGCAACTCACTTTCGAAGCATCAGGTGGCCCTCCTGTGTAATGCGGATAATAATAACTGACTCATTGGTTAAGACAATTACATGAAATAATGTGAGAAAGGATCCCTCACATCGTAGGAGCTAAGTAACTCTGTGAAATCTTGGATCTAAATAATAATTTTTTTAAAAATGTATGTGGCAGAAAATTGGAGCACGTACGTGAATGGGAGGCTCCTGCGGAAATTTTGGAGGTTTTTGTTAGAAGATAACTCAAATAATGTTGAATGATTTGATGATTCCTGGGAGTCCCTTCCAAGGATATTTTAGGAAAACCACAGACAACCAAAAGTTGGCAGAAACAGACACATGCAGGATATTGTGGGTTCCATAATTCTAGAGGTGCGGTAATTCTATAAATTCTACTGCTATTGCAAAACCCAAGCTTTTGTGTTCATTTGTTTTTAATTAGTCTCTGTTTTTTTCAGTCACACAGATTCTCCTTTCCCAGTGATGGTTTGCCCTGCTAACTTGCCTATGTGAACATTTATTTTAAAAATTAATACCCATAGGGGCGCCTGGGTGGCGCAGTCGGTTAAGCGTCCGACTTCAGCCAGGTCACGATCTCGCGGTCCGTGAGTTCGAGCCCCGCGTCAGGCTCTGGGCTGATGGCTCGGAGCCTGGAGCCTGTTTCCGATTCTGTGTCTCCCTCTCTCTCTGCCCCTCCCCCATTCATGCTCTGTCTTTCTCTGTCCCAAAAATAAATAAACGTTGAAAAAAAAAAATTAATACCCATAGTAATTTTTTAAATCAAGAATAGTTCACTGTTTTCTGCCCCCTCCCCTTAACTGTGAAAGTGGTATATGTGTTCGTTGGGTTAAAAAAAAAAAAAAAAAAGGCAACGCAGAATGTATAAGGAAGAAAAAATTGCTGTTACATCACCTCTCAGGGACCAATCACCATTACTGTTCTGGTATATGTCCTTCTAGACATTTTATTTGCATAGATTCATTCTTTAAAAAGTGATTCAAGTCAATGTGCAGCCATTTAAATGCATACTAGCATTTTAGTAAAAACGGTTCACAAAAAAGTTCAACAGTTTTGTTCTGTTTTGTTTTTTCCTTTCATACACTTTTCTTCCAAGATGGGCCCTTTGTTCATCACGCAGCTTAAACAGGATTTTAGCCAATCATCTTTGAAAACTTCCCTTCCTGGGGTGCCTGGGTGGCTCGGTCGTTGAGCTTCTGACTGACTTCAGCTCAGGTCGTGATCTCACCATTCCTGGGTTTGAGCTCCATGTAGGGCTCTGTGCTAACAGCTCAGAGCCTGGAGCCTGCTTCAGATTCTGTGTCTCCCTCTCTCTCTGCCCCTTCCCTACTCATACTCTGTCTCTCTCTGTCTCAAAAATAAACATTAAAAAAAATTTTTTTTAAAAGAAAACCTCCCTTCCTATTTCCCCACTTTCAACACTTCTAACAATGAGTCCTTTTTAATGACCCTTTAAAAACTTAGTCTCACCTTGAGCTGACGTGATCTGGAGTCACAAGCCCTGCTCCTTGGCCTCTGGCCATTCTGTGGGTGCTTTGCATTACTTAGCCTCCACCCCCAAGATGAGGTCCAGCTCTGACCTTGGATCTGGTACTGCATTCCCTGATGGAGCAAAAAAGATTCTTGATTTCAATAAGTAACCAGAGTGTGCATTGGAGTGACCATCTACTGGTTCAACAGAAGGTCTGTGTAATGGTGAATTATTTGAGTTCATGTTTTATGTCAATTGCTGCAGGCAAAATTTGGGAAGTTTGTTTTATTTTGCTTTTAGGAATCTATAAACAGTCCTTCACAATGCAAATGCCAGCGATAATTCCAGTAGAATCTCCAACTTTCGCAATTGAGCATGTTCACTATTTTACCCAGAAGCTATCATTATTAATGAAACATATAACAATGTTTGTTTATAATTTTGCTGGTTCGCTAGTTGTACAGAAGGCTACAGGTTCCCAAAGTAAAACAACCACAACCCAATCTGTCCCCCTACAAATCCAAGAGACCAGGCCCTCTGCCACCGCTCTTAAAACGAGCGCTAAAGAACTGACAGAAGGAAAGAAAAAAAGAAAACGAGGTGAGATTAATTACATATAGTTCTCTGAGAAATATATGCCCTACATTGTGAATTACGAAAGTTTTAAGTAAATAAGTTACAACATTGTATGTACAACTCATAAAAGAAAATAATGAGATAATAAAATGCAACATATGAGACAAGCTATAATCTTAGAAATTGTATACAGGGAATAACAATGTGTATTAAAAAGTTTCCAAGAATTGATAGCATGTGTCTGACATTAATCAAAGGAGAGAGCCATCAAATTTAGCAAATGAGAGAGTTTCAGCAACTAGAAACGTATTCCCTTATCGCACATGATTACTTACCTTGATTCTTTCCTGTGCCAGATGTCATAAGATGCCATGTTCACACCATTAAATCTGAAAGGTAAGGTGAGGGCAGAAACAGAAAATCTGAGACTGGGAGACAGGATGAGGCCAGTGCTCCAGAACCAAGTCCTTGAGAGTTGAGTAGCCATGAAATGATCCTCGTATGTGATACACGGCTTGGTTGGAGCTCCAAGAGATGGATGCTATGCACTTTAAATTTGTTTGACTCTATTCTCAAAAACCAGCCTTTGAATTATTATAATAAAAACATTTGACCAGAGGAACTAAGAAAAATTGAAATAAATGCAACAATAATTTTAATTTACTTTCTGCTAAAATATGGTATGTTTTATATCCTTTAACCTAAACTTCACAAATTAGAATCACTAGAATATTTTTTATAGTTAGCATAGAAAAATGAAAATATGCAATTTAAGATCAGATTAAGCTAGATTTAAGTCACAGGTATGTCACTCTCTTGAGTAAACTTGGGTATGTTTCTTAACCTCTCTAGGCCTCAGTTTCTTCATCTGAAAATAGGGGTAGTTTAATACCTAACTGCTAAAACATTTTGTGATGATCAATGAGACAACACTAAGCATTTCCTAATGTTGACCTGCCCCTGGGGGATACTAAGGGCATATAGAGTTTACTTTCTTTGATGGTTAATTTTATGTGTCAACTTGACAGGACCATAGGGTGCCCAGATATTTGGCTAAACATTATTTCTGGATGTGTCTATGAGAGTGTTTCTGGATGAGATTAGCATTTCAATCAGTAGAGGAAAGCAGATTGTCCTCCCCAAAGTGGGTGGGCATCATCCCATCTGTTGAGGACCCAAATAGAACTAAAAGGCAGAAGGGAGAATTTGTTCCCTCTGACACCATGGTTCTCCTGATTCCCAGGACTTTGAACTCCAACCAGAACTACACCACTGGCTTGCCTAGGTCTCCAGCTTACACACAGCGGATCGTGGGACTTCTCAGCCTCCATCATCATGTGAGCCAATTCCTTACAATAAATCTCTTTAAATATAGATATTGGTTCTCCTTCTCTGCAGAACCCTGACCAGCATACCTTCCTCCACCACCAAATGGACTTTTGAGTTCACGTGTCTGTTTTCTCTACATTTCTTCAAAATGTCAGTTATCCCTTCTAGTTTCTATCAGTGCAACTGATCATAGCTTCTCCTCCGCTCCAAAGAGAATTCCATTTCACAGACTTGGGAACATCTATTTTTCAATACAAATAGTCTCGCTTTACTTACTTCCCACGACTAGACTGTATTCTGAATACATAAAGTATTTATTGGAATTCAGTTTTTCGGATACACTGACATCTGTAAAAGAGCATCCCAAGCAGAAAGGCATACATCTGACCTTGCTCCTTCCTGATCAACTCTGCTCACCCTTCACATCATATCACATATTCACCCTGAAAGGAATCAGTTTCTTGTGATTTCAGCTAGTACGAATCCGTTCCTCAGGGCCAGACCACTACTCCGTTTTTTGAAACTGCAAAACTGTGGACCAAGCCCCAAACCATGAAGGTTTCATTAAGGGTTACATCCTATGTGATCCAGCCTGAAACATTCAGTGCTTCCTATCATAAAAATCACAAGTTTTTGGAAATAAATGAACTGAATTTCTTTTTCATATTTAAGACACTCCAAGAGTTTTCACATGGAACATGTATATATTTATATTTCTTAATCTGGGGCATATAAGGGATTTATAATCAAAGTATGAAGAAGAGTTTCCTGATAAAGTGATTCTATCCAAATTGAGTTAAGAAAGACAGTGGAATTGTCCTTTTATATATGTCCATATGAAGCTCTTTGTAAACAGGTCTAAATAAAAGTGTTTATATACAGTACTTACTAAATCCAGACATTAGTGATCAATCAAGTACTCTTTGTTTTTAATGTTTATTTATTTTGAAAGATAGAGTATGTGAGCAGAGGAGGGACAGAGAGAGAGGGAGATAGAGAATCCCAAGCAGACTTCACACTGTCAGCACAGAGCCCCATGTGGGGCTTGAACTCCCAAACCACAAGATCATGACCTGAGCTGAAATCAAGAGTCCGTCATTTAACCGACTGACCACTCATGCACCCCTCAAGTACTCTTTTACTCAGATGATTCTCTGATACTGTAGAATAGGAAAAGCCAGACCAAGATGTTATTGTGATACATTTTAATGGTTTTATTCCATGACAATTATAGAAGGCAAAATGAAAATAAATAGCAGTTGGACTTTAGCCGCTGTTTTAGTGAGATAATCTCCATTTTAGATTTCTAGAATGGAGACAGTAGTCTGGGCGAGAAGAAACAAGATTTTGTTCTTACTTGGTAAAAGATCTCGTGTTAGAGATCTTGTTTTTATTGTAGGAGGGTGGGGAGAAAGGGAATATGATATGCCAGTCTACCTGCTATGGATGGAATGTGTCCCCCCCAAATTCCCATGTTGAACTCCTACCCCCTAAAATGACGTTATTGGTATTAGGATGTGGGACTTTTGGGAGGACACATCTAATAAGGTCATGAGGGTGGACCCTTCAAGAAAGGGATTAATGTCCTTACAAGAAGAAATACAAAAGCTTGCTTTCCACTTTATAAGGGTATATGGAAGAGATGGTCACCTGCAAGCTAGGAAGAGAGGCTTCACCAACCCCAGAATCAGCCAGCACCCTGATCTTGGACTGACTAGCCTTCAGAACTGCAAGAAATAAATGTTGGTTGTTTTAGCCACCCAGTCAGTGTTATTCTGTAATAGCCTGAACTAAGACCCTACCCCAAGAGTTAATGTAGTAGTTGTTGTCTTTTACTTTAACTGCCATGTAGTAATCTGTTCTTGGACTAGAAGACTGTTAGAATTTCCAGGGAATCATTAACGTCTTGCTAACAACCATGCATAATTATGTGAATGTGTATGTGTTTTACTCGTATAAGCTTTGTCATTAATACAGTTAACTAGAACCTTGTTTCATTCTTACAGTGGAAATGTCAATTATGACTTTGGGTTTGTCTTACATTTTTCAAAGCCATTTTTACTCCCTTTTCAGATTCCATGTTATACATTACTACTTATAGCTGGATGCAAATAAAATAAATGCTTTAAATGTTTTGGTAAATCTCCCATCAAGGCTCTTTTTTTGGGCATCTTAAATATATGAAAGAAATATGTACTATAGGTATGCAAAACCATAATCACAATCACACCTTCACAGTTTGGGCGCCTAGGTGACTCAGCCGGTTAAGTGTCCAACTTCAGCTCAGGTCACGAACTCGCCACTCGTAAGTTTGAGCCCCGAGTTGGGCTTTTTGCTGACAGCTCAGAGCCTGGAGCCTGCTTCCCATTCTGCGTCTCCCTCTCTCTCTGCCCCTCTCCCACTCATGCTCTGTCTCTTTCTCTCAAAAATAAATAAACGTTAAAAAAAAATTTAAACCTTCACGGTTTAATTGACATTCCTTAAGAAGGCAGTGTTTGCCCAGAACTACCATTTCACAGAATCCTTCTAATGACTGCATCACTCTGGAAACCAGTGCAATTGACTTATAAATTCTACAAGTGGAATAAGATGAGGGGTACAAGGGACGATGCTTCCAAATTCATTCCATGCTTTGAATTTGCTTTTTAATTTATTTTCCAGGTCTTTCTTTTCCTAGCCTGTTATGATGGTGCTTTGTTGTAGACTGTTGATTTATTTATGAGGAGTGAAGATGGAAAATATATCCTTGTGTCAGAAAGCCTGGGTTCAAGCCATGCGTCTCCCACTTACTGTCTTACTTTGAGTAAATTATTTTACCAGCTCCTGCTCAGTATTTTCATCTCTAAATTAGAGAAAATGGTAATGCTCATCTCCCAAAGCTATTATGAAGATTAAATTGAATTTTTCACTTAAAAATTTTGTAAAATCTAAGGCATCGTATAAATGCTAAAACATTTGGAGGGTATTACTACAGTTGTTACTATTTTAAAATATTAATATTTTCAAAGCTAAATATAGTAACACAGTCAACCATGAACTAATTTACTTGGCATAGTTTCTAGAGCAAAATAAAGAATGCATTTGCAAAGTGAGATGCTGTTCGTTCATCTCACACCAGTGATTCACTCATCTAAGACTCAGCCTGGTACAAAGCATGTAGTAAGGTGTTCGGTACATCATGTTATTTATCCCCTTCTTTAAAAAAATTTTTTTTAATGTTTATTTATTTTTGAGACAGAGACAGAGCATGAGTGGGGGAGGGGTAGAGAGAGAGGGAGACACAGAATCCGAAGGAGTCTCCATACTCTGAGCTGTCAGCACAGAGCCTGACGCGGGGCTCGAACTCACAGACCGTGAGATCGTGACCTGAGCTGAAGTCAGACGCTTAACCGACTGAGCCTCCCAGGTGCCCCTCCCCTTCTTTTAAAACAACTTTATTTCTTTTCAATCCTCCCGTACCTTTCCTCTTGGTTTATATTATTGGGATTATATTTTTGCAGTAAGCAAATATCCCAAGGACTATGAAAAACGCTGATAGCATTTTTCCATCTAAGAACCACATTGGCCCTTTATAAACACATTAATGATCATCACACAACATTGTCTATCTTGAATGTTTTCGCATCTTTTTATCATGCATGTCTGCCTAGTTTAAAATCACAGGGCAGGAACTCTGTCTAATTCTATTTGTAAATCAGAGAGAGAGCATTGTTGTTCAATAAATGCCAAGAAGCGACAGCATCCATGTGAGGTGAATAGGTGGAAATTATTATTTCTGTGTATAGAAAGGTGAAAATAAAATGGGTACTCTACAATTTTCAAAGCATTCTCATATCGATTATCTCGTTTGTCTATCACACCGACATTGTGAGGAAGCTAGAGAGGGCAGCTTTACTGTTAGCCTCCTTGTATGAAGGCAGAAAGTGAGACTAAGAGGTTAAATGCCTTATCCAAGACCCCTCAGCAAGTCAGCAGCACAGCCGGAGGGGAATCCAGACCTGCACAGTCTCTGCCCTGTGGTCTTCTCAACTGATGCTGCAGGAACTTCATAGCAGTAACCGTGCCGGGTCTGTGAGCATGTCAAGAAGCATCAAGAAGCTTATCTATTTTCTTCCCTTTGGGTCTCAGCACTTAACTCTGACCCTGGCCCACAACAAGTGCTTCATAAATAGTTGTTTAATCAATCAATCAATCAATCAATCAATTAATTAATATTATGACTATTCTATCAGCAGGACTCAAGAGTTAATTACTGAGCCCCGATGTCCTTGCGGTCCAGACCGCTGTTCAACCCACAAAACTATTCTGTATTGCTACTTTTCTGTTTCATTTAGTGACCCTTGTGATGCCAGTTTCCAGTACCACTCTCCGTCCTATCATTCTCCTACCAGGTTGCTACCTCTGTTCAGCAGCTGCCCTACATACTACCTCTCTAATAGACTCAGCTATAACCTGAAAAATCCAATAAATGAAGGGCCTAAAAAAGTATACGTCTAACCTTTCATTTCATTACGAAAGTATGTGATATGTTGACTGCTAAAATCTTCAGGGCTGTCCAGTATTCAGAAACTGATACGAGGACACACATGACTTACAATTGAGAGTCTGCTATGAATGTTCTCTGTTCATGCTAATGGCAAATGGAAGGTCTAAGACATTTGTGTGCTATATTGAGCTTTGGAAAAGTGTGAAACACACAAGCTGGATTGGGCAGTAAATGAGTTGGGGAACAGTAATAATGAAGGGAAGGGTGTGAGAATGGCTGTGCACACAGTGGCTACTTTTCTTAGATGTGGCAGGAAACAGTCAGTAATCCAATTAGCTAGGCCAGATTTGAACCGAAGGCATTGCTCATATAGTAGTTGTAGAGTGTCTTTACTTAGTGGTGCTAGAATCAAATGACTGCACACATTTGATATGGGCACTAGTTTAGGGACCTCATCATCCTCGACATCCTTTCTATGTATGCTGTCATTTTGCAGATGTATTTTAGTAGCATTTTTGGCTAATTATCTTTTCAAAATGGTTCATCAAGGAAGCCAGTGGTTGAACTCACTAAGTCTTATTTCTTAGAATCAAAACCAACTCAACAGACCAACAATCCTTTCTCACCCACACAGCCTCTATAAAACACACATATTGTTGAATTACAACTAACCTTATGTCTGTCCTCAGTTCAGTTCTTCATTTTCCAGAGAAATCCACAAAACATGGAACTATTTCTCTTAGAAGAAAATCTTATTTAAAATGAATAACTTATAGTAATATATTCTAATAACATTTTGAGTATTATAGAATATACAACCCCTGGATTCATTAGTGAATCCAGTATCAACATGTGCTAGTTCAATTTCATTAACCCTTCAATAAAACCTGAAATTTTAGGTTTGTACCCAACTTTTCCTATCAAGTGAGAGATCTGAGAGACATCAGAGAAAATGACAGGAGAAAGTGGGTCTAACTCCCTGAAGTCTTCTTTATGTTTATTGTGCTTGACCTTAATTTCCATGTACTGATTAGGCACACATTAAGCAATGTCTCTGAACAGGGCAAAAGAATATATATATATATATATATATATATATATATATATATATACATATTGACACTAGCTAAATTAACAAACCTCGATATCTATTAACCTGTCCTATTCAAAGTAACACAGAGAAAAATACTTGTTAGGTATTACTCAAGGATGAGGAACTCATTTTTATTAATAGGAATGAACAAATGAATGGCCTAGGAGCAACAGAATCGTGATTTTCCCTTTGGTGTTCTGTTAATTCTACAGTATATTTCACTCTGCTTAATGTGTTCTGTACAGCATTATTTTTGTTAAACTTCAAATGTACTAATACATGCTTTTAAAAGTGATTCTATTGTTATTTCTCTTAAAGTTGTGTTTAAAAGTAATTAACAACTCGTTTTTAGTTGTTGTCTAGCCAGATTCTCGTATATGAAGTTGTTTCAGGGCTTACCTTTGTTCTAATTTCTAATCAAGTATTGAGCCTCTCCTACATTTCAGGTATTGTGATAAAATACACTTTCTGTAGGGCATGCATGATTATTCTCATTTTTTATAGATGACAAAGTTCTGTTCCGGAAAGGTTAAGTAAGTTTACAAGGTAAGAAGACTAATAATGATTAGTATGTATCCAGGAATCCAGATCTGTGTTCCTCCAAGGTCTATACCTTTGTCAGTATATCCTGTGGGCTGTTAAATTTTAAAAGCATCAGGGTTTAATATGTATCTGTGTAGTTGCACACATGCAAACACACACACAGCAGGATGCTTTTTCCTTTTTAAAAATAGTCTTGGCATTCGAAACACAAATTGCATTGGAAAGACAGGAGTATCAGTAGTGAACTTCTGACATTTTGGTATATACCTGGCTTAACCTTTGCAAAATCTTAATTAGCATTGGGCCGACCTTGATAAATCATCCTTACTCTTAGTAAAATAAATATGACTTGTGGAAGAGATAGTTTCCCATTCTCTGCACTTTTAAACAGTTCTGGCATCAGGTATAAAAACTACCAGTAGATTTAATAAGCTATTTATTTCTATAATGAGAGAAACCCTTATTATTCACTAGGAATAGACTGCATTTGGGGATACTATAATAGATGACAGAAACAACAATTGAAATTCTGAATACATTAGAACCACAGCATGTTGCAGACCAATTAAAATTGACAACCAAGTGAAGCAAATACACATGGATAAATATAGAAAATTCAAGTTGTTGTTAGGGTGATTCCCCTCCTCTCTGCCTTTTCTCTTTTCTGGGTGGTATTTTTCTTTCTTCTGAATATTCCTGTTCATTCTGTTAATCTTTTTCTGCTCTGCTTCTGAATTTTAATCAAATTGAATGCTTACAGACATAAAATTTTCATTCATAGAATACCTTGGCACTTGGATGTATTTATTTAGTGCCCTGATGTTGGGAAACTATCACTAACTGGAAATACTAGCTTTTGTAGATAATAGATAATTTTCATAATCTTAAACCAAGATGGGGAAAGTAGATACTGTGCTAAATGTTTCAGCCACGTGTTCACCTTTCTGTATTAAATTAGTATTGGCAGCTGGGTAGGAGATTACAGGGTACAGTTGCTTTCACCTTCAACAGTAAATGGTGCTTGCTGAATTGCCTCTATGTGCCTCTAAAGCCCAAGAAGCTTTAAAATATACGTTTGATGCTGATGATCAGAAAACACAGTAAATTAGCATCACTTAGGTTGATGGGGGTGGTGGGGGGAGAGTGGAGACTAAGTATATTGCTAATGGAGATAATGGAATTTGTGTTTCTGAAGTTCTAAAAGTTTTGCATAAGGCCTCCCTGATTCTGGGAGATTACGTTTAATAGAACAACATAAACAACAGTCTGAGTAGCTACTGTGGATCATGCATTGAACTGGGCACCCAGGGTCATAGGATTAGAGGTCATAGGATTAGGGCACCATACCAGTGCCCCTTCTGATTCCAGTGACCTACCTACATTAACTGCACATTAGTTCATTCTCGTGTCAAAAAATACGATAAAGTATTTGTTCATAACGTGTCACACTGTTTGAAAAAAATGAAGTGAGAGAACTAGGTGTCATCCTAATACAAACATAATTTCATTGAAACACAGGTGCCATTCTGGCCTGAAACTGATTTTTAACCTACATAGTTTTTGAAGACAGAGTATCTGCAAAGTATATGAGGACTAGTGGGGAGGAGAAATACAGCTATCTTGGCAGCAAGTGAAAGAAAAGGAGCAAGTTAAATGCTTTCTACTCTCAGACATGATTAATAATCCTTAAGTACTGTTCTGTTTAATAAATTGTGACAGAGTTACTCAATGCGAGTCTGGAAAAGGACATAATGATGGGGCTCCTTGTAAGTAATGCTTTTTAAAGATGGAGGTTGGATTCTTATTATTGTAAAAACAAATAGGTTTGGGGGTGAGAGGAATGTTTCCTTACTGAATTAACTTGTAAAAAGTAGCAAACAGTGCCATCTACTGGGATTTAATTTTCTCTCTTTTACAGGTTTTTCAGAGGATCCTTAATTATGCACATTGAATACGTGCACACAATATAAATAAGACATAAATTTTAAAAGCCCTTGGTTACCTGTCATGAAGATTGCAAGATTTTTTTAAATGGCTGTGTTTGTTTCTTACTAGTACATTCCAAGTCACTTTACTATTGGTATTTAAAAAAATATTCAATAGAAATAATTGCCTTCACAGTAATCTACTTTGACATTCAAAAAAAAATTTTTTCTGGAACGGAAGTTAAATCACCTTACATGGAAGCATAATCAAATAAGAATTGAGGAAAACCTCCACAGGTCTGTGAAATAACCCTCTCCTCTGCTCGGCTGACAACTCTCCGGTCCATCCTCAATCTGATCTACCTGAGAGGCCAACTTTTTCCTTCTTTACAAAGAAAAGGAGGGAAAGGGGAACACTTTTCTTAGTGAGGAGAGCCAGCGGTGTGTACAAACGTTCATTTCATGCTACACACGGTGGAGAAGACGGGGTTGGAGGTGTCGTCCCCAACACTTCCCCGGAAGGACTCAGCGTGCTGGGTCATCTGAGTTCTTTCTCTACCAGCCAGCGTGCCCTCGGTCGTACACAAGATGGCCTGTGAGCCACACCCTGGCAACATGCCAGCAGCGTTTCTCAAATTGTGGTCCTCAGTCCACCTGTATCAAGATCCTCTGAGGAGCTTATGAAAGACACATGTTCTCAGCCTAGTCCTAGGACACGCTGAATCCTAAACTTCTGGTCTGGCACCCACTTTTCACTTAACAGGCTTTTCTTATGCACACTGGAGTTTGATGACCACTGTCTAGAACCCTGAAATTCTTTACTCTGTAACTTCTGTGGTGCCTAAGATCAAACTGCAGGTGGGTGAGCCTCCAGTGATCCATTCCAGGCCTCTTTTGGGAGAATTGTTCTAGAACAGGATGTGCCTGCACATTAGCACCATCGGTGGTACTTTTAAAAGTTGTACATTCCTGGGTCTCCTGTCAGTGGTTCTGATTCACAGAGCAGCTCCCACCACTGTCCACAGTGATCCTGCTGCTCTAGGGAAACTCCCGGACCAATCCTACAAAGACAGTTCTCAGGAAAACCATGGAGCCGACAGCATTTGCCGGCTGTCTCCCCACTGGCTTTCGAGTGCACCCTCTTCCTCTTGGCACCCCGCCTCCCCTGTGGGCCGCTCTTGTTTCACTTAGTCCTCATACTCTGATTCCTTTCAGTTATCCCATTCTTGATAAAGCTTGTTGATGGCAACTAACCTCTCCCAGAGCATTAGCTTTTAATGAACTTACATGCACACGGGGTAGCCATGAAGTCTAGAAACATAAATATTATCTTGTCATATGCTTGGTATGATAACAATAAACCATTTATTTTGTATCTAACTAGGTTTTCAGACTTGATGCTCTTCCTTTAGTTAAAACGTCAATGACTTTGACTTGGTAAAAGGACATGGAGGCTTTTATGGTGATGGGCATGCATGGATCACAGAGCACACCGTGAATGGTGTGGCAGTGTGGACAGAGGTTTGATTACCTATCCCTTTGTGGAAGTTTGCTCATGTGAGGTATCACCTCTCCTGGCAATGCTGGTGCACACCAGGAAGGCACTGAGGCCTCCTGAACATCAGCAAACCATTCATGTCTCTGACTTCCCCCACACACCGCAGTGACACCAGGGAAGACATCTCCAGGACCAAGAACCGCCTCTTTTCACTTATCCACACCCAATTCAGCCATCAAACTCAGCTTGGGTCTAAGCCCCTATGAAGCCTTCTCCTAGGTGAGTCGCATCCATAGCGTCCTCCTCCTTCTCTAAAAGCAGAGTCCTTATGGTCTGAGCCACTACATGACAACCAATTACAGACTGTTTTTAAATAGCTCTTAAGTTGTGGTGAAGAAGAGTATAAAGAATGATTCAAAAGTGAAAATTTGCGATGATTAGTAACATGAGTATTATCACAATTGATCTGTCCAGCCCATTGAAAATATGCTCATTGGAGGCAGGGACCATGTCCTATATTTATTTATATCTTCCGCAATATCCCACAAAGGCCATGTACTTAATAAATAGCTCATTTGAGGGGTGCCGGGGTGGCTCAGTCGGTTAAGTGTCAACTTCAGCTCAGGTCATGATCTCTCAGACAGTGCGTTTGAGCCCCACATCGGGCTCTGTGTGGACAGCTCAGAGCCTGGAGCCTGCTTCGGATTCTGTATGTCCCTGACTCTCTGCTCTCTCTCTCTCTCTCTCTCTCTCTGTCTCTCTCAAAAGTAAATAAACATTCAAAAAAATTTTAAATATATAGTTCATTTGATGCGACTTTTCCTCTCATATCTCTCCTTAGGAATTCAAAGTCTCTTTGAATGTAGGGTTTGTTGACTATTCTGCAGATTGGTGATTACAGAGTCAGAGTAGGGTGTGTCTTAGATTAAGAGAGTCTCTGGGCATTATTATCTTTTTATTCAAGACAAATAAAGAAACTGATCCCATTCACAATTGCACCAAGAAGCATAAAATACCTAGGAATAAATCTAACCAAAGATGTAAAGGATCTGTATGCTGAAAACTATAGAAAGTTTATGAAGGTAATTGAAGAAGATTTAAAGAAATGGAAAGACATTCCCTGCTCATGGATTGGAAGAATAAATATTGTCAAAATGTCAATACTACCCAAAGCTATCTACACATTCAATGCAATCCCAATCAAAATTGCACCAGCATTCTTCTCGAAACTAGAACAAGCAATCCTAAAATTCATATGGAACCACAAAAGGCCCCGAATAGCCAAAGTAATTTTGAAGAAGAAGACCAAAGCAGGAGGCATCACAATCCCAGACTTTAGCCTCTATCTTTTTATTCAGATTCAAACCCATCCCAGACCAAGTCCTTCTTACTTAGTGGTTTTAGAAACCTGTGTACTTCATTCAATCCAGCTCTTATTGGTTCTCCACACTACTCCCTTTATACAGAACAGCTCCTGAGGCAATTCCATTATTATCCAAGTGGAACTTTTGTTCTATTTCCCAGAGTCTTCCACAGCTGTAAGACCCATCCACTTCTCAATCATTGCTGCTTTATCTTTTCCAGTGGTCACAATTCTAGCTACACATCAGAAACATTGGGATAACTTTGTAAAATGCTGATCTCCAAGCCTCCTAAACAGGTTTGACTTAATCAGTTTGGAATAGGACCAAGGTTTCAGTATAAAAAAAAAAAAAAAAAAAAATCTCTTAGATAATTCTAATATGTAGCCAGAATCGAGAACATTCCATTTTTCTTGTGCTTAGCTAAGAAGATCCTATTTTGCCTTACTCTTACAATTTAAGTCAAAATTCTTGGCTTCAGGTTTAACTATTAAAAATTAATAAATGCAAGTATAGACATTTACAAAAAGTAAGCAGACTGTGATATAGAGTATCTCTACCCTACTTTCATCACCTTAGGGAGATACTAGAATCCTCAGGTATTTTAAAGGTTTCAAGGCAAGGGATGCCCTAATGGGTTGAAGAACTACTTTGTTAATGCATTAATTATAAAGTGGCATGACATGGAAAGCTCTGGTAAAACGAGATCTCGAGAATCCTCACCAATACTCTCTTCCCAAACATTTTTCCCAATCTTTAATGCCAGAGAAATGAAGGAATCAAGAGATGTAATTTGCTGTGAGGAGAGGGTTGCTTTGAATGGAATTTAGGAATAGGACTCCCACTCAAATGTACTGCACACTGGCTGATGTTGCCAGCTATCACATCTAACCCGGTTTAGTGCCCACTCAGTGCACTGTTGCCAAGATTTTAGATGTTAATTACCATTGAGAACAATAGCATGGGACATTTCTCAGCCCATCACTCTGCTTTGCCTAGCACATAAGTGTGCAGGGGATATGTGAATGACTAATAAATATATGTGTGTAATAGGTTTCACTAAAATAAAATGATTCATATTTGGACAAAATGCCCTCCTCCATCCATTTGAAGTTGTTTCGTTTAATTTTATTCTACACTATTGGATCCCTAATATTTCTGTCAGTAATCAATGGAAATGATGATGGCTTAAAATCTGCATGTCTAACATTTACTTCATCAGGAAAAATTAGCATATCTGAAATACATAATTAGTTTATCAAACGTGTTTTTAAACACATTTACAGAATGAGAGTTTTTATCTGCCAATTTCACTGAAGAAGCGTTTATGGACATCTAGGGAACTTAGAGTATGATCATGAAGGAACTCGTAACCAATTGAGGGATGAGCCTTGGAAGAATAGAATGAACTATTGATCTGAAATTATTGCAAAACTATGTCATCCTCCCAGAACATATGTGCTGGGAGTTGAGAACAGCCATTTCTGTTCCTGTTCCATCTTCCTTGCTTTTTGTTTTTTTCTTTTTTCTTTTTTTCTTTTTTTTCTTTTTTCTTTTTTTTTTTTTTTTTTTTTTTTTTTGAGAATTTTAACACATTTGAGAGGTTTAGGTTTTGTTACCTTCCTCAGGATTCAGGGATGTGTAATTGAAAAATCAAAAAGGTTTGACAAGTCAGAAAGAGTGAGAGGCAGAACACATAGACGTGTGATTCTTGAGAGACTCCCAACCATGCTGCCTTCCTTTTAATTTGCAGACCCATTACGTAGGTTTATTTGCTTTGTTCTCCCTTTCCCACTAACTAAGCATGTCCGAGTTGACCCAGCAACATTTAATACCTCTTTAGTGATAAAGAGGAATCTAGTGACACAACAGCATCATATACTTTTAAGTATGAAATTTTGTTGTTTTAGAACTGTTAATATTGGGTAAAAATGCCCAGCTAACAGTTTCTCCTCCCCAGCACAGAATACAAGGTTTTCTTGGTATCTTGAAAACTATAAGAGAAGATCAATGGAACAGAAAAGTATCAAAACATGATGGTCCCCTGATGCCACAATACGGACAAGATAGAATCTAGAAAGTGGATCGTGAACAGAAGTCAACTTTGTGACAATTAGTGATTCGCAGTGACTTGAGGATTTTGAGCTACTACTGACAAAAGAGGAAAGAGGGAGGCCAGTGTGGGGAGAGGAGGGAAAGAAATCTCTTCCTCTATATTGCTCTACTAAAGAAGACTGTTTTTCACTCTTGTTATGAGGAGCACACATTTTTTTTTTTTTTTTTTTGAGTTGAAATGGTTTCTGGTTGGGAACCACTGAGATTTCTGTCCCTGCCTCTTCTGTGGTGGAATTTGTCATATTTTCCCTTCTGTTTCAGTATCTGTGACATGTCATATCCTCTTCTACTTGTTAAACCATATAGTCTTCTTTGAATCCTGTAGCCCTTGTATCCAGTAGGAGCAGAATAAACATTTAGCAAATGAATATCTTTTTAAAAGAAGACAGTTTTTAAAATCTTGAGTGAGGGGGTGCCTGTGTGGCTCAGTCGGTTAAGCGTCCAACTTCAGCTCAGGTCATGATCTTGCAGTTCATGAGTTCGAGCCCCGCATCAGGCCCTGTGCTGATAGCTCAGAGCCTGGAGCCTGCTTCAGATTCTGTGTCTCCCTCTCTTGGCCCCTCCCCCAGTCACACTCTGTCTCTCTGTCTTTATCAAACATAAATTAAAAAAAATTTTTTTTAATCTTGAATGAGAAACCAGAAGGTACTCTTCATTGTATACCATAATTTCCATGGTTAAAATTAGTTAGAAATCAAATTGTTCCTTCAGCCTCGTACTTTGCCTAGGACAATGGCAGTTGACTTCTCCTATGTAACTTTCAAAAAAGTCCAAGGAAATGTATCGTAATAGGCAACAACTTCTTGGCATACACTAATAGATGATTAGAGCCATGTGTCACACAATTCCAGAGGCAACATTCATATAAGGGACTTACCATTTTAGCAGGTGTGATTCTCAAACTGTAAACGTAGAAATGCAATGAATATCGATTTATTTTTTATAAGTCATCTTAATTTCTGACTCTGGACTTTCTATCATTCATGCTTGTGAGGAAATTTAACCTCCACCTCTCTTGGAAACCTCCCCTTCCCCAAATGTGCCACCGTTCTGGGATTTTGTACATCAGCAAGTGAACTCCACAGGGGAGCCAGGTTTGAGCCAGCTCAAGGACCCCAGCAGAAAGAGGCTGTGTGTGCACCACTAGAAGGCGACAGCTGCAGGGGACGGTAAGAGGTCGTTTGGAAGGTATCCACTAGGGAAAGGTCCAGACCAGAGTTCCTTGAATGAGGGGTACGTAAATAATCTGCAAATATAACCTAAGAGAGAGACTCTACATCTGACAGACTACGAACAGCGACCTCTGAGTAAATAGGCCTTTGCTCTTTCTACTCAGCCCTCCTGCTCCACCTTGGAGTGAGGAGAAGAGAAGGTGGTGTCAGCAGTTGAAGTTTAGAAGACAGCAGTAGGGGGGCGCCTGGGTGGCGCAGTCGGTTAAGCGTCCGACTTCAGCCAGGTCACGATCTCGCGGTCCGTGGGTTCGAGCCCCGCGTCAGGCTCTGGGCTGATGGCTCAGAGCCTGGAGCCTGTTTCCGATTCTGTGTCTCCCTCTCTCTCTGCCCCTCCCCCGTTCATGCTCTGTCTCTCTCTGTCCCAAAAATAAATAAACGTTGAAAAAAAAAATATATATATATATATAGAAGACAGCAGTAGGGACAGCCTGCCTGTCCTACTCCTAGTACCTAATTAAAGCCTGGAGTCAGACCTCACCTGACAGAAGAAAAGCTTTAGTCAAAACAGGAAATTAAAGTTAGGCCTGTTGCTTACCTAGGAGACTGTAGCTATGGTTGAAATTGTCCAGAAATGCTATATGATTTCTCTGAGATGTTGCCAGGTGGTAGGGAGGAGACACCCACCAGAACACAGATGAAGACAGTGATCCTGATTGGATCCTACTGAATTCATGCTCATTGTCACGTTCCACATGCTCCGTCCTTTCCAGTGTGATGGCCTTCTGATGCTACCGTGCTCTCCTTCCTTGACAGTCATACCTATGACTTGAAGCTGTTCCACACTAGGCTCTTCTGCCTCCCTGGACATTTCCAGAAGACTGCATCTGACTCCTGCCCCAGGACCTCCCTCCTTGGGGAAAGCACTTTCCTTCCTTCTACTCTTTTCAAAAGTTTGCTCCTGCAAACATTTTCTCCCTAATGCATCCTCTATAAGCACTGGAAGTTCTTCTAGGGGCTTTGTTTTATTTTTAGAAAGACAAGCCAGAAAGGACAGGGACAACTTCCTATACCTGAGGCATAAGAGCACAGAGCCAGCTATTGGCTTAAATATGGAAAGGGTAAAGGAAAAAATAGGTGAGAAAAAAAAATGTAAATCATATATCAAAATATTATCCAGCTCCATTTTGATTTCTGATGGATTTTAGTGATCTTAGATTTGATTGAATTTAGCTACTGGATGCAGAAGACAAATGTACATAAGCTAATCCTAGCATATTTTATACCTTGATGTGCTTGCTTCTTCCCTTATGCTTTATATGGACTATGTAACAGAAGCATCACAGCATGGTGGTTGAGAGCATCTGAATCCAAATCTTATCTAAGCCATTATGTCATTCTGTGACCGTACACAAGTCCCTTAGCCTCTATGTGCCTCGGTTTCCCCACATATGAAATGAGAATGATGATAGTAATAGCATCTGCTTCATAGGGAGGTTATGAAGATAGAGTTAAGATTCATACAGTGCTCATGAGAGTGTATGAGACATTGTTGATGATACTTTTCTTGTTCTTTACATTCTGGAATCTCTATGGGGCAATAAATTGCTACATGTGTAGCATTCCTTAGTTGGACAACTCAAGACTTCCTTGAGTCCTCCAGACTAGGTCATTCTCTTAGCAGCTCCACATATTACTTTTTTAGAGCACTTAGCATCTTTACAGTTCAATAATTAACCTTGTAGTTACTTAACATCTGCTTTCCCTGCTCGGTTATAAGCTGCATGACTGCAGAGAGCACATGTATTTTTTTTTTTTTACACTATCCTAATAACTTGCACAGAGTGACTGCTCATAAGTATTTTTGTTAAATGAGTGAATCTGTTGAAATGTTAGGTGTAGTGGGAAGTGTGGGCCAAAAGGTGTGACAGCATGGGCCAGCCTACCCATCTAGCTGCTTTGCTTGCATGAAGATACAAGGATTTGGGGAGGTGAGTTGGCCTACATTGACTCCTGAGACCTCTTACAACTCGTGCAACTGTCCAAGGCTTTCTCTCACAGTCAGCATGGTGTTCTATCTGACCTTGTGTAGGTTGGGGGTTATAGGATATATTCTGGAAGGTTTTATTCAACCATTTGTCAAAATAAAATTTACCAGGCTATTTCTTTTCTACTTTTAAGAGGCATAATAAAATGGTATCAACCCCTTAGCTACTTTTAAAGCTATAAACACTAAAAACATCTGAACTCAGTTTTTGGCTCTAGGAGAGAAACTTAAAAACTTAAATTGCTACATATTTATTTAGTATAGTTTAATATTTAAAAAAGAAAAAAAAATCCTACGTTACTTGAAGGCCTTGTGGCTTGCTCCAAAGTTAGTAGTTTCCAGTTTAACTTGCACTAATGGGTAGGTCAGCTGAGGACTGCTTGGGGGAGAGGGAATTACATTAATGATTACAGACAACACTGACTCTTTCAGACTTCATGTTTTGAAAATCCTGATGGGGTACCTTGGTGGCTCAGTCAGTTGATCATCCAACTCTTGATTTTGGCTCAGGTCATGATGCCATGGTCGTGAGATTGAGCCCCATGTTGGGCTCTGTGTTGATAGCACGGAGCCTGCTAGGGATTCTCTCTCTCCCTCTCTCTTTGCTCCTCCCCAGCTCATGCTCTCTCTCTCTTTCAAAATAAATAAACATTAAAAAAAAAGAAAATCCTTATGATGGAATAATGTTCATAGAACACTATATAAAAAACATGGCATGGTCAGGATTTCATGTCCAAAACAACCTAGAGGAGCTACAACTATCAGATGAACCCATGGTGCAGACTCTCAGGGATATGTTTCTCTTCTCTCTTTGCACCAAGCAGCTCTCTCACCTGCCACCCAGCCTCTGAATCTCAGTGTATCTGATTCAAACTTTCTCTTTTACTTCCCCGAAGTAGTTAGACCTATGTACTGTGGTCATTCTAGCACGCAACAGCTGTGGTCTGAAATATCCAAGCCTTTCCTCTCCACTTCATCAAAATCCTGTCCATCATTCCAAAAACATCTCATGCTCTTCATTCCTCTGAAATTTTGTGAAACATAGTGATACTTCATTGTACTTACCCTTTCAATGTTGCTAAAGTGATTAATCTGTTTCATGTATTACTGGCACAACTGGGTGTAAGATAAAGGAGAGAAAGAACTATGTACTGTCCATTATATTATGTTCCAGAGGTATGCAGTTAGTAGATGCACAATTGTTGAATAAGTGATCCAGAATTTTTAAATAAATGATCCAGAACCTTGGAATATTTAATTAAATCAAGTTACATATTTGTGTGGTGCCCAAGCAAATGTCTAATATTTCTTAGGTGTTCAATAAATATTAGCACTCCACTTGTAATCTGAGATACTGAATTTAGTTTTAAAATATACCAACAGGGGCGCCTGGGTGGCTCAGCTGGTTAAGCATCTGACTCTTGATTTCAGCTAAGATCATGATCTCACAGTTCATGGGATCAAGTCCCACACATTGGGCTCTGTGCTGACAGCATGGAGCCTGCTTGGGATTCCCTCTCTCTCTCCCTCTCTCTCTGCTCCTCCCCTGCTTGCTCTCTTTCTCTCTCTCAAAATAAATAAACATTTAAAAAATAATAAAATAAAATAATAAAATAAAATAAACCAACAAACCAAACAAACTACTTCCCAGGTATGTTTTGAGTTCAGCCTTATCTTTTATAACTTACATATTTAGCGCTATACTACCATATTAAGAGAATAGCTATTTAAAATCCATAATTATTAAGAAAGAAAAGTTAAAATGTGTTTGATGTACTGAATTTATTTAATCCAATTTCCATCCCATCTTTTGCTGTGCTTCCTTATCCTGGACAACAGAACATACCAAAATAAAAATGGCAAAACTGAATTTAGTAGGTTCACCATGGATTTACTCTAATCTGTATCACTTAGACCACTAATGCCAATCCCTCTTTCATAGCTTTATACACCATTTCATTTGCTCAAATGTGCTAACTCCACACCATCACCCTCAGCTCTTATCCTTCCTCCATCTAAACAAAAACTCCTTCCATTTCCCTCCTCTCTTTAAAATTTAATTTTCCTGGGGCACCTGGATGGCTCAGTCCGTTAAGTGTCTGACTCTTGATTTCAGCTCAGGTCATGATCTCACGGTTTGTGAGATGGAGCCCCATGTGGAGCTCTGCACTGACAGCATGGAGCCTGCTTGGGATTCTCTCTCTCCCTCTCTCTCTCTGCCTCTCTCTCTCTCTCTTAAAATAAAAAAGTAAACTTTAAAAAATAAAATTTTATTTTCCTTATCTGACTTTTTTCATTTAGCAAAGTACTCTCTAGCTCCATCTACATCATTGCAAATGGCATTCACTCATGTGGAATTAAAGAAACAAAACAAGCGAAGGGATAAGAAGAGAGAGAGGCAAACAAAGAAAAGTACTCTTAATTATAGAGAACAAACTGATGGTTACCAAAAGGATGTGGGTGGGAAAATGGGAGAAATCGGTGATGGGGATTAAAGAGTGTACTTGTGATGAGTACCGGCTGTTGTATGGAATTGTTGATTCACTATATTGTATACCTGAAACTAACATTACACTGTATGTTAATGAACTAGAATTTAAATAAAAAAGAAAGAAGTTTCCTTTTCCTTTAGTTATTTTCTCTTTTTTTTTCCCCATTCTTTCTCGGATGTGATTTTTTTCCTCAAGGCTACCCCCTTCCTCTCTTCCTCTCTTACCATCTTGTATCTGCAGTATTGCCCTTTTCAAGAGCTCTACAAGTTTGGTCAGATTTCCCAGACCCTAGAAAATCCTCTTCCTAACCCTTTTGGCTACTTTATAAATTATTGTTTTAATGTTTGGCTTTTCATTTAGTATCTTGTTTCTCAAAAATGCAATCAACATGTTATCTCCATTTATCTGATTTTTTTTGTTTGTTTGTTTTGATGCATGGAATCTCTCCAGTCCTCACACCTAAGGCCACAAATTCCAGTCCTATGGGAGTGAGCTTGTGCTTAGATTCTAGGTTAAATCTAGTCATAAGGAAGCAACTCTCGCTCTTTAGATTCCCAGTTTCAAATCAACGTGTCAAGTGCTCCAACCTGGAACTAGATTCTGCCTATATCACTACTACTAGAACTTGTAAAGCCAACCACCCATCAGCTTCAATTTCTGCCTGTTGCTGACCTCTGTTACACTCTTTTTTCCTCCTTTCATGTTTGGACAAATACACATCAAAACATTAACTTCATTATTGATAAAGCTGATTGGGAAATGTGTCTGTAGCTGTTTGGGCGAATAGCTTTATTACATGGGATTGTGTCCTATCATAGCAGCCTAGAATATACCCTGTCTCCACTTGGTTTGCAGGCTAGCTTACAGGGAAAAGGGGCTAAGCCTTCTTCCAAATTAATTAAAAATATGTTACTCATCTACTGGGATGAGAGATAAGCTAAAAATGTTCCTCCCATAATTTTCCATTCCTGGAGAGTAGATTGGACATTCTCTTCCCTTTATGGAAATATGAGTCACGGGCAATAAATGTTCCACACCATCCATCTTCTGCCTCCCTGCTGGGGCTTCTCCCAACTCCTGCTATGCCCCAGAAAGCTTGTCTAATCTTAGCCACCATGCCAGCCCTTCTGTTGCCAAATACACTCACTCCTAAACCCTACATACCATGATTTCTGCCTCAGAAATCAACCATAGGATCTTAATTACTCACTCTGGTGACACCTTTTCGGTCCTTATCTTCTCTGACTTCTCAGCTCTAAAATTTGTGGAAAAAGAGGCAAAGATCATGGATTCAGGCATTAGGCTTTTATACACTAAGTTTCTTATGTAATTGCCATTTTTTCTAATCAGAAGACAATTCTCTTCATAACCAAGTCCATCTAGTGTAGGCTTTTCTAAAAATCAACATTCACATGAAAATGACTTTCAATTGATGTAATAGAGAAATAGGAACTTTGGAGTAAAAACAGATCAAAGGTTAGGTTCAAATCCCAATTCTGACCTTATTAGTTATTTGACTTTATCTACTTTCTCATTGCTTTGGTAATCTTATTTATAAACTGAGAAATTTATGAAATAATTAGTACTAATTTTATTAACAGTAGTTAATATATATTAAGTACTTAATTTTAATCTCTAAAGACTTTATATACATTATCTAATTTAATTCTACAACAAGTCCATGAAGTAAATCCTATTATCATTCCCACCCTACACATTTAAAATTGAGACTTAATGAATGTAAGATATTTGCCCAAAGTTACACCACCTGTAAGTGATAGTTTGGAACTAATCTAGTAAAACATGTATTTGAACTCAGGCTTATATAACTTCAAAGTTAAAGCTTTTAACAATTGAGTTTTTCTTTTTTCCCTATACTTAACTGTATACAAAGACTTCCTACAGTGCCTTGTACAGAATATGAAGTCATTCATTCGATAGTTATTATCATTATCATCCTCCTCACCATTATGGTTATCTCCATTACTATTAAGCAGAAGATTACATTCTAACTTGACCAGCAGTCTTTGTATAGTCTTTTATCAATTTGGTGTGTTATCATGTTTCTACCAAAAGGGGTCAACTCTTTCTCTGAAAACCTTACAGTGTTATTCATGCACAAATGAAACCATGGGCATGTTCCATTATAAGTTAAGTGTAGGCAGACACATGAAAAGATGCTCAACGTCACTCATCATCAGGGAAATACAAATCAAAACCACATTGAGATACCACCTCACACCAGTCAGAGTGGGTAAAATGAACAACTCAGGAAACAACAGATGCTGGCGAGGATGTGAAGAAATGGGAACCCTCTTGCTCTGTTGGTAGGAATGCAAACCAGTGCAGCCACTCTGGAAAACAGTGTGGAGGTTCCTCAAAAAGTTAAAAATAGAACTACCCTACCACCCAGCAATATCACTACCAGGAATTTATCCAAAGGATACAGGAGCGCTGATTAATAGGGGCACATGCACCCTAATGTTTATAGCAGAGCTTTCAACAATAGCCAAATTATGGAAAGAGCCCAAATGTCCATCAACTGATGAATGGATAAAGAAGATGTGGTTTATACATACAATGGACTACTACTTGGCAATGAGAAAGAACGAAATCTTGTCATTTGCAGCAACGTGGATGGAACTGGAGAGTGTTATGCTAAGTGAAATAAGTCAGAGAAAGACAGATATCATATGTTTTCACTCATATATGGAACTTGAGAAACTTGACAGAAGACCATGGGGGAAGGGAAGGGGAAAAAAACAGTTTCAAACAGAGAAGGAAACAAACCCATAAGAGACTCTTGAATGCAGAGAGTAAACTGAGGGTTGATGGCAGGGGGTGGGGTGGGGGGGAGAAGGGACAATGGGTGATGGCCATTGAGGGGGGTACATGTTGGGATGAGCAGTGGGTGTTGTATGTAAGCGATGAATCACAGGAATCTACCCCTGAAACCAAGAGCACACTGTATACACTGTATGTTAGCTAGCTTGACACTAAATGATATTAAAAATAAATACATCAATACATCAAATACATATGAAATTAAAAAATAATAAAATTAAATTAATTAAAATAAAAAAGTGCAGGGAAATTTTCCTATGAGACAAAATACAAAGGAAATAAATAAAAACAGTGATAAATTTAACTACATAAAATTAAACAACTTTTGCGTGGAAAAGATAAGTACTATAAACAAACTAAAAAGACAAATGACAAACTGAAATAAGTACCTGCCACTTGCACGACAAACAAAACTTTATTCTGGCATCAAGACAGACACACAGACTAATGAAGTAGAATACAGAGCCCAGAAACAAACCTTCACATATATGGACAATGATTTTTGACAAGTGTGTGAATGGGGAGAGGAGGGTCTTTTCAACAAATAGGGCTGGAAAGTGGATTTTCCCATGCAAAAGAATGAAGTTGGACTATTACCTTACATCAAATATAAAAATTAACTCAAAATGGATCAAGGACCTCAATCTAGAACCAAAACAATAAAACCCTTAGGAAAACACATAGAGGAAAAGCTTCATGACTTTGGATTTGGCAAGGATTTCATGGACATGATACCAAAAGCACAAGCAAAATGAAATAATAGATAAATTGGATTTCATCAAAATTGAATATTTCTGCACATCAAAGGACAGAGTGAAAAGTTAACCCATGAAGTGGGAGAAAATATTTTTGAGTTATATAACTGATATGGAATTAATAATCTAGAATATATAAAGAACTCCTACAACTCACCACCACCAACAAAAATAACTCAATTAAAAAAATGGACAGGGGCGCCATTGTGGCTCAGTCAGTTGAGTGTCCAATTTTGGCTCAGGTCATGATCTCACAGTTTATGAGTTTGAGCCCCACATTGGGCTCACTGCTCTCAGCACAAAGCCTACTTCAGATCCTCTGTCCCCCTCTCTCTCTGCCCCTCCCCTGCTCATGCTCTCTCAAGAATAAACACTAAAAAAATATTTATTAAAAAAAATGGACAAGGGACTTGAACAGACATTTCTCCAAAGAAGATATACAAATGGCCAATAAGCACATGAGAAGATGCTCTATATCACTAATTAGGGAAATGAAGATAAAAACCAAGTGAAATACCACTTTATATTCATAAGGGTGGCTAATATAAAATAAGATAAGCGGTTGAAAAGATGTTGAGAAATTGAAAACCTTGTGCATTCCTGGTGGGAATATAAAATGGTGCAGCTTCTGTGGAAAAGGCAGGGTGGTTTTTCAAATAAACATAGAATTACCATATCATCTAGCAGTTCCACTGCGAGGTGAATACTCAAAAAGAGTTAAAAGCAGGGACTCAAACACGAACGTTCAGAGCAGCATTACTCATAACAGCAAAAAAGTAGGAAAGCCTCAACTGTCTATGGAGGGGTAAATGGATAAACAAAATGTGGTACATACATACAATGGAATATTATTCAGCTTAAAAAGGAAGGAATTCCTGGCGCATGCTACAATATGACACTATGCTAAGTGAAATAAGCCTGACACGAAAGGACAAATGTTACACAGTTTCACTTACATGAGGTACCTAGGGAAGTCAAATTCATGGAGATGTAAAATAGAAAGGTAGTTTCCAGAAACAGGAGGGAGGAAGAATGGAAAGCTACTGTTTAATCAGTACAGAGTTTCAGTTGAAGATGAATAAGTCCTGGATATGGATGGGAGTGAAGTTGCTGGTTAACAGCACAACAATGTGAATGTACTTAAAGCTACTGAACTGTACACATAAAAATAGTTAAAATGGTAAATTTTATGTTATATATATTTTACCACAGTAAACAACAACAACAAAGGATTATTATTGCTTATACAAGAGGTCTCAAAGAATTGAGAAGAGCCATCAACTCTAATTTTTTAAAGGGGTAAACATTTTAAAAAGAATTCACAGAAAAAGAAATGTTTATGGCCTTTGAACATATGAAAGATGCTCAAATTCAATTATTAGAGAAATGTGAATTAAAATGAATTTATATAAAAGTTCACTCTCTTATCATGTGGGCAAAAATCCAAAAGCTTGACAATGTACTCTGATGGCAAGACTTTGGAGAAGCAAGCAGTCTCATACATTGCTGTGGATAGGGATACAAAATGGTTCAACACAATGGAGAAAAATTTTATAACATCAAGCAAAATTGTGTGTGCACATTATACACTTTATGTATATTTATATATATAAAGTATATATAAATATATATATGTATTAAATATATATAAAGTATATACAAAATTCAACTTAGCAATTCCACTTCTAGAAATCTATTCCAAAGACATACTGGCTAAAATAGAAAATGACATTTTCACAGGAGGCATTCATTACAGTACTATTTATTGTAGCAAAAGATTAGAAAAAAACTCAAATGTTCATTAAGAGTTGAATAAGCTATAGGGGTCAGGGCAGGGTAAAAAAAAATAGAATTGAGGGGCACCTGAGTGGCTCAGTTGGTTAAGAGTCCAACTGTGGCTTATGTCATGTTCTCACTGTCCATGAGTTCAAGCCCTGCGTCAGGCTTTATGCTGACAGCTGCTTCGGATTCTGTGTCTCCCTCTCTCTCCCACTCCCCCACTCGCGCTCTGTCTCTCTCTGTCAATCTCTCTCAAAAATAAATAAACACTAAGAAAAAAGAATAAGCTATGGACATCCATTAGAATGGAAAGCTATGTAGCTATAAAAAGTAAATTAGATTCTACAGAAAAAATTAACTTGTAATTATATTATTAAAAATAACATCATGATATTTTGAAAATAAATATTCATAATAATGTGATTCAGCAACTAAGATTTTCAGCATTAGAGGGAAAAAGCATACACCTCTGAAATTGAAGGTAAAATTGAGTAAAAACTACATGTAATCTTTGAATTTAAAATACAGTATAAATTCAATTTTTTTTTTTTTTTGTCCAAAATACTGATATCTCCTACCTCCACCTACTGAAAAACCCTAGGAACAATGACAGCCTAAGTTGCCCTTGTAAACTTAGTTTGCATTATTAGAAAACTACCTCATATAGGATGAAATATGTTTCTACAAGCAGCTGATGAGACTATATCTTAATTATCAAATCCTGGTCTGTACCTCTCACAGGACAATATCCAGGCAGAATATAACCAGAGATGTGACTAGAATGTTGAAGGGACTTGAACTTATATAAGTTGTTACAAAAGAACTGGGAATATTTAGCCCAGAGAAACAGTCTTTGGGCTGGATATGGGCTAAATATTCCTAGCTTTTTGAGACAAAACTCACTATCACTTTTTAAAAAATGGAATTAGAACATATCATTCATAATGTTTTATAATCTACATTTTGTCTTAACTCAGTCAATGAATTCAGACTCTTGGTAATATGCGTATTAATAAGCTCTTTTTTCCATTATTTAATTAGGTATATTTGGCCTTTCACTTTTTTATTCCCTCCTCTCCAGTGCCCATCATTTTAAATAGTGCTACATTTTAATTCAGATTCAAAGAATGCCTACGATTTCAAGGACTTAGGAGAATATCGAACTTATTTGCCTAAATCATGATGTATTAGCAATTACAATAGTTAATATCACAGAATACACATTTTCTCTTTGGTACATGGGATATTAAACCACGTTACTATGGTTGCTTATCAGCTCCTTGGTGCTTTTCCATTTCTCTATGTAGATTATTTTTCAAATAACCTTGGTTAAAGCAGCCATAATTGTACTAAACTGTATCTGAAAATTAAAGCATCTGGGAAACATCCTAATGAAAGCTCAAAACTCCCTTTGTATGAGAAAATTAGCACTCTCTAAGGCCTAATAAGCATGGCTAAGGATACCTCTGATGCCAAAACTCTGAAAAGTACTCAAAACCCCTGTGCCATCAGCTAATGGAATATTGTAATTTAAGGGGAAAAAGTAAAGAATATTTGAAAGTGATTAAAAGAGAGGCTATTTTCAGTGGTGTAAAGAGTAATAGAATAGACACAGAAAGCTGGTTTCCTGAAAATGATTTTGCTACAAATGTAATTAGGAAAGATATAAAGTGTGTCATTGGGAAAATTACATTAAAATTATAGTTAAACTTCATAATTATGCATAACCCATAGAGAAACAATAAAAACAAAGTGAAATTTTCCCAAATTACCCTAAATATGCATTAAATTTATGATTAATGCACAATATTAAGAGAAATATTCTGGTTTTCATTTTTAATACAGATTTTCTTTCTATTCCCATACAGTCTCATTTGTTGAGTTGTATTTTCATAAAGCTTATTACCAGCTTTCTTTTTTCAAGGATAGAACATTTTATCTAATTTTTCAATATATAAAACTCTTATAAAGCATGGTTCAATCAAAGTATTTATAATTGAAGAAGACAAAAAGCATATTTCTTGTGGCTTGTTAAGCATGTTTACTTTCATTAGGGCTAAACTAAAAACATAATTTCATTTTCTAGAAAGGCATTTTTTAAAACAGTTTGTCTTTTTTTTTTTTTAATTTAAATTCAAGTTAGTTAACATACAATGTAGTCTTGGCTTCAGGAGTAGAACCCAGTGATTCAAAAAAGTTTGTGTTCATAAATATTCACATTTTGATTTAAAATCATAAAAGTAGATTTTGGAATAGTCATGGAACAACTAATTCTCATGTTCTTTTATAGATGATAAATGAAATTATCTGTTATTTGGTATTATCCAAACAATTCCATGCCAGACTGTTCATAATAAAGCCCAATATTTAGAAGTCTAAAATTATTTTATTTATTTATTTTTTTTTAAGAGAGCGAGAGAGCACCAGCAGGGGAGAGAGGCAGAGCTCCGGAGAGAGAGAGAGAGGATCTTAAGCAGGCTCCACACTCAGCGCAGAGCCCCACACAGGTCTCAGTCCCATGACCCTGGGATCATGACTGGAACCAAAATCAAGAGTCAAATGCTCAACTGACAGAGCCAACAGAGCCAAGTTTTAAACAAGGATTTGTACATAAGTTCTCTAAGTTGTAAGCAAATATTTGTGTTGATTCAGAAATCATAATATAGGTTTCTTAGTATTTCTAAGCCGTGGCATTACAGAGAAATTGAGGCTGAAGGCTGAGTTAGAGTTAATTCCTGAATGTAGGCGAGAACTTCAAGGCAAAGAGAATAATGCGTGAAAATACATGCTTACAGAAGAGTTAAAATTTTGCTCTGACTGGAGTATAGGGTTGTTAGATTGAACAGGAAAAAATGAGGGTGAACAAGCGGGTTGGGACAGATTTGTAAGTGTTTACTATTTAGTGATGAAATGGATTTTGTGTCCACGTAAAGTTTTTCTTTTTTCTTTCTTTTTAGGAGAAGCATTACATGCTCAGTTTTTACTCATAGAAAAGAACTCAAGCAATAGCATTAACAATAGTACTAGAGCTAAGAGAGACGGAAGATAGGAATGTTGGGAGATATCAATAAGAATATTGGTTGATTATCTGATTCACTAACTCATTCGACATACATCAGAGTACTATTTATACACTCCAAGTATCTGCTAGGTTGTGGAGATGCAAACAGGAATAAAAAACTTTCAGGGTCTGATGAGTGGAAACAATCACAAGAACTTATAATGCTTTGCAGTTCACCTCAAACATCATGTCTTCTTTTAAGCCTCCCTGCCTCCATTTGGAATTAAGTGCTCCTCATTTTGTGTTTCCACAAAGTTGGGTTAATTGTTTCTATTGCAGGGTGCTGTACATTGTATTTGAATCTGTTATATATATGTCTCTCTTGCCAACTAAATTGATCTCCTGGATGAAAAGAATCATGCCATGTTTATTTTGACAGTTACCTAACACAGAGAAGGTATAACTTGAAAATTGTCTCTTTGCAATTAGTTCAGTGTTTTCAGCTATAACCTGTACTAGTTAGCTTCTTTTTTAGACAATGTTACAAAAATGAAAGTCTGTTTTCAAGTTTTGATCCTATTGCTGGCCCTCACTTGCATTTGCAGTAGTTTTAAATTATTCATATATCAGCTAGAAGTTTTGAGGGCCAGAAACATTAACTTTGAAAGCATTTTGAAGTTCAGAGCAAAAAGGATTATATTTACTTTAGCTTAGGATAAAATAATTTTCACAACAGCAATAATTGGTTTTGGGAATTATTAATTTTATATTTTGAATGTTGCTATGGTAAAAATATCACAAAGATATAAGATATTATTAGCAGTAAATACTCTCAAAGTTGCAAATTTTAAAAAACCATGCTGGCAGATGCTGTGACTTTCATATTTACAATGTTCTGTCTTATAGATCCATATGTCTTGGTAGTTTTCTGAGTTAATTACTCTTAGGCTGCAACAGACTATTACTCCAGTGTTCTTGAGCTATAGGTAGCATAACGAATTATTAGAAAAGAGAATTACTAATTTAAAAAAATGGAAAAGATGGGAAAGAATGGCTTGAGAGAACCAGAATGACTATATAAAGAAGCAGGGTCTGTGGATGTGCACACATGATTTATTCCTGTCTCTGTCTTGTCATCTGGTTGGAATGAGAGTAACATAGATGTTTTCCGTAAATATTACCCTTTTGGTCTGCTTGCATGAGTCTTCTAATACAGCTGTATAAAGTCATGTGACTTCAACACAGTTGGAGAAATATCCTACACTTTGAAATTGGGATCTCAAATCAAGATTTATTTAATAAATTATCGTATGCAGCAACATAGTAGTTCCTAAGAACACTAACATCAAAAAAGATAAATGCAACATAGTGATTTATTTACTATATTTGAAGGCTAATAGTGTACTTTTATATTCACACTATATATATGGAATAAAGTTTGTGCCTTTGGCTTTTTAAATTTAAAGCAAATAAATGATATCAAAATTATACTAAATGGGACAGTGATTACATTTCAAAGGTGCAAGTTTCTTTTTTTTTTTTTTTTTTTTTTTTCTCTGCTGCTGCTGCTGCTACTGCTGGGAGAGGGATTGATCTGGAATGAACAGCAGGAGTAGAATAATTGTCATCTCTTAAAAATAGATTTCAGTGTGTGATTATTTTTGCAAGGGGACTTACTTCGGGATTCCCAGAAGCAGACTCTGAGCAAGTGATTTATTACTGAAGCCCTCCCAGGTGAAATTGGTAAGGGAAGCCAGACTAGTAAGGAGAAAGCCAAGCAAGGCGGCAATCTCAGGCAAAGTCTTTTTTGAGGGAAGCAAACCTCCCACAGGAAGTCTTAGGTGAGAGCTATTGGAGGCAAAAACATGCCTTAGTTGGGAGAAGGATGCTCATAAGGGATAAAAAAAAAAAAGATCTGAGAGGATCTGGGCAGAGTCCGGACTATGTCCACTGCACAGTGTTGCTGAGAAAGCTGATCTCTGTGAAGCATCTCAAAGTAGAAAAAAGAGATTCTCTTGCGTAAGCCAGTTATAAATGAAGAGATTGTTTTCAATGTTCAGGATCTAACTTTAAGCCATGGATTAAACTTTGGAGTTACAACAAAAATGAGAACTGGAGCCTGAAGATGACACAGCTATGGCTCTGCAGAGACCGAAAACAGGTGAGCTCTGAATGAGGCCATGGCATTTTTAACAGAAAGGAATGTTAGAAAAATGAGAGAGTTACACTAGTTATTAAAAAACTGTGCAGGGGTAAATTACATTGACAGATTGAGACTGAAAGGCTTAGAAGATGAACAACCCAAATTACTGGAAGATTAGAAAAAGACTGGACCTTTCTGCAAGGTGAGTGCTTAATACAAATCTGTATGAACCACAAATTAAAATAATATCAACATTATCTAACAGCCCAGCAAAGTTAATGTTACATCTAAGGGATGGAAGTGTCTCCAAAGAGGTCTCACTCTATTTCTTTTTTTTTTTTTTTAATTTTTTTTAACGTTTATTTATTTTTGAGACAAAGAGAGACACAGCATGAATGGGGGAGGGGCAGAGAGAGAGAGGGAGACACAGAATCGGAAGCAGGCTCCAGGCTCTGAGCCATCAGCCCAGAGCCTGAGGCAGGGCTTGAACTCGCGAACCGCGAGATCGTGACCTGAGCTGAAGTCGGACGCTTAACCAACTGAGCCACCCAGGCGCCCCCCCTAAAGAGGTCTCAATCTAAAGGATGACAGACACTTAAGGATGGCTCTATACAGTCTCTGTGGAACAGGCAGATGAAGAGAAAACTGTGATATTTTCAGCCAATTGGATGTGCTGACATCTGGTTGGATCACTGTGCATGAGTTAGTTAACATTAGTCACTGAAGACAAAACAACTCATGCAGATTGCAGGCTTGCTAGCTAGCTATTTATTTATTTATTTATTTATGCCAGGTACACAAAGAAAGCAGCACTGTGGACTCAAGGAGACATACATAGTCTTGAGAACACCTTGATGAAGCTTCTTCAATACAAGCAAAGTGATTACATTTGTCTAAATACTATGTCAAATAATGTCAGGGGGAGTAACAAATAATAGTAGATGAGGGGAATCATATGTCTTGAGTGAAACATTTGGGACAGAAACTATATCTTAGATTGTTAGTGTATTATCACTGTCTCTAAATTACCTTGTGCTGTGTGGACTGAGAAATACTGGAACACATCTGATATTTATGTGTTTTATTCCAATTTGGACATGACTGTTATGCCAGGGAACTTTTGGATAATAAGCCTTTTAAAACTATTTATTGCATGAACTCTGATTTTCCTTTTGAATACATCATCTCATTAATTAAGAGATTTAAATTTCATTACTTGATGTCTCTCTTCACTAGATTATGTAAACAGCTCTGCCATTACCAAATCACATACTATTTTTATTTTTCTAAAGTTTTAGATCTCAAAGCCATCGTTTAAATTGAAAATTACAGAAAAGAAAAAGCAATTTGGAGCATCCCATTCTTAGCTATGTATTGAATAAAGCTATCCTGCTATTAGTATCTGTTTCAATTTATTTTTTCTGGTTTTGGTCATAGTTCAGCAACATTCAGGAGAATATTATATGATAAATAATGTGATATCGAAAACCCATTACTCACACTGCCAAATTTATCAGAAAAGGAAAAAAAAAACCCTTTCCTTAGAAATACATTATAAATCCAAATAAACAAATATAACACAGATTATTTTTGAAAGGCATATAATTTTTAGATTCTGATCATTAGCTTTAGTTATCCTTAGCTTAATGAAAAATATGTGTAATATTGAAAATATAAGCAACTAACAAATCAAATAGTTGCAAAACTATAAGCTCTTCTTCTCAATCTACTGATTCCTCTGCCAAAAAATGGTCTCAAATCTCCATATCATTAATATAGGCCTGAGTGATTTTTATATGAGCAATGGATTCCACATTCGATGTTAGGTGATACAGGAACATAGAGTTTTCATTGCAGTCACCTATATGAATTTTAAAAGGTTCCAAAGTAATATTTATAAGCAGGATTTCACTTCACTTAGCAAAATGTTTACTGATACTGACCTTGATGTAGTGTTAACTACATTTGAGTGCTTTTTAAAAAGACTATTTTTAAGAGCAGTTTTAGGTTTACTACAAAATTGAGAGGAAAGTACAAGATTTCCCATATACTCCTTGTCCCTACACATGCAAAGCTTTCCTCATTATCAACTTCACTCACCAGAATGGTACTTTCACATCATAATCACTTAAAGTCCATTGTTTACCTTAGGGTTCACTCTTGGTGTTATACTATGTACGGATTTGGATAAATAGTATAATGATATATATCCATCATTATAATATCATACAGAGTATTTCTACTGCCCTAAAATTCCTCTGTTCTCTGCCTATGCATCTCTCCCCTACCCTGCCCCCAACCCTAGCAGCCACTGATCTTTTTATTATCTCCATTGTTTTACCTTTTCAGAATGTCATATGGTTGGAATCATGTGGTATTACTGCCTTGTCAGATTGGCTTCTTTCACTTAGTAATATTCATTCAGGTTCCTCCAAGTCTTTTCATAGCTTAATAACTCATTTCTTTTTAGGACTAAATAATGTTCCATTGTCTGGATATACCACAGTTTATGTAGCTAATCACCTACTGAAGGACATTTTGCTTGCTTCCAAACTTTGACAATTATGGATACAGCTGCCATAAACATCTGTGTTTTGGCGTAGACATCAGTCTTTAACTCCTTTGGATAAATACCAAGCAGCACAATTGCTGGATTGTATGGTAAGAATATGTTCAGTTTTATGAGAAACCACCAAACTGTCTTTCAAAATGGCTGTATATTTTGCATTCCCACCAGAAATGAATGAGAGTTCCTGTTGCTCCACATCCTCATTAGCATTTTGGTGTTGTCAGGGTTCCTGACAATTCTCATTGTTTAATTCACATATAAAGTGGAACACCTTTTCATATGCTATTTGCCATCTGTCTTCTCTGGTGAGGCTTCTGTTAAGGTCTTTGGTCCACTTTCAAAATCTAGTTGTTTGTTTTCTTGTTATTGAATTTTAAGAGTTCTTCATTTTAAATAACAGTCTTTTATCAAATGGAGCTTTTGCAGTATTTTCTCCCAGTCTGTAGCTTGTCTTATCATTCTCTTGTGACAGTGTCTTTTACACAATAGAAACTTTTAATTTTAATGAAGTTTAGCTTATCAACTATTTATTTCATGGGTTGCCTTTGGTGTTGTATCTAAAATGGCAACACCAAACCCAACATCATCTAGATTTTCTCCTATGTTACCTTCTAGGAGTTTACAGTTTAGCATTTTATGTTTAGGTCTATGATCCACTTTAATTTTGTTGTTGTGGTGGTGGTGGTTTGTTTGTTTTTAAGCTTATTTATTTATTTATTTTGAGAGAAAGAGAGAGAGAGAGCAGATTGAGTGGGGGAGGGGCAGGGAAAGAGAGAGAGAGAGAGAGAGAGAGAGAGAGAGAGAGAGAGAGACAATATATCCCAAGCAGGCTCTGTGCTGTCAGCAGAGAGCCCAATGCGGGGCTTGACCTCACAGACCATGAGAACATGACCTGAGACTAAATCAAGAGTCAGTTGCTTAACCAATTGAGCCACCCAACACTCCTTGAGTTAATTTTTGTGAAGGGTGTAAGGTCTGTGTCTAGGTTCATTGTTTTGCATGTGGATATCCAATTGTTTCAGCACCATTTGTTGAATGGGACTATCTTTGCTCCACTATATTACCTTTGCTCCTTTGCCAAAGATCAGTTAATACATTTATGTGGGTCTCTTTATGTAGCTGTCTGTTACATTTACCTATTATTTCACCAGTACAACACCATCTTGATTACTGCAACTTGATAGTATGTCTTGATGTCAAATAAGGTCAGTGCTCCAACTTTGTTTTTCCTCTTCAATACTGTGCTGGCTAGTCTTTAGTCTTTTGCCTCCCTCTATAAACTTTACAATCAGTTTGTCACTATCCATAAAATAACTTACTGGGATTTTGATTGGGATTGAATTGAATCTGTAGATCACCTTGGGAAGAACTGACATGTTCGCTATAATGAGTCTTTCTACCAGTGAACATGGAATATCTCTCCATTTATGTAGTTCTTCTTTGAACACCTTCATCTGAGTTTTTTACTTTTTCTTATATAGATCTTGCACATATTTTATTAGATTTGTACCTAAGTATTTCATTTTTAGGGGTGCTAAGTAAATGGTATTGTTTTAAATTTCATATTCTACTTGTTCACTATCGTTATATAAAAGCATTGACTTTTTTATATTACCCTGAAACTTTGCTATAATTGATTATTGGTTCCAGCAGCTTGTTCTTTTTTTCAATTATTTTCAGTTTTATACCTAGATTATCATGTCATCTATAAACAGTTTTATATCTTCCCTAATCTGTATACATATTATTTCTTTTTCTCACCTTATTGCATCAGCAAGGACATATGGTATGATGTTGAAAAGGAATGATAAGAGAAAGTATCCTTGCCTTGTTCTAATCTTAATGGGAAAGCTTTGAGTTTCTTACTATTAAGTATGATGTTGGCTGTAGAATTTTTTTATCAAGTTGAGAAAGTTCTCCTGTATTGTTACTTTACTGAGTGTTTTTATTATAAATGGGATTTGGATTTGTTAAATGATTTTTATGTATCTATTGGTATAATCACATGATTTTACTTTTTTAAGTCTGTTGATGTGATGGATTATGTTAATTGATTTTTGGATGTTGAGCCATAATTGTGTACCTATGACAATTCCCACTCGATCATGGCATACAATTTCTTTTATACTTTTTTGGATTTGATTTGCTCATATTTTGTTGAGGATATTTAAATTTATGTTCACGAGAGATATTGGTTTATAGTTTTATTTTCTTGTAATTTTTTTTGTCTGGTTTTGGTATTAGGTTAATGCTGGCCTCATAGAATGAGTTAAGAAGTATTCCCTTTGCTTCTATCCTCTGAAAGAGATTATAGAGAATGGGTGTAATTTTTAAATGTTTGGCAGAATTTACCACTGAACCCTCTGGGTTTGGGGCTTTCTGTTTTGGAATGTGATGAATTATTGATTCAATTCCTTAAATAAATATAGGCCTATTCAGATCATCTGTTTTTTCTTGTGTCAGTTTTGGCAGATTATATCATTCAAGGAATTAGTCCATTTCATTTAGGGTATCAAATTTATTGGCATAGAGCTATTCATAGTATTCCTTTATTATCCTTTTAATTTCCATGAGATCTATAGTGATGTCTCCTCTTTCATTTCTGATATTAGAAATTTGTGACTTGTCCTTTTTGTCTTAGTTAATGTAGCTAGAGGGTCAGTAATTTTACTGATTTCTTCAAAGAACCAGATTTTGGTTTCATTGATTTTTCTCTACTGATATCCTGCATTTTATTTCATTGATTTCTGCTCTAATTCTTATTTCTTTTCGTCTACTTACTTTGAATGTAATTTACTGGTTTTTTTTTTTCTAGCTTCCTAATGTGGAAGTTTAGATGATTAATTTTAGATTTTTTTTTCTTTTCTAATATATGCATTCAATGCCATTAATTTCTATCTAAGCACTGCTTTTACTGTGTTCCACAAATTTGGATAAATTGTGTTTTCATTTTCATTTAGTTCAAAATATTTTATAATTTCTTGAGATTTCTTCTTTGATCTATTTATTTGGAAGTATGTAGTTTAATCTCTACCTATTTGGGGATTATTCCAGTTATTTTTTGTTGTTGATTTCTAGTTTAATTCCATTATGGTCTGAGAGCAAATATTTTATGATTTCTACTCTTTTAAATTTGTTAAGGTATGTTTTATGGCCCAGAATATTGTCTATTTTGGTGAATGTTCTATGTAAGCTTGAGAAAAATCTGTATTCTGCTGTTGTTGGATGAAGTAGTGTATAGGTGTGAGTAGTATCCAGTTGATTGATGGTGTTGTTGAATTCAACGATGTCCTTACTGAATTTCTTTTGGTGAATCTGTCCATTTCTGATAGAGTTATGTTGAAGTCTGCAACTATGATAGTGGAGTTATCTATTTTTCCTTGGCAGTTCTATCAGTTTTTGCCCCACATAGTTTGACGCTCTGTTGTTAGATGCATCCACATTAAGAATTATTATGTCTTCTTAAAGAATTGACCCCTTTCTTACTATGTAATGTCCTTCTTAATCTCTAATAACTTTCCTTACTTTGAAGTCTGCTCTGTTATGAAAGTATATAGCTACTCCTGTTTTCTTTTGATTAATGTCAGCATGGTATATTTTTCTCTATCCATTTACTTTTCATCTGTATGTGTCTTTATATTTAAAGTGGCTTCATATAGACAACATATGACTTGTGTTTTTTGATCCCCTCTGATAATCTCTGTCTTTAGTTGGTGCATTTACATCATTGACATTCATAGTGATAACTGATATAGCTGGATTCATATCTAGCATATTTGTTAATGTTTTCGATTTTTGCCCTTGTGTTTTGTTCTCTCACTTTTTGTCTCTCACTTTTTTTGTCTCTCACTTTTTTTCCTGCCTTTTGTGGTTTTAGTCAAGCATTTTATATGATTCCATTTTCTCTTCTTGGAGAATATCAGTTACACTTATTTTTTAACTTTTCTTAGTGCTTGCCCTTGAATTTGTAATATATATTTACAACCAAACCAAGTCCACTTTCAAGTAACACTATACCATTTCACTGGTAGTATGAATATCTTTTAATAACAAAATAATCTTAATTCTTTCCTCCCATGCCTTCTATCATTGCCGTCACTCATTTCACATATAGAAGCATTCATAACATATTTGTATATATATAAATGTGTACATTTGAATACATTGTTGCTAACATTATTATTTCGAGCAAATTGTTATCTGTTATATCAATTAAGAATAGAAAAATATGGGGCACCTGGGTGGCTCAGTCGGTTAAGTGTCCGACTTCAGCTCAGGTCATGATCTCGTGGTCTGTGAGTTCAAGCCCCACATCGGGCTCTGTGCTGACAGCTCAGAGCCTGGAGCCTGTTTCAGATTCTGTGTCTCCCGTTCTCTCTGACCCTCCCCCACTCATGCTCTGTCTCTGTCCCAAAAATAAACAAACGTTAAAAAATTAAAAAAAAAAAGAATAAGAAAAATACACCAGGGGTAAGGGAAACAAAAGCAAACATGAACTACTGGGACTTCATCCAGATAAAAAACCTTCTGCACAGTGAAGGAAACAATCAACAAAATGAAAAGGCAGCCTACAGAATGGGAGAAGTTATTTACAAACAACATATCTGATAAAGTCTTGGCATCCAAAATCTATAAAGAATTTATCAAACTCAATACCCCAAAAAACAAATAATCCAGTGAAGAAATGAGCAAAAGACATGAATAGACACTTTTCCAAAGCAGACATCAAGATGGTTAACAGAAACATGAAAAGATGCTCAACATCACTCATTGTCAAGGAAATACAAACCAAACCCATAATGAGATACCACCTCACACCAGTCAGAATGGCTAAAATTAACAACTCAGGAAACTGCAGGGGTTGGTGAGGACCCTGAGAAGGGGACCACTTTTTCACTTGTTCAGGGGAAAGCAAACTGGTGCAGCCACTCTGGAAAACTGTATGGAGGCTCCTTAAAAAACTAAAAATAGAACTACCCTACAATCCAGCAATTGCACTATTAGGTATTTACCCAAAGGATACAAAAGTACAGATGTAAAGGTGTATATGCACCCCAATGTTTATAGCAGCATTATCAACAATAGCCAAACTGTGGAGAGAGCACAAGTATCCACTGACTGATAAATGGATAAAGAAGATGTGGTATACATATACAATGGAATATTACTCAACCATCAAAAAGAATGAAATCTTGCCATTTGCAATGGCATGAATGGACCTAGAAGGTATTATGCTAAGCAAGATAAGTCAAACAGAGAAAGACAAATACCATATGATTTCACTCATATGTGGAATTTAAGAAACAAAATAGGTGAACATATGGGAAGCAGGGAGAAAGGAGAGAGGGAAACAAACCACAAGAGACTCTCAATGATAGAGAACAAACTGAGGGTTTGTGGAATTAGGTGGGTGGGGAATGGGCTACTTGGGTGATGGGTATTAAGGAGGGCACTTTTTTGTGATGAGCACTGGATGATGTATGCAAATGACAAATCACTGAATTCTACTCCTGAAACCAATATTGCACTGTATGTTACCTAACTAAAATTAAAGGAAAAAAAGAATGAGAAAAATACAATGTTTCCTTTTACCTTCACTTATTCCTTCTTTGATACTCTTCCTTACTTTATACAGATTCAAGTTTCTTACTTATATTATTTTTTATTTCTCTAAAGAACTTCTTTAACATTTCCTGTGAGGTAGGTCTACTGCATTAAATTCCCTCAATTTGTCTGAGAGCCTTTATTTCTCCTTCACTTCTGAAGGATAATTTCATAGGGTACAGAATTCTAGGTTGGTGGATTTTATTCTGTCAACACTTTAAATATTTCACACCACTCTCTTCTTGCCTGTATGGTTCCTAAGGAGAAGTCAGTTGTAATTCTTATCTGGAGATAAATCTCACAGTATTGTGGGGACCTACCTCTGCCTGGGTTCCCCTGGGGTTTTTAACTCTTAGAGTACGCCAGGACTCCAGAAATTTATCAATTACAGTTAGGTTTTCCTGTCCTGACACTGTTTCCTATGGCGGTTTATGAGTCTCTGCTCTGGCCAGCAGTGCCTTGTTGTATTTGCCTACCTGTGTCTCCAACTTCAGAGACAGTGGTTTCCCTTGTGTCCTCACCTCTTAGGGATCCAAGAAGAGTTATTGATTTTTCAGCCTATTAACTTTTCACTTGTTAGGATGGTGTGGTGACCTATATGTGGAATTCCCCCCTTTTTTTAACCATAAGATTTCTCCTTTAAGTTAAATTTGTCTTAGGCCTTGTAATTTATTTTAAAACTTGATTAAATACACAAACAAAATATTTATTTAATAATAAAATTGTAAAATTGAGGCTTTCTTTGGGATCATTTCTTGCAGGATATTTTATGAATTTCAATGAATTCAATGAAATTCAATGAATTTCAACTCTGCCCCTGATGAGCTGTGTGATAAGATCTTAAGCAAGTCCCTAAGCCTCAGTTTCCCCATCTGTAAATCAAGGACAATAATATATACTTTAAGCCATTATTCTCATTATTCTGAAGAGTAAATGAATTAATGTATGCAAATTGCCAAATAGGGCATTGCATAGTTGCTCAATTATGTTACTATTGTTGCTATTTCATATCTTTAGTCTTTTAGAAAATAACATGATTAATCAATTGACTAGAATAACATGGCCTAACAGATAACTGTCCATGACAGTGCCTATGATAGCTGCTTTGACAATGGAAATCACCAATGTTAATATATGACTTAAAAGTAGAGGGGCGCCTGGGTGGCGCAGTCGGTTAAGCGTCCGACTTCAGCCAGGTCACGATCTCGCGGTCTGTGAGTTCGAGCCCCGCGTCAGGCTCTGGGCTGATGGCTCGGAGCCTGGAGCCTGTTTCCGATTCTGTGTCTCCCTCTCTCTCTCTGCCCTTCCCCCGTTCATGCTCTGTCTCTCTCTGTCCCAAAAATAAATAAACGTTGAAAAAAAAAAAAAAGTAGATATCAATTTATTCACATTGGTCAACTATAATTTGCCTATACATTGCACATGTAGTAAGTAATATTTTGATATATAACTGTAGGTTTTTTTCCTCCCACTGCTTCCTTGCACTACTTACCTTTTCCTGATCATTTAGATAATAGAACTTAGCAGGCTAGAGTCAGGACACAACTACTCAGAATTTAGAAGTCATTTATCAGCTTTGAGCTTCACATTAGGCTTTTGAAAGAGTCCACAGTAGGCACAATAGTGTTAAAATCATAGCTTTCCTTTGCAGAACACGGGGCATTTTGAGAGAAAAATTTGCTGAGCTCCAAAGCACTGAGAGACTTGAAAGACTCATTTTATACCAGGAATCAAAGAGTCAGGAAGAATTCGTGAGTAGAATAACAGGCCCCAAAGAGGTAAAATTTGTCCTACATACAGAAAAAGAGAAGTAAACATGAGCAGAAGAGATCTTATGATTGAGTGAGGAGGCTGACCACATTAATTAGAGACAACAACTGCAGTTGTGGCATAGGCAAACTCCTCAAGACCAAGAAGATGGGTTACAGCTGTGCAGAGGCCAGTGAGAATGCTGCTTGGACCAGGACCCTTCCCCTGATGACAAACAATGTAAGTGTACTGCCCATCCCCTGCTCCAGGAATTTAGACTACCTCCAAGAAGAAAATGAGAAGAAGGAGAATCTGACTGAATGATTACTCAAAATAGACTGAGTTGTAAGGCAAAAGTGTATGTGACAAAGGCCATTAAGCAGAAGAGCTCATATTCTAATCTAGATTCAGCTATAGAGAAATTTAAAAAATTACTTCATTTTCTAACTGCAGAGTTTATGATTATGTTGAGATATCATATCCACTAACTATATGATCAGGCTTGAGGATACCTCAAGTTTTAGTTCTTCTTGGTTAATCTGAAAGCCTCCATCATCTGAAATGATTTTCAAGATTAGAAGGAGAAAGGAAAGAAAAGAATTTCTCTTTCAAATAATTCTTTCATCTGTCACAAAATTTAAAATAGGTACATGTATTGTTATCATGGGTATTTCAGAAAACTACATTAAAAACAACTTTCTCAAATAGAACACATTATCTTAAGCAGATTAAACCTATTTTTCTATCTTAATTTAAAAATAATTTTCACAAACATAACTCAAGGTGTTTAGCTATCACGTACAAATATTTTGAAACCTATTATAAGCTTAAAAAGTTTAGAAAGCTAGAATTTTTCTATTATAAACTGTAAATAAAATTATAAAGTATAATTATAAAAATAACCTTTTAAATATGCAAAATACACTGAAATATTTTTATATCATCAGCCTTTGTGTCAGCCTTGTCTTCCGCTGAGCATAGTGGATACTCTCTACAATCTGCAGGTTTAACCATTTTTAGTCTAACTGCATTTCTGAGTCATGCACCAAGGCTGATTGTGTTAACAGCAAAGATATTTGACATGTTAGCCATATTGAGCCATGCTAATTCATAATAGGATTATTAATGTTAGATAACAAGATTATTTATGTCAGGTTTTATATCAGCTATCCTCTTACTTAGTCGTAGGCACAAAGAAAGGTGAGGAGAAAATGGACTTGAGATACCTTTTTGATGTTGTTGCTTTGAAAGCATTAAGTCCTAAAAGTAAATATTTAAAAACCATTATCCTCAATATTTTTTTTGTTCCTAAAAATTTGATTCAATGGAGCCATAAGAAGGAGCATTTTTATCTTAGTATCAAGTTAAATTTTGAAAGGTTGCCATGGACATAGTATATGACTTCCAGTGAGAAAAAATACATGGTAGTGTATACTGGTTAATATTCTTTTTTTAAGAGCTCATATTTGCCTTGCACGATGCTATAACATCAATTTCATCACAGAATATTACTAACAAATTTACAGACAGAAAAGTAAACAAAAAATTTTATGCATTGCAACACTCTAAAATTATGTTATCTAACAACAAAGAAAAAAATGATTGCTACCTTCAGAATAAAAAACTGAGTAAAGTACCTGAAGCACTGAACATATAATAACATTATTATAAATGTCAATATTTATGGACTACTGTGAAGGCAGTGGTAAAAAAGCAAGTTTTAATAAAATGTTTGAAACAATCATTTAAAATAAATCATTTAAAATAAATCATTTAAAATAAATCATTTAAAATAAATCATTATAACTTCAAGTGTTTCCTTCTAAATTTTTACCTCATATGATAGTGCAAACAACACATTTATAAAATAAGAATCATGAGTACAGTTTATCTTATACACTCAAAATGTTTATATAGAATCTTGCACTATTCTTACATAAGCATTCCTATTGTCTCTCTACTGTTGTCAATTGTAGGCTTGGAAGGTAAACAGGTAACTGATTCAAAAAAAAAAAAAGAGAGAGAGAAAATACATCTGTTATTAAGACAGACCTCTGGTAGTAGATGCTGGTTGTTAAGAATCCAAAGAATTTTCTGTTTTGTTGGCATAGTCTATGCTCTACATTGCCCTTTAGCCACGTTAGTATTTCATTCCAATGCGTTTTCTCAGTTCAGCTGCAGTTTTTTCCAGTTGTTGAATGTTAGATTGCCATTGTCTTCTATTTGACTGAAGCTTGTTCACTTGACAATGCAAACGCTTAAGAATTGCATTATATCTCTTATGTTGTACCTGTTAAAACAAGAGTACACATCCTGAATCTCCCCTCTGCTTTTCCCCCACCAAGGTCACTCGTTTTGTTTCCAAGTTCCTGCCTTAGCTCAGACCTTCTTTACTGTTATTATGCCATGGGTCCTTTTGACAATATGGTGAAGACTATGGACTCCTCAGAATAATGCTTTTAATGCATAAAATAAGACATACATGATTACAAAAAAATAAATTATATCAAAATACAGCTCTGCAACAGCATCAGGGGAATGGGGACAGAGACATCAAATTACTACCATAAAGACAAAGTGAAAACTTGTCAACTGACACTTCACATAAAGTTCTATAAACTTTATGTCATTCTAAGTTTTCATTTTTGTTAATTCTTTAAGTTCAGATAATTCATTGAAACTGGTGAACTAACCCTGCTAATATGTTTACAAAATAAAAAATGACTTGAAAAGGATTAGAAATAAATTAATATAAACTGAAACATCATATTAGATGTGAAACTATATTCAAAAAAAGATTTTTTATACATTAAATATACTTAAGAGGATCTATATTTATATCTATATTTCTATATAAAAACATACATATCCACTATCCATAATATATTTATGTATTATATCCACTGGTATATACAATAGAATATATTCATAAGGAGAGAATAGTTGCTGAATGCACATACTGCTGTTCATAGAATATATTCATAGCAATAAAATAATGAAAACAAATTTTTGTTTAATCAGTAAATTTGGTCATTTGCATAGTAGCATGCTTCTAAAATTATTCTTCAGTAGTAAGCTATGAAACTAATACACAATGGATCAGAGTAGAGATGTGCAAGGTACCCTTAGTGGGACTCCAGATCACCAGTCATAGCTAGATGTCACAAAAGGTATTAATACACCTAAAGAAAGAATATATCATTAGAAGAGGTTTTGTGAAAAATGTAGCACACACATAGGAAAGTTAAGGAGTCATGTGCTGGTAGGAACTGATTATCTGACAAGTATAATTGTGTTATGGGGATTGGCTTCTTGAGCACCCAGAGCCAGAGTCCAAGAACATTCAAACTCAGATGACTGACTTGATTTCCATGCTCATTAACCAACTCCTGGCTTCCAATGTAGTTCCTTTACAGGGAGAAGCACCAATGGCTGACATAAGTTATCTGGTTTCCTTGAGGATTTTATTATTGTAAATTAATAAGCTGATATTTGAGTTATATACATCAGTTTCTTGTGAACTTACTAGCATCTCTCTATGTCTAAGCAACTCTGGGATACTAACAAGATTAAGTTTCTAAGCTCACAAGGCTAAAAGGCAGTTTGGCCAAGAAGTGACTTTATTTTTTCTTTTTCACATGCCAATATTTCATTTGTCTTATTTTGTATTATTTTAATTCCAGCTAGTTAACATACAATGTTATATTAGTTTCAGGTGTACAATATAGTTACTGAACAATTCCATACATCATGGAGTGCTCATCATGACAGGTGCACTCCTTAATCCCCATCACCTATTTCACCCATTCCCCCCCCCCCACCTGTTTCCCTCTGGTAACTAACTAGAATTTAAATAAAAACTTGAAATTAACAAATAAACAACCCCCCATGCATACAACAAATGAACAAAGGGAAAAAAGAGAGAGAGAGGCAGAGAGACAAGAAGTGACTTTGTAAAGGCAAAGTTCACATTGTGAGCCTTCTTGAAAGTCAGCCATTTGTTTAGCCTCTACTGATAACATTCAGACTTTGAGATGTGTCTTAATGTTCAAATTTGATTATCTGTAGGCAGCCAAGGATGTAAATGGTTCTGTACAGAAAGTAACTTTTTGCCTCTAGGAAGTGGATGGGCCACTACTCTCATTTAGTTACTGTTTCTGGCTAGGAAGAAACAAGCAATAATGAAGGAGAGGTGGTGGTCACAAAACACAGTGGCAAAAAGAAAACAAGGCTCTGTATAAGCCAAATCTGACCTCATCCACTACTGTTTTCTTCCTTCCCTCCATTCTAGCCACACTGCTCTTCTAATCTCTGAGCCCAAGAATGGTCTCATCTTAAGAACTTTCCACTTGCATTTACTTTTTCCTGGAAAGCTCTCACTCAGATCTGCATGCCTAGCTCCTTCACTTCTTTTAGGATTTTTGCTGAAAGAGACATTCTCAGTGCAGCTTTTGATGGCTAGAAGATACAATATTTCGCCTTCTCTCTCCTTACACCACATATATTACATATTCCCTTCTCTGCTCCATTTTTTTGTCCTTAATCCTATCCTTAGCTAACATGCCATATATTTTACTTACATATATTGTTTATGTCTATGTCTCCAACTAGAATGCAAGTTCAGGAGGACATATATCTTTAGAAGGGGTTTTGTAAGGAATGTAGCACACACATAGAAAAGCGAAGGAGTCATGTGCTATTTGAGACAGTTTTTGAAAATCAAATTGCTGCTACCCTATTTTGAGAAGAATGTTATATAAAATATATTGCTAAATTCTGTATTGTTCATATACAGAGAACAAATTGGTGGTTGCCGAAGGGATATTGGATGGGGGGATGGGTAAAGTAGGCAAAGGGGATTAAGAATGCATTTATTGTGATGAGCACTGAGTAATGTATAAAATTGATATATTGCATACCCAAAATGATGTTGTTATGTTATGTTATGATGTTATGAAGTCCGTATGTTAATCAAATTTCAATTAAAAAAAAGAACACCTCATCTATAGGGAGAAAAACAATTTGGATGGCAGGATTTTTCATCAGAAATCATGGAGGTCAGAAAGAAGTGGCACAGCATTTTTCAAATGAGGAAAGAACTTTCAATCCAGAATTATTTTATTTTATTTTATTTTATTTTATTTTTTATATTAAATATAATCTATTGTCAAATTGGTTTCCATACAACACCCAGTGCTCATCCCAACAAATGCCCTTCTCAATGCCCATCACCCACTTTCCCCTCTCCCCTACCCCCCCATCAACTCTCAGTTTGTTCTCAGTATTTAAGAGTCTCTTATGGTTTGCCTCCTTCCCTCTCTGTAACTTTTTCCCCTCTTCCACTCCCCGCTGGTCTTCTGTTAAGTTTCTCAGGACCCACATATGAGTGAAAACATATTCAACCCAGAATTCTATATGCATCAAAAATATCCGTCAGGAGTGAAGGGGAAACCAAGACACTCTCAGATGAAAAAAAACTAAAACACTTTGTCACCAGCAGACCTATTCTAAAAGAATGAATTTATTTTTCTAAAGAGACAGGAAATGATAAAAGAAGGAATTTTAGAGCATCAGGTAGGAAAGAAGAATATGGTAGAGCAAAAATATAGGTAAACAAAATAGACAAAAGAAGAGGTCACAGCTACAGGGTATGATGTTTCCTTTTTGAGGTGATGAAAATTTCTAAAATTAAATGTGGTAATGGTTACAAATTATTGATAAATATACTAAAAACCATTGAATTATGCACTCTCAATGGATTAATTATATGGTATGCAAGTTATATCTCAATGAAGTTGTTTTTAAAAACAGGAATAATGGTAGTCTGGGGGAAGGAGCACAGAAGAACTTCATAAGCATGATGGGTAAGTGTTCTATCCTGATCTAGGTGATGGTAATAACAGGTGTAAATATATATCTTAGTCAAAATTAGTCAAACTAAACCTTTTCATTTGTGTACCTACTCTTACAACAATTTACTTCAAGAAAGAATATTAGAGTTAAAAATTACTAGGTAATTTCAAAACCCTTTCCAAAATACTTTTTACCAATTTACACTCATACCAACAGTATATTAAAATGTAGGTACTCCACAGAGAACTCCCTTCAGATGTAACTTGAATTGATCTTCTGCACAACATATCATAGTGAAACTGGCAAAATACAAAGATAAAGAGAGAATCCTGAAAGCAGCTAGGGATAAACGGGCCTTAACATACAAGGGTAGACACTTAAGGTTAGTAGCAGACCTATCTACTGAAAGTTGGCAGGCCAGAAAGAGTGGCAAGAAATTTTCAATGTGATGAACAGGAAAAAGATTCAGCCAAGAATCCTGTATCCAGCAAGCCTGTCATTCAGAATAGAAGGAGAGATAACGGTTTTCCCAAACAAACAAAAACTAAAGGAATTCATCACCACTAAATCAGCCCTACAAGAGATCCTAAGGGAGACGCTGTGAGTGAAAGATTGCAAGGACCACAAAGGACCAGACACATCACTACAAGCATAAAACTTACAGATAACACAATGACTCTAAACCCATATCTTTCAGTAATAACACTGAATGTAATGGACCAAATGCTCTAATAAAAAGACATAGGGTATCAGAATGGATAAAAAAACAAGACCCATCTTTTTGCTGTCTACAAGAGACCCATTTTAGACCTGAGGACACCTTCAGATTGAAAGTGAGGGGATGGGGAACCATCTATCATGCTACTGGAAGTCAAAAGAAAGCTGGAGTAGCCATACTTACATCAGACAAACTAGACTTTAAACTAAAGACTGTAACAAGAGATGAAGAAAGGCATTACATAATAATTACAGGGTCTATCCATCAGGAAAAGCTAACAATTATGAGTGTCAATTCACTGAATTTGGGAGCACCCAAATATATAAAACAATCACAAACATAAGCAATCTTATTGGTAAGAATGTAGTAATTGCAAGGGACTTTAATACTCCACTTACAACAATGGACAGATCATCTAGACAGAAAACAGATAAAGAAACAAGGGCCCTGAATCATAACTGGAGCAGATGGACTTGACAGATATATTTAGAACTTTTCATCCTAAAGCAGCAGAATATACATTTTTCTCAAGTTCACATGGAACATTCTCCAAGATAGATCACATACTGGGTCACAAAACAGCCCACAATAAATACATAAGAATTGAGATCATACCATGCACACTTTCAGATCATAATGCTATGAATCTTGAAAACAACCACAGGAAAAACTTTGGAAAACCTCCAAATGCATGGAGGTAAAAGAACATCGTATTAAGGAATGAATGGGTCAACCAGTCAATTAAAGAAGAAATCAAGAAATATATAGAAACAAATGAAAATGAAAACACAATAATCCAAACTCTTTGAGATGCAGCAAGGCAGTCCTAGGAGAAAAATACATTGTAATCCAGGCCTATCTCAAGAAACACGAAAAATCCCAAATACAAAATCTAACAGCACACCTAAAGGAACCAGAAGCAGAATAACAAAGAAACCCCAAACCAGCATAAGAAGAGAAATAATAAAGATCAGAGCATAACTAAACAATATAGAATTAAAAAAAACAACAACAGTAGAACAGATCAATGACACCAAGAGTTGACATTTTGCAAAAATAAACAAAATTGACAAACCTCTAGCCAGGCTTCTCAAAAATAGAGAGGAAGAGGATCCAAATAGATAAAATCATGAATTAAGATGGATTTCTCACAACCAATCCCTCAGAAATACAAGCAATTATAAGAGAATAGTAGGAAAACTTACATGCCAACAACTGGACAACCTGGAAGAAATGGACAAATTCCTAACACCCACACACTACCAAAACTCAAACCAGGAGAAATAGAAAATTTTAAAAAACCCATAACTAGTGAAGAAATTGAATCAGTTATCAAAAATCTCCCAACAAATAAGAGTCCTGGACCCGATGGCTTGCCTGGGGAATTCTACCAGACATTTAAACCGGAGTTAATACCTACCATTCTCAAGCTGTCCCAAAAAGGAGAAATGGAAGGAAAACTTCCAGACTCATTCTATGAAGCCAGCATTACTTTGATTCCTAAACCACACAGAGACCCCACAAAAAAGGAGAACTATGAGCCAATATCCCTGATGAACATGGATGCAAAAATTCTCAACAAGATACTAGCAAATCGAATTCAACAGCATATCAAAAGAATTATTCACCATGATCAAGTGGGATTCATTCCTGGGCTGCAGGGCTGGTTCAACATTCACAAATCATTCAGTGTGATCCATCACATTAACAGAAGAAAAGATAAGAAACATGATCCTATCAATAGATGCAGAAAAAGCATTTGGTAAAATACAACATCCTTTCTTAATAAAAACCCTCAAGAAAGTTGGCATAGAAGGAACATACTTAAACATCATAAAAGTCATATATGAAAAGCCCACAGCTAGTATTATCCTCAATGGGAAAGACTGAAAGCTTTTCCCCTGAGATCAGGAACACGACAGGGATGTCCACTCTAACCACTGTTGTTTAACATAGTGTTGGAAGTCCTAGCATCAGCAATCACACAACAAAATGAAATAGAAAGCATGAAAACTGGTAAAGAAGAAGTCAAACCCTCACTTTTCGCAAACGACATGATACTCTACATGGAAAACCCAAAAGACTCCACCAAAAGGCTCCTAGAAATGATACATGAATTCAGCAAAGTCTCAGGATACAAAATCAATGTACAGAAATCAGTTGCATTTGTATACACCAATAATGAAGCAACAGAAAGAAATAAAGAAACTGATCTCATTTACAATTTCACAAAGAACCATAAAATACATAGGAATAAACCTAACCAAAGATGTAAAAGGTCTGTATGCTGAAAACTATAGAAAGCTTATGAAGGACTGAAGAAGACACAAAGAAATGCGAAAACATTCCATGCTCTTGGATTGGAAGAATAAACATTGTTAAAATGTCAGTACTATCCAAAGCAATCTACCCATTCAATGCAATCCCAATCAGAGTGCACAGAGCTAGAATAAACACCCTAAAATTTGTATGGAACCACAAAAGACTCCAAAGAGCCAAAGTAATGTTGAAAAAGAAAACCAAAGCGGGAGGCATCACAATCCCGGACTTCAGCCTCTACTACAAAGCTGTAATCATCAAGACAGTATATGGTATTGGCACAAAAACAGACACATAGACCAATGGAATAGAATATAGAACCCAGAATTGGACCCACACATATATGGCCGACTAATCTTTGACAAAGCAGGGAAGAGGACCCAATGGAAAAAAGACAATCTTGTCAGCAAATGGTGCTGAGAGAACTGGACAGCAACATGCAGAAGAATGAAACTGGACAACTTTCTTACACCATACACAAAAATAGACTCACACTGGATGAAAGACCTAAATGTGAGGCAGGAAACCATCAAAACCCTCGAGGAGAAAACAGGCAACAATCTCTTTGACCTCAGCCACAGCAACTTCTTAATCGACACATCTCTGAAGGCAAGGGAAATAAAAGCAAAAATGAACTATTGGGACCTCATCAAGATAAAAGCTTCTGCACAGCAAAGGAAACAATCAACAAGACGAAAAGGCAACCAACGGAATGGGAAAAGATGTTTGCAGATGACATACCAGATAAAGGGCTAGTACGCAAAGTCTATAAAGAACTTATCAAACTCCACACCCAAAAAGCAAATAATCCAGTGAAGAAATGGGCAGAAGACATGAATAGACACTTTTCCAAAGAAGACACCCAGATGGCCAACAAGCACATGAAAAGATGCTTAATGTCACGCATTATCAGGGAAATACAAATCAAAGCCACACTGAGATACCACCTCACAACACCTACCAGAGTGGCTAAAATTAACAAATCAGGAAACAACAGATGTTGGCAAGGATGTGGAGAAATGGGAACCCTCTTGCACTGTTGGTGGAAATGCAAACTTGTGCAGCCACTCTGGAAAACAGTGTGGAGGTTCCTCAAAAAGTTAAAAATAGACCTACCCTACCACCCAGCAATAGCACTATTAGGAATTTATCCAAGGGACACAGGAGTGCTGATGCATAGGGGCATATGTACCCCAGTGTTTATAGCAGCATTTTCAACAGTAACAAAATTATGGAAAGAGCCTAAATGTCCATCAAGTGACAAATGGATAAAGAAGATGGTTTATATATACAATGGAATACTACTTGGCAATGAGAAAGAATGAAATCTTGCCATTTGCAGCAACATAGATGGAACTGGAGGGTATTATGCTAAGTGAAATAAGTCAGTCAGAGAAAGACAGATATCATATGTTTTCACTCATATGTGGATCTTGAGAAATTAACAGAAGATCATGGGGGAAGGGAAGGGGAAAGAGAAAAAGTTACAGAGAGGGAGTGAGGCAAACCATAAGAGACTCTTAAAGACTGAGAACAAACTGAGGGTTGATGGGGGGTGGGGGAGAGGGGAAAGTAGGTGATGGGCATGGAGGAGGGTACATGCTGGGATGAGCACTGAGTGTTGTATGGAAATCAATTTGACGATAAATCATATTAAAATGTACACACACACACACACACACACACACACTAGAATACTACTTGGCAATGAGAAAGAATGAATTCTCACCATTTGCAGCAACGTGGATGGAACTAGAAGGTATTATGCTGAGTGAAATAAGTCAGTCAGAGAAGGACAGATATCATGTTTTCACTCATCTGTGGATCTTGAGAAACTCAAGAGACATCCATGAAGGAAGGGAGGGGGAAAATTAGTTACAAGCAGAGAAGGAGGGAGACAAACCATAAGAGACTCTTAAATACAGAGAACAAAGTGAGGGTGGATGGGAGGGTGGGGGAGAGGGGAAAATGGGTGATGGGCATCGAGGAAGGCACTTGTTGGGATGAGCACTGGGTGTTGTATGTAAGCCAATTTGAGAATAAATTATATTGAAAAATAATAAAATTCAGGTGCTCCATATCTTCCCAACTGTAATATTGATAATCTAAGGGACTAAATATGGGACCCCATTGTGGTTTTAATTATCAATCCATTATTATTAATTAGGTTTGTCAATTTTACCAGTGTTTTTGGATATTCATGTTTCAAAAAATAAGACTTTTCATATTTTACCCAGTGTTTAACTGGCTTGTTTGACATCTTTTATCTCTTAGTCACTTGTATAAGTTACAAATACCTTCTCTCTATGAGTCTTATCTTCTTTATTGTAATGGTACATTTTAATAATCCAGAAACTTATGATAATGTCAAAAGCAATATTTAATCATGCAGTTGTGTGTGTGTGTGTGTGTGTGTGTGTCTTTTAAAAGAAATAGTTCTCTGACACAAATGGTTAAGTTTGTCTCATATATTGTCTTGAATCTTCCTGTAAGTAGTTGTATGTGTTATAAGATAGAAATATAATTTTATTTCCAAATTTGCTTTATTTTCCCATATGGCTAACTTATTTTGTTTGTACCATTTATGATAGATTATATCCGGAGTCTTTTTTCTATTTCATTAATCATTGTACTTCTATTTTGATGCCGCTGATAGTGTCTTACTGTTTCTAGTTTTATAATAAATCTTGATCCAGAAGGTAAAAAAGTAATCATTTATTTAGGTTACTACTAAATATATGATAAAGTAATGGTATTTCTTAGAAAAATGTTTTGTAAAGGTGAGGATTTTTATCTTCAAATTCCTCAGATGCTTTTTTATTGTGTTAAATTAGCCACAAGCAAACATATCTTTTTAGTTTTCAAATTAATGTCTTAAGGGTGAAAATCATTTATTTCACATAGTATTTCACATATTATTTCAAATAATAATTTCACATAATAATTTCAAATAATAAATAATTTTTTATTTCCTCAACAACATCTTCTTTTCTATTTTTGTTCTCCATTTATTTAAACAATAATGGTCATAGAAGTTTAATAGTGGTACCCCCAATTTAATTTCATTTTAAATTTTGCATATCAGTTTTTTTATTTGATTCTTAATAATTGGAAGCGTGAAGTCAGAAAGGATTAGGATACTAATGACTTCCATCGCCTTTTACTCTATTTTAAGGAGTTTCTGATGTCTATCTAGTAACTCGATAGCCTCTACTTTCTAGCTATTAATTTAGTACCAAGTTGTTGATGGAATGAGACCTGGAATAATTCCCAGCCACATTTAAAAAAATTGTTTAAGTATTTATTTATTTATTTATTTATTTATTTATTTATTTATTTAGAGCATGTGCATGCACACACACAAGTGGGGGAGGGGCAGAGAGAGGGGGAGAGAACCCAGGCTCTGTGCCTTCAGTAAAACCCAGATGTGAGATCATGACCTGAGCCAAAGTCAAGAGTGGGATGCTTCACCAACTGAGCCACACAGGCACCCTCCCAGGCCATATTTTAATAGGAATGAGTGTTTGCTTTTTTGAATACATTTCACATATTTAAGTATCTGAATGAGAGAGTTATTTCTGGTAATGATTTGAACTTTATTGCTTTTTATAGTTCTTTTTTGTTCTCTAGCTGTTTTAGGAATTGAAAATAAACTGTGTAAATTATAAATATAGTATATGTTAAGAAATGATACCATAAAACATTGAAATCCAGATAATTAAGACTTACCTCTATTTCTTTTCTTAATTTTTCATGTGTCTTTTCTTCTTCCTCAAGAAAGAAAGTTTTTTCAATGATAGATTCTTTTACAGCTATAATTTTAGCCTTCAGCTTTATAATGTCTTCCTGCATATTTATAAAATTTAAAATATACAAGTCAAACAATGAATGATCAATATACGTCCAACATTTTTAGTGTTTCTATAATTTAAAAAAAATAGACATCGTATTTAATTTTGGTAAACAGGATTAGAACATTACTTCTATAGGTACAAAGAATAAAGAACTGTTATTCAAACAAATAAACCTTTGACTTAAAGACATAAAATTAAAACTAAATGTAGATAAGACATAAAAAATAAGTGGTAGTCATAGTGGCAATTGCCCAGCAACAGTATAAAGGATACTTTTAAATTCTCTAGCAAGAAATGATAGATATTTTAACTTTATATCTCCCCATCTTCAAACAATACTCTAAAAAATAGAAGATGCTTAAGGTGCAATTATTAATTGATGCTGTTTGTATAACAGCATTACGCATACTAAATTGATTTGAATTGGTTGGATCCATTAGCTTAAGCTAGGGCTTCAACGTTTTTGTGAGTCACCAGTTTCTGCAAAAAATGGATTAATTGTTCACTGCAATTCTGTTTGAATTTTTTTATTAATCCACAGGGGATTTGAGAACAATTCCTTTATGCATTTGTTCATTTGGCATAGTTGTTATATAACTCATGTATTTAAGTTTTTAGAAGTTGTGAAAATAGTTTCTAAATCTAGTTAAAGCAGCTATGGGTGTTTTATTAAATTTATCACTTAATAAGTGTGCTTGAAAAAAGGAGTAATAGAAAAACTTTTGGTAAGTGATATTTCAAACCTGTGCTTGTTTTATGTGGTTTCCTTCTGGATTTTTGAGATTTTGCATAAGTTCCTCTTTCATTGTTTTTAGTTTTCTAACAAGATCTCGTTTTTCATGGAGTGTAGTCATGAATGACCTTTTGCTTCCAGCCTCCCACAAACTATCTTTATGCTCTTTTATTTTTGCATAATATTCATTATATCTTATCATGTGTTCCTCAAAGTCTTCTTGAGCTCCTTCTATGTCAAATTTAAGCTTTACATTTTCTGTATGTAAGGATTTGATTTGAGTTTCCAGGTTCCCACACTGTAGTTTGGTATTCTCGATGGCAGCATCTTGCTGATAAATTTTCCTTTCTGTTTCTTTAGTTTCTGCAGAGACAGATGCTATTTGTTTTTCAAGCTCATGGAGTTCATCCTGTAAAATATTTCAATATTATTGTTATTAATTTATGATACTCAAAAAAGAGGATACTATTGTTTTGATCCATAATTCATGTTGTGAAATCACAACATAAAAATACCTATTTATCAGATATTGAAAAACTGTTATACAAAAAGAACCATTCAATAAGTAACAAATTATCTTATAATCTTGAAGTGAGCCCAGAATTATATATTTCTTACTTTTTAATGTTCATCTAATTCAAAATATTAAAATTTACTGTTTGTGTTAACATTTCATATTAAAATGTACTTTACAATCATTTAAATAATATATTTATGGAATCAGAAGTATGCACTGAAGAAAGATAATATGATGAAAATTATAAAGCCCTAGGTTAAAAATCAAAAGATCTATATTCTAGGGCCCTTACTGACATTTACTAGTTGGTATGATCATATATAGCAAACTTAATTGCCCTATCTAAACCTAAACCTCACTTTATTCATTTATAAATAAGTATAAAGATGTCTGCCTTACCTCTCTGGGGCAGTTGGCATTTCTCACCAGCACCTCCTTTTTTTTAATGTTTTATTTATTTTTGAAAGAGCATAAGTGGGGGAGGAGCAGAGAGAGAGGACAGAAGATCCAAAGCAGGCTCTAAGCTAACAGCAGCGAGCCTGATGTAGGGCTTGAACTCAGGAACTCCTAGATCATGACCTGAGTTGGAGTCGGATGCTCAACCGACTGAGCCACTCAGGTGCACCACCAGCACCTCCTTTTTATTTTTTTAATTATTATTTTTAATATAATTTATTGTCATATTGGTTTCCGTACAACACCCAGTACTCATCCTAACAAGTGCCCTCCTCAATGCCCATCACCCACTTTCCCCTCTCCTCCACCCCCCATCAACCCTCAGTTTGTTCTCATTATCCAAGAGTCTCTTAAGGTTTGCCTCCCTCCCTCTCTGTAATTTTTTTCCCCTTCCCTTCCCCCATGATCTTCTGTTAAGTTTCTCAAGATCCACATATGAATGAAAACACATGGTATCTTTCTCTGACTTATTTCACTTAGCCTAATACCCTCCAGTTCCATCTATGTTGCTGCAAATGGCAAGATTTCATTCTTTCTCATTGCCAAGTAGTATTCCATTGTGTATATAAACCACATCTTCTTTATCCATTCGTCACTTGATGGACATTTAAGCTCTTTCCATAATTTGGCTATTGTTGAAAATGCTGCTATAAACATTGGGATACGTGTGCCCCTATGCATCAGCACTCCTGTATCCCTTGGGTAAATTCCTAGTAGTGTTATTGCTGGCTCATAGGGTAGTTCTATTTTTAACTTTTTGAGGAACCTCTACAGTTTTCCAGAGAGGTTGCACCAGTTTGCATTCCCACCAACAGCAGCACCTCCTTTTTAAAACATAGTTTTCACACCACCATTCTTCTCTGGTTCTCCTCAGATACCTGAACATTCCTTCTCAATCTCAGTCATTCCTTCAAATATAGGTCTTCCTCAGGGTGCAACCATCATCATCTCCTCCTCTCATTCTATGTATATTCCTTGAGTAATCTCACCCATACTTGCATCTAGAGCTACATATATGCCAATGATTCACAGAACATAACTGGCTGTTAAGTCCTATACCCAGGTATCCACTGGCCATTTCAAATTCACCACGTCCCCAAATCAGACTAATCTTTCTCCCCTTCCCATCGTGTTCTTCCTTGCATTACTTATCTATTGTCAGGACCACAGAACCTCAGTGACATACAACAATACATATTTATTGCTCATAGCTGGAATTGGCTAGATGCTGACATTGGTTAGATTTGCTCAAATGTCTGAGAATTGACTGGCTGTAAGATGGTTTGGCTTGGCTGACTGGGCTGGCCATGATGTCTTGGCTTTGCTTCATATATATCTTATCCTCTAGTGGGACAGACCAGGCATATCCTTCCCATGATGATAGCAGATGCAAAAGAATGGAAGCATCCTTTTTATGGAATTATGGAAGAGCTTTCTCAAGCTTCTATTCATAACATCTGTTAACATCCCAGCTAGTCATATGATGCAACTCACAGTCAAACGCCCACCCGTGGTAATGATACATGGGGAAGGGTATGAATACAGACAAGGATGAAGAATTGGGACCAAAAATGTGAATTACCATACCCCTGGATTCCCAAACTAATTAACGAATGGTACTACTTTGGGAGCCATCCCTAATTATTTCCTTCTCCTTATTATCTATATCTGTTAATCAAATTTTATAGATCCTCCCTCCAAAACAACTCTGAAGACCATCATCCATCCTTTTTTTTTTTTTTTTTTTTTTTTTGTCTAGTATGGCCATTCTTTTTAAATAAATTTTTAATTTTGGGAAGGGGCAATGCATTAAAAAGTCAGACCAAGTTATCGTTTTCCTGGCAGAGACAAGAAAGAGAAAAATACAATATGTTGAGGAACCTCTATTTTTATCTCCAGTTCTGATATTTCAAATACCCACTTGATTTTTTTATTCGGATACCCAATAGACATCTCAACTATACATGTTCAGAAAATAATCGACACACCCAATATGTTCCTCCCCTAGTCTTCCCGATTTCAATAAATTGCGCCACCTTATACCTAGATACTCAAGACCTACAATTCATTCTTGATTCTTCCCTTTACCTAACTCCCCACAGCCTAATTCAGCAAAACTTGATGGTTGGGCCTCCAAAATAAAATCCCACATTCACTTCTGACCAATTTCTTTATTGTGGCCAGAATCCTGCCTGGTCTCCCTATTTCCATTCCCCCCCCCCCCCGCCCCGCCACACATCTGAGCTCCATATATCAGGCAGGAGAATCTTTCAAAAACATAAATCATATCATGTTACTTCCCAGCTCAGAACCTTCCAGTGGTTTCCTATTGCATTAATAATAAAATTCAAATTCCTTAATGTAGCTTACAAAGCTATATATCCTCTAGCCACTATTTACTGTGCCATTCCTCTCACATTCTACTCTCCCCTCCTCCACCTTCCTTTCTGTTTATTAAATGTGCCTAATGACTTTTTATTGGAGAGTAATTGTGATCTCAACCTTAGATGTGTCTACCTTTAGTTATTACCTATTGGAGTCTTTGTCTTCCGCAATTCAGTTTTATTATTACTCTTCAAATAGTCTTCTCTGAATTAAAATATAGATTAACCATCCATCCTTCTCCTTGCATTACTCTCTATACATTATTGTATTTCCTTTGAAACACATCAATTAATGGAATTACCTTTTTTGTTTTATTTCTTTATTGCCTGCATCCCCTGACTAGAGAGTAAGCCCCCTGGGTGCAGTAACCTTGTCTATTTTCTTTACTATTATGTTCTCAGGTCTTAAAATTGTACCTAGTACAAAAAAGGTGCTCAATAAATATTAAATGATTGAATGAATGATGCACAGGGACACATGCACTGCCAACTAGATGAGGCTATTAACACTATTTATCAATATGGGGAAAGATATTTCCACGGATTTGGTAATCATTTCTTCTCTCTCCTGGACTAATATAATAGGTTATTAATGTTTCTCCCTGGCTTGAGTCAATTCCTCCTTCAATCCATTTCTTTCACTAGATCTATATTTTTTGTTCTCCTCCCTCTCCTCCCCTTCTTCTTAATACCCAATGCCTCCTCCTCCTTTTACTTCTCCTCTTTCTTCTTCTGTCCCTTCTTCTTCCCCTCTCCCTCTTCTCTTTTTTTGTTTATAGATTTATTGAGGTAGAATTTACATAAACTGCACATATTTAAACTTTACAATTTGATGAGTTTTGATTTATTTTTATGCTCTTGAGACCACCACAATTAAGATAATAAACATATCCATTACCAACGAGCTTCCTCCTGCTACTTTGCAATCCATCCTTCCTCCCCATCTCTCCATTCTCAGACAACCATTTATTTTCTGTCTCTTACTAAAGATAAGTTTGCATTTTCAAGAATTTTTTATAAATACATTATCACAATATATACTTTTTAAGTCTTACTTCTTTCAGCATAAATACTTTTAGATACCACTGTATTGTTATACGTATCATTAGTTCTTCCTTTTTATTGATGAGTAGCATTCCATTGTATGGGTATACCACACTTTGTTCTGATGGGTATTTTCGTTGTATGCAGTTTTCCAGTGAGTATACACTTTCATTTCTCTTGGGTAAACAAATATCTAGAAGCTGAATGGCTGAGTTATACAGTAAATATATTTTAACCTTTTGGGAAACTGTGAACTGTTTCCTAAGTGGGTGTATTTACATTCCAAATAACAGAATCTGAGAGTTCCAATTCTTCCATATCTTCTTTACAATACTTGGTATGGTCAGTCTTTTTAAATTTAGTCATTCCAGTGGTATAGAGTAGTATCTCATGATGATTATAATTTGCATTTCCTTAATGATGAATGATATTGATATTATCTTTTCATTTGCTTGTCTTTTGTAATATCTTCTTTAATAAAACGACTATTCAAATATTTTGTCCAGGTTTTAATTGGGTTGTTTGCCTTCCTGAGTTGTAGGATTTGTTTATATACTGTAAATATAAGCACATTGTCATATGTGTTTTCAAATAATTTTCCCAGTCTATGACAATCCAAATGTCCATAGGGCCCCAACAAATATACCATATATTCATTTTTAAAAGTGTCTCTTGAGTAGAAATTAAAAAATATTTCCGACGAAGTCCAATTTTTAAATTTTTGTGTCCTATTTAAGACATCTTTACCAAACTCAGTATCACTAAACTTTTCTCCTATGTTTTTTTCTAGACATTTTATAGCTTTAATTCTTACACTTAGGCTGCTAATCCATTTTGAGTTAATTTTTCCATGTGGTATGAGGTGAAAATTGAGGTTCACTTTTTTTGCATGTGGCTGTCCTCTACCATTGTTGAAAGACTATTCTTTCTCTAAAGGATGGTCTTTGCACCTGCCTTAGCCAGCTTGGCTGTTATAAAAAAATACCATAGATTAGGTGGCTTAAATAACAAGCATTTATTTCTACAGTTCTGAGAAATCAAGGTGCCAGCAGATTCAGTTCCTGGTGATGACCGTGTTTCTGGTTTGCCGATGGCTGCCTTCTTCCTTTGTCCTCGTATGGAAAACAGAGTTCTGGTTTCTCTTCCTCTTCTTTTTTTTTTTTAACCTTTTTTTTTAAGGCTTATTTATTTTTGAGAGAGAGAAAGTTCTGGTAGGGGAGGAACAGAGAGAGAGAGAGAGAAACACACACAGAATCCGAAGCAGGCTCCAGACTCTGAGCTGTCAGTATAGAGCCTGACACGGGTTCAAACTCATGAACTGGGAGATCATGACCTGAGGTCAGACGCTTAACCGACTGAGCCACCCAGGCGCCCCTTTTCCTCCTCTTCTTATAAGGACAGTAACTCTATTATAGTGGCACCACCCTCATAAAGTCACCCAAATCTTACTTTCCAAAGGCCTTACCTCAAAATTTCAGCACACTAGGGGAAACACAAACATTCAATCCATAATAGCACCTTTGAAATCAATCGATATGTGTGGGGCTATTACTGCATACTCTGTTCTGTTCAATGGATCTGTAGGTCTATCTTTATTCCTTATCATACTGTCCTGATTGCTCTATAATAAATCTTTAAGTCAGGTAACGTATGAACTTCTACATTGTTTTTCTTTTTCAAAATTGTTTTGGCTATTCTGGGTCCTTTCCATTTTCATATGAGTTTTAGAATCGGCAATTTCTCAAAAAAAAGAAAAAAAAAAGCCTGCTGGGATTTTGATTAGAATTGCTTTTAAACTATAGATAAAATTGAAAGAACTTACATGTTAACAATACTGACTCTTCTGACTCTTGAAAATGGTATATCTCTCTATTTATTTAGGTCTTTATTTTCTCTCATCAGTGTTTTCAGCATACCAGTCTTAAGACAAATTGTCTTAGTCGGCTTGGGCTGCCATAGCAAAATACCATAGACTCAGTAGCTTAAATAACAGACATTTATTTCTCATGGTTCTAAAGGCTGAAAGTGTGTCAGCATGGTTGGGTTCTGGTGAGAGCTCTCTTCTTGGCTTGCAGACAGCCACCCTCTCACTGTATCCTCACAGCAGAGAAAGAGAGAGAGCAAGCTCTCTGGTGTTTCTTCTTATAATGGCACTACTCGTGTCATGAGGATGACTTCATCTAGGCCTAATTACCTCCTAAACCCCCCATCTCCAGATACAATCACATTGGGGGTTAGGGCTACAACATATGAATTTGGGTGAGGGGGACACAAATATTCAGCCCATAACACAAACCTTTTGTCACATTTACCTCTAAGTAAATGATAATGCTACTGTAAATGATATTGCTATTTAAATTTTAATTTCTGGTTGTTTCTTTCATATACAGAAATACAATTGATATTTATATACTAATCTTGTACCCTGCAACCTTCATAAACTCACTTATTAGTCCTAATCTGTTTTTTTAAAGATTCCTTAGGATTTTCTAAAGATAATCATGCTACCTGTGAATAAAAGTGGTTTACTTCCTCCTTTCCGATATGGATGCCTTTTATTTATTTTCCTTTCATGATTGCACTTGCTTGAACCAGCAGTATGACAGAAAGAAAAGACGTGGTAAGAGCATACATCCTTGCCTTGTTCCTGATCTTAAGGGAGAAACAGTCTTTTGCCATTAGGTATGAAGTTGGCTGTAAGATTCATAAATGGATATATATGCCCTTTTTTAGATTAAGGAAGTTCTACTCCTAATTTGCTGAGAGTTTTTATCATGAATGGATGTTGGATTATGAAAAGTGTTTTTTATGCATCTATAATTCTCTTTCTAAAATATAAAGGTAATCATTTGCAAACCCATCAAAACCTTCCCATCACCTTTAGAATACATCCAGGTTTCTGATCACAGTATATATCTCCCACCATGTCTCAAAACACACCCTATGCTATACTGCCACCAAACTACATGTACAGTTGACCCTTGAACCACACAGATTTGCACTGCATGGGTCCACTTATAGGAAGATACACACACAGTACTGTCCACTATAGGAAGATTTACACACACACACACATACACACATACACACACACACACAGTACAGTACTGGAAACATATTTTCTCTTTCTTGTGATTTTCTTAATGACATTTTTTCTCTAGCTTACTTTATTGTAAGAACACAGTAATTAATACGTATAACTTACAAAACATGTGTTAATAGATTGTTTATGTTATTGGTTAAGTCTTCTCGTCAACAATAGGCTATTAATAGTTAAGTTTTTGAGGAGTCAAAAGTTATATGTTAGGGGTGGGCGCCCCTAACACTCTGTTATTCAAGGGTCAACTGTAGGTCTACGAATGTATCAGTGTATCAATGCTACATGCACCTGTGGATTTTCTTAGGATCTTGTCTGGATGTCTGGGATACCATCCTCCTTAGCACCTAACCCTTAAACCTGTCCCAGATACCCAATTGTTCAAGTGAATTCCAACTATCTTCTTTTTTTTTAAGACTTAAAAATTGTTTTAATTTTATTTGAGAGAGAGAGAGAGAGAGAGAGAGAGAGAGAGAGAGAACACAAACAGGGGAGAGGGGCAGAGGGAAAGAGGGAGAGAATCCCAAACAGGTTTCATGCTCAGCACTGACAAGGGGCTCGATACCACAACCCTGGGATCATGACCTGAGCCAAAAATCAAAGAGTCAGATGCTCAAGTGACATAGCCACCCAGACGTCCCTTCAGCTGTCTTCTTTTAAATTCAACTGAAAAATCACTTTGTGATCACTCCTTTTTCAGTGTTAAATCTGCCTCTACTGTTGACATTACTACCCTGCATATAATTATGTATTTATTTGTCTCCCTCATAAATAGATGATGAGCAACTTAAGAGTGAGGACAATGCTTGGCAAAATGCTTGCTTAATAGAAAGTAAGCCCTGAATATAAGTGAAATAACATCTGTGCAACTTATTGAAGATTGAGAAGTTTTACGGATAATTTCTTTATAAACTGCTAAGACATTATTATTTTTGTATTATATTCTATTGCAAAAAAAATACATTCTTTTCTAAAAGTGACTAATGCAATGCAGATATTTGTAGGAGATCCGTATTACCATGAGAGTAAAATTATCATCATCATACGAATGATGAACTAATACCTAAAGCCAATATCAAAATCCAGCTCTATACTGTCCACCAGGGCCCCAGCAGGATACTGTACACGTATTTACAAATATTAATTCATTTAATCCTCATGAAACTTCTAAGTAGGTCATATGATTATCTCCATTTTACAAATAGGAAAATGGAAGCACAAAGAAATTAAACCATGGAGCTAAAGGTAGCAAACTTTGTCTTTCAAACTAGGCAGCTGGGCTCTAGAGCCTATTCTCTTCATTTCCATATATATTTAATAATAACCTTTACAAAGCAGATAGTAAAGATACGGTTTCCATTTTTGCTTCTTTAGCTATATTAACAGAGTATAGTTCATCTAAATGTGCTGCATGCCAAACAACAACAACAACAAAACAAAAAACAAGTGTGGCTTCCAGATTCCTTGCAGTGGAATTATGAATATATTATGAAATATAAGGAACACAAAAATGTTTCTTATCAACTTGAAATGTTCACTGACAACTATAACTCACAAGCCATGGCTTTAAAAATACTAGCTTAGGGGCTCCTGGTTGGCTCAGTCGGTTAAGCATCTGACTTTGGCTCAGGTCACGATCTCACGGCTTGTGAGTTCGAGCCCCATGTCAGGCTCTGTGCTGACAGCTCAGAGCCTGGAGCCTGCTTCAGATTCTGTGTCTCCCTCTTTGTCTGCCTCTCCCCTGGTTGCTTGCTCGCTCTCTCTCTCTCTCTCTCAAAAATAAACAAAAACAAAAAAATTTTAAAAACCCACTAGCTTAAAAACTTAACTTTTCTTCAATTTAACATTTTAGAAAAAACTATCAAATAGCAGTGAATTTAAAATAATTCTATGTGATAGATGGGTTTTATATGTACATACTACAGTTGCAATGACATTGCTGAATCCTTGTATATTGGGTGTGCAAAATGTTCCATGACACTGGAATACTTGTATACACTTCATTTAGGGATAAAAGATTAAGAAGGAGTAAACATGAAAAATAGAAGTTTAGAAATTGCCTCCCCAAATTAAGTATCCTCAATAACTTCTCTATTAATAATTTAATATAGTTTTGAAGACAGTAAAGGCTCATTTAAAAACTATATGAAATAGGTTACCTGCAAATGGAATAGAACTTTTTTATTTTTTTCTATCTCTGATGTTTGTGATTGTTGTTGCTTTGCAACTTGCTCTACAGCAGCAGTTAATGAAGACGTGCCTCGGTTAGCCAGAGCTAGACAAAAGAATAAAGTACGTAATACAAATTTAAGTGTAAACACTCAAAGAAAATTAGTGTTTCTTTACTCAAAGTTATGAAAAATGTGATGTTTCTCATCAATAAAGTATATTTAGGGTTGATAATATTCCCTTTCTGACCATAAACAAAACCAAAATCAAATGCCATAATACACAATTCAGAATCACCTACTGTAATGTTATACCTGTTCCTGTACAGAACGGTAGAAATATTTTGATTGTCCTACCTATTTTATCCAGACCATTTATACATATACATACAATGCTACCGTAACAACTATATAGCGATTATAGTTGATGAATTTTCATTATAGGCCTGTATTTCCAGGTTGTTATGCCTTTTCTAAACAACATATAAGTTCCTTCTTCGAGAAATTTAACAGTTCCCTTCTGTTCTATTTGGCTATAAATTTTAACACAATTATCCTATCATACTACCTTTTTATTGTTGCCTATCTTTTATTTATTTCTTAAGATTGCTTCATTACCTTCTTCAGGAATTCCTTGACTCTTCATTTCTTTGTTGCCTGACATTCTTCTGTGTCTCTTCCCCCTTTTTGATTCACCTTTTTTTGTGCCTATAAAATAATCAATATTGATAATTTATCACTTTTCCTTGTTGTTTTTTTTTTCTGTCATATATCCTGGTGATCCTGAAAGCAAATTAATTGTCAAAAACCTCAAAGGGATGGCAAGGATATTTCATCATTAGTTCCTAAAATTAAAACACAATGGTTAAGTGAAAAAGCTTTGGAGGAAAACTGAACTGTATTTGAATCTTGGTTCTCCTGCTTTTTAGCTGTTATGACCTTGGGACAGTTTCTTAACTTCTTTGACCATCAGGGTCCTCATCTATAAAGCCTCACAGTGCTGTCATAATAGTTAACGTAATATAGGTAGCATGCTTAGCATAGTACCTGACATATATAGTGAGTAATTATTATGGACTTTGTCTTGGGTTTCCTTTGCTAGTTCCTCTTCAGCTTTCCCATCTATGTCAGTGTCCCAATGCTAAGTCCTCAGGCATCTTCTCCATACTCACTCTTCAACTGATGTCACCTAGTGGCATAGCCTTAAAACCCACTTACAGGTTTTATCCTATTCATATCTCTAATCTGAACATCCTTCTCGACCTCCAGACTCATACCAAAATTGCCTACCTGATATCTTCACTTGGATTTTTATAGGCATTTCAATTTAATATAGTCCAAACTGAACTATGTATTTCTCTGTTCACTCTACCACCACCACTAAACCTGCTCCTTCACAGTCTCCTCCATCTCAATAAATGAAGTTTTTCCTGTTTAGGCCCAAAACCCTGGAGACATTAGTAAGGAGTTCTCTAAAAAAGTATAGAACAGGAGGGAGCAAAGCTAAATAAATGGCAGCTCCCTCTCCAATAAATAAATAAATAAATAAATAAATAAATAAATAAATAAAATAAAAAAGTAGAGAACACTCAGCAATTCAACAAGACTTCTTAAAGATAATCATAAATAAGAGTTCATTGTGGATGTTTCATAGGCCCTTTGGGAAATCCCTTAAGATACTCTCCAAATATGTGGCCCAGGACTTCTGTCTCAATTATCTACCCGAAGGACAAGCCAGAATCTTGACTTTTCTTTTACATGCTGCATGCAATTCTTTTAGCAAAACCTGTTGGTTCCCTCTTTAAATTATATTAGGATTCACTCACTACTTAGCACTTCCAAATACTATCTTAGTAGAGAAGCCTTCCCTGATAACCTTCTTTAAAACATGACCTCCCCTTCTTCATTCTCCATTTTCTGACCCTGCCTCATTTTTCTTAATAGCATTTGTCACTACTGACATTTTATATACATTTGTTTCTTCCTATCTCCCTTTACTAATATAAGGTCCACAAAGGTAGAGACCTGAAACAGTGCCTGGCACTTTCTAGGTGTCTGTTTGTAGTCTATCTTCATTCCAATTTACCCTGTTCTACTGATAGAATCTCCTAAAATACTGTTCCCGCCATGTCAACATCACAACCAATCTTTCAACTTCATCACAGATGGCATCTTCTTTAAGAAGTCTTTTTTGATCTTTTTGGGGAGATATAATCCCTCCCTCTTTCTGGTGCAATTTTTCTATATCTGTTATACTGTGATGACAGTTTAGGTTATAAAGTAAGACACAGCCAGCTTTGAATTCAGATTGTACCACTTACTAGTTTATTAGGCCCAACCTGGGCCTGATTCTTTATCTATAAAACAGAAACAATAGTAATACCTGTTTCATTAGAATTATTGTGAGGACTCAATAATGCATGACAACATTTAGCAAATTCCTGCTACTTAACAATTTTTATTTTTTTCTTAAAAAAAATTTTTTTAATGTTTATTTATTTTTGAGACAGAGAGAGAGAGACAGCATGAACAGGGGAGGGTCAGAGAGAGGGAGACACAGAATCTGAAGCAGGCTCCAGGCTCTGAGCTGTCAGCACAGAGCCCAACGCAGGGCTGGAACTCACGGACGGTGAGATCATGACCTGAGCCGAAGTCAGATGCTTAACCAACTGAGCCACCCAGGTGCCCCTACAATTTTTATTCTTATTATTTCCATCATTTTATACATATTTCCCCACTAGACTATAAGCTCCAGGAAGACACATACAGTGTCTTACTCATTTTTGTATTCCTTGAAAATTTGTTGGAGAAATGTTAAAAAATGGAAAACATTAGATTTATAATAATAAAAAATAACATAACTGGTACTTCTTGATCTCTATTTCTAAAGCAACATAAATTGAAAAACTCTTGGGTGACATTTATTTAAACCAACTATTTGTGAAAGGATATATGCTTTAAAATTGGGAAAGTTGTAGTTTTTTCTGGATCTCTATTGCAGAATGGACAAAAGATAAAAAAGAAAACAAACTACTGCCATCTACTGATAATTCATTATAATCATTTAAATCAATGAAAACGAGAGTTTAGAGACTAGACAGTATCAATTACTTTCTTTTTTTTTTTAACATTTATTTATTTTTGAGAGACAGAGAAGACAGAGTGTGAGCAGGGGAGGGGCAGAGAGAGAGAGAGAGTAACACAGAATCCGAAGCAGGCTCCAGGCTCTGAGCTGTCAGCACGGAGCCCGACGCGGGGTTCGAACTTACCAACCATGAGATCATGAGCTGAGCCGAAGTCAGAGGCTCAACCGACTGAGCCACCCAAGTGCCCCTCAATTACTCTTTCGTTCAAACCATATATGTGGGTACATATAATATATAAGGTATTTTGAGGAATATAAAGACAAATTAAGTGACTCTGATTTAAAAAAAAAAAACTACAGTATTTGATAGTAAATGTTCAAACTACATATAAAACACAATCATTTAGAAAATATACTTTCAACTAAAAAATTAGCTTTACAGAAAATAAGTTAATAAAAATACTACACTAAACTATCATTTTTCTATATTAACTATAATCAACATTGAGTACTTACAAGTAACTGACATTGTTCTAAGTGCTTTTACATGAATTATCTGTATTTTCCCTCAGAACAATCCTATAAGCTAGATATTATTTTTACCTATATTTTATAGATGAGTAAACTAAGACTTGTAGAAATTAAGAAATTAGCCAAAGGTCACACATCCAACAAGTAGGAAGGATGGAATTTGAAACAATTAGGATTCAAATTCACATTTATTAGGCACTTAACATGTATGAAAGCACTGTGATAAGCATAATTTGTGCATTATCTCTTTTGCATTGAAGAGGCAAGCCCCTCTATTTGACCCTTGGGATATTTTTAAAAGGCCATGGTTCCAGCTTTTGGAAACTCATCATCTGGTACCTCCTCCAAGTTAATGAGCAAAATAAAGCAAGACTGTCAAACTCCTCTGGGCTTTTGAGAGCTTTTGGCTTAGAAGCACTACAAGGAGGTAATTGTGTATGTGCAACCATGTCACATAAGCACCGGTTTTCATTCTGAATGGGAAAGCTGTCATGTGACAGCTAGGCAGTTAAAGTAGCTTATAATTTCATCCTACCCTTTTAAAATAGCGACTTTTCAGAAAACAGAAAATATTACCAGAAACATAATTTTTTGTGTGAAATTATTTTTGCTTTCTAAGTGGGTGGGGGAGTTTAATATCTAAAGCTGATATTTAGCTGGGAAAGCTAAAGAAAATTAACCTGGGGAAAGATGAGGTCAAAGAGTTCCCTGGAATCGAGCAAATTTTAAATTATGGTCTTTATTTGTCATAAACATGATGAACTCAGATCTGGGTGGTTCAATTCTAACAAATAAAGATAATAGTGGGGAAAATGTCACCCACTGCACAAATAAGTAAGAATACACACTTTTCAGGTAAAAAAGAGTGTAAGTCTTTTCAATCACATGTTTTTAAGAGAAGTTATAACATCATCCAAAGGAACTAATTAATTGGATCATTAAAAATGTATTCATACCTATTATATACTAGTGTGTTGGGATCTGCTAAGAGTAGTCATTACTCTCTTCTTTGACTAGGCAATGTGATTAAGGTTTCAGGATGCTGAAAACAGAAAGAAAAAAACCCAGGATTTGCAGTGTTCCTTAACTTCCTATCAAAGACAATACAGGCAACATTAATACATTAACCACCCTGCTTCTAACTTTCTACAAAAGGTGAGATTTCTCTGAATGTTCCGCTAGTAATGGACTACCAAGATGTCTTGTTTTAAAGTGTAAACATACAAAGATTGATCCGCAGCTTGAATCCAAGCTTTAAGGGATAGCTAGGCAACTGTTTCAAATAGAAATGATAGGTGTATGATGAAATCCAGTCACAGCCTACCTACGTGTTTCATTCAGGACAGTAAGAAGCAAGGTTTTTTTGTTCTTTTGTTTTTTTACTCTGTGTACAAGTAAGCATGATTTCTAACCAAGAGGAGCTTGTAGGTTGAATGGTGCCCCCACACCTATATGTCCATGTTCCAAACTCCAGAATCTGTGAATGTGCTAATTTGGAAAAATGGTGTTTGCAGTTGTAGTTAAGGATCTTGAAATGAGATCATCCTGGATTTAGGATTAGCCCTAAATCCAATGACAGGTGAGAGATGGGCTATGCAAACAGTGGGCAGACCATATATAAATACAGAATTCTGACCTACAATTGGCAGCAACCAACTCAGGAAACCAACCTGTTTCCTACAGTAACCAGACCAGGAAACCATCCTGCTGTCTATAAGCCAGGCTTGTAGGAAGCCAGACCACTATCTCTAATAACAATTCTAGAAGCCAAACAAAAACTTCTGTAACAACTGGCCCCAAAAGACCAGTGTTTGCTGGTTTGCTGAATAACTGACAGCTTCCCTAATTTTTGTCACCACTTCTATCTTGGGATCAATCAGAGAAAGCCAAATATGCACACTTAGCCAATCGCATAGGATGCCTTGCTTCTAGTTAGCCCACTTACAGCTTCCCCACGCCAATTGCCTCTAATCAGGGTATACTTGAAGATTTCCTTTTTTTCCACTATAAAGCTTTCCTACTTTGCCAACCCACAAGTGATGGTGGCCGACTTCCTTGCCATAGCAAACTCTGAACAAATAATCTTTGCCTGTTCTCATATGGTTGGCCATTATTTGCACACAAGTGTTCTTACAGCAGAAAGGTAGAGGGAGATTTGAGATTCAGATGCACATTAAGAAGACCATAGGAGGCTCAAGACATGGAGCCCCAAGCCAAGGAACGAAACACCTGGAGCTACCAGAAGCTGAAGAGGCAAGGAAAATGAGACACTTTGAAAGAAACATGGTCATGAGAACACCTAGATTTGGGACTTCTGCTTCCATAACTACGAGAGAATACATTTTTGTCGCTTTTAGCTATCCAGTTTGTGGTAATTTGTTATGGCAGCCTTAGGAAATTAATATAAGCTTTTAACAAGGAAATGTGCAATATTACATTTACTTTTCTTGAGGGACCCATGAATTAATGTAAATGTCTTAAAAACAACTGTTCGTTTTTCAGAATTTCATTTGTTTTCATAAGAAGATTAAAGATCTATACAGTGATAGAAGAACTTTTAGGGATTCCCCCAAAGTTTCCTTTAATAGCCAGGCACTATCTCTGCCCTCAGAATGCTCTACGTCTCTATGAAGGCGATAGACACACAGTAAAATAATTAAAATGTAGAGGTATAGTAGTTGCTCTCTTAGTCTACTTACACTAAAAACTCTAACCAATTAACTCATTCTATTTCCTTTATAAATCATAAACTGCTAATTCCCACATCATGCTGATTAGGAAACTACTCTCCTGTGAATCTGTCTACTTCTGCTCCTATCAGTACAATCTGACAGTGAGTTACCTGTGTTTGTTCCCAAACCTGTTTATGCCAGTTGTACTTGTTATTCTGCTTTCATAATTTAGTAATATGTAAAGCGATGAAATAGTGTGGAAATAAATTTCATTGTTTCTTTAAAATCTAATGTTTAATATTCTGGAAAGACCCCCAAACTGTGAGCTGTTTGAATGTGTGAGATCACAATAAAAGATTATAAAGGAGAAATCTGCACTCAGATAGCTCTGCAAGTGCCTTTATTTTCCTCTTAAAGGAATAAAATCTTAGGAAATCTTTGCTGATGGTTTAGAGGTGTAGTTTATGCAAGAAATGCAACACAAAACTCTAATCAGCAGAACTTGTGCAAAGAAAACGCCATGGCTTTCTCAGATTGGCAACAGAGCATATAGTTGTTTTAGGTTAAAACAAAATGTTTAAGATATTTATGTTATATTTCTATCACGACTCTCGGGTTAAACTGACCAAAACACATAAAACAAAAACAAAAAGCAAACCAAAAATAGCTTTGGGGTGCCTGGGTGGTTCAGTGGGTTAAGTATCCAACTTCATCTCAGATCATGTAGCTCAGGTGGAGATCTCAGGATTGGTGAGTTAGAGCCCCACATTGAACTCAGCTTGGAGCCTGCTTGGGATTGTCGGTCTCCCTCTTTCTCTGCCCCTCCCCCCACTTGCATGTGCTCTTTGTCTCTCTCTCTCTCTCTCTCTCAAAATAAATAAACTTTTTAAAAAAGCTTTATTTAGAGAAAAGTCATATACTATCAAGTTCATTCTTATAAAGTTTACACTTCAGAGCACCTAGGTGGCTCAGTAGGTTGAGTATCTGACTTCGGCTTAGGTCATGATCTCACGGTTCATGGGTTCAAGCCCTGAGTCAGGCTCTGTGCTAACAGCTCAGGGCTTGGAGCCAGTTTTGGATTCTCTGTCTCCCTCTCTCTCTCTCTCTCTTTCTGCCCCTCCCCTGCCCACTCTCTGTCTCACTCAAAAATAAACAAATATTAAAAATATTTAAAAAATAAAAAAATATGAATAATACCTTCAATGTTTAATTGACTTTTTCAATTTATTAGTAGGTTATGGGTCCAGAGTACATCAATGAGAGGGCTTCTTCTGTGTGAACAAAATGCTAAGGAAGAAGCAATTAATTCTGTCTGGTGAGAGGATGGGGACTCAAGGAAAGTTATGATTGGTTTTAAAGATCTTAAATAAGCAGCAAATAAATAAGTGTCAAAAGAGAAGGGTGTTCTAAGTAAAAGGAATAGCAAATGTAAAGGATAAAAATCTTGTAGTTCATCCAAGGAACAGCCTTTAGTTTAAATGGCTTGGGAATAAGGCATTTGTTTTTTCAAACCTAATTATGCATCTGAATCATCTGTACACATTAAAAGAAAACAAATAGCAGGGAAAAACAAGCCCAGACTTGACTCCCAGAGATTCTGATTTAAATGTATATGGAGTGGAGTCCCTAGATTTATTTACTTTTTTTGTAGGTTCTACTTGTAGTTCTGAGGTGCAGCCAGGATTAAGAACCACCCGAGTGGGGTAAACCGGGATGAGAGAAGAGAGAGTTAGGAGATGAGGCTAGGTAGTAGTCTAGGAACAACTGGTGAAAGGAAATAGTATGTAAATACAACAAGATGACAAACTATCTCTTTCCTGGTAGCTTCCCTATTTTGAAACATTAAAAACAATTTTTAACGTTTATTTATTTTTGAGAGAGAAACAGAGCACGAGCAGGGGAGGGGCGGAGAGAGAGAGGGAGACACAGAATCTGAAGCAGGCTCCAGGCTCTGAGTTGTCAGCACAGAGCCTGATGCAGGGAACTCGACTCTCCAACCTTCCAAGGGGGAGAGCATGACCTGAGCCCAAGTCGGCTGCTTAACCGACTGAGCCACCCACACGCCCCTGAAATATTTTTAAACTTTTGACTGCCACTACTGTTTCAGGAAAAGAAAATGAATTCCCACCACTGTCTATAAAAACAGGGATAAACGTTTTAAACCAGCTTTGTAACTCAAAGATTTCTATTTTACTTAAGGTAATACTTAACATAAAACTCAGAGAGCAGAGTGCACCTTCTGATCAAGTGTACCATCTACCACTCAGGGTTTTTAACAAATGTCCAACAAAAATCATGAAAATACAAATTTGGACAGAACACCTGCCAGGGATACTAAACAGCAAGTTCCTGTTCTGGGCTGGTGATCCCATCACCTAGTTAAATAGAAGGGAGGCACTTGCCCACTTCCAAATGCTCTTCTAAACTCCCAGATATGTAAGGCTCTCTCTTTCAGGTTAAATTTCTTCAGCATTTATCATCTAAGCAACAATGAAGACAAAAGGGACCTCTCCTTCCATCATAACCAGCTCCACAGGAAGCACCCTTTCTCCTACTCCGTGAAGGTCGGATTGACTCTCCCTTTACCATAGCATCTGCCTTCCATGTAGCAGCTGTTCAATATTTTTAAATGATTGTTACCCTCTTCGAGGTTAGATAAGGGATGCTAATTTATTGCATTTCTAAGAGTCACTGCCTTCTAATGTTCTACTAGGGGCTCATATTTTTAAACGGGCATACAAAAAAGTCAGTACAAGGGGCTGTATGGAGTTTTGGTCCCGTCAGCAAGTAAGGCGGAATCAGCAAAAAGGCAAAGGAAGGTTCAACCAAGTTATTTCCGAGAACAAACAACACACTGTAAAAAACAACAGCAAGCGGCCGCCTGGGTGGCTCCGTGGGATAAGCATCTGACCTTGGCTCAGGTCTTGCTCTCCGGGTTGGTGAGTTCCAGCCCAGATCAAGCCCTCCGCTGTTAGCCCAGAGCCCGCCTTGGATCCTGTTCCGCGCCCCCCCCCCCTCCTTCTGCCCCTCCCCTGCTGGCACATTGTCTCTCAAAAATAAACAAACATTAAAAAAAAAAAAGCAAGAACAACAAACCAAATCCCCGCCCCAAGAAGGCCTATTACTTGAACCATAGGAGGTTCTCAGGGTTGGGCTCTAGGAACGAAACCAAAACTCTGCTCACACAGCTGGTCCGGGACTGCTTGGGCGGGAGGGGGGGTGCCGATTTGGGGAAGCCCACTCCCGGAGACGGAATCCGTTCACAGAACGGCGTCTGCGATTGGTTCCCCACGACGTTCTCCCGCCTTACCCCGCACAGGGGCCAGCCCGCCAGCCCGCCCCTTCGCGGACCCTCCTCCTCCCCGCCGCCCCGCTCCCCTCACGGGCCTTCAAATCGACCAGCCGCCCCGCTCCCCTCACGGGTCCGGCCTCCCGCCGGCCAGCTCCTCGCACGGGCCCCCCAGTCTGGCTGCCCGCCCGCTCCCCCTCACGGCCCGCCGCCCTGGCCCCCGCCCGCTGACCCGCCTGGCTCCGGCCAAAGGGCCCCGGTTCCTGTTTCTCTTGCCTAGACAGGGCGGCGGAGGACGGCCTCGACGGGCCGCGCTGACCCGGAACTACTGAGGTGGCCGCGGGGGCCGGCTCTCGGCTCTTCCCGGACTTTCCCCGCGCCGGGGCTCGGCCCGCCTGGCCCCTCGGTGCCCAGCCCTCTCCCTCGAACTCGCTCGTGCCCCCGTGCCGCTCGCCGGCCTGGCCGGGCCCGGGCCTCTGCAACAGCGGGACCCCCCGGCCGTCGAGTCCACTCAAAGCCGGCACGCCACCCCGCGGCTGGTAGGCAGTGAGGTGGCTGAGGTGGGGCGGGCGCCGCAGTGGGCGGGGCCGCGGGGCGGGGCTTAGGATTCCAGGTGCCCAGCTCGCGGCTTCCGGGTTCCGTGCAGGCTCGGGGCTGGGGTGGTGGCGGTGGCTGCCGGGCGCTTCCGAGCTCGCAGCAGACTGGGAGTATAGGTCTAAGCGGAGCGTGGGCAGGCGGCACGGGGAAAACTGCCTACGGTGCACGTCCGTATGTCAGGAAGTGCCAAGGGGGCGGGGAAGAGGCGGTGGTGGAGCTCGGGCAGGTGGAGACCGAGCGTGGGACCGGGCCGGGACAGACGCTTTTTGCGGCATTTCCCAAGGCAGAGGGGAAGGAGGCCGTCACCCTCCTAGCTTCTCTCAATGTTTTTCAAAACTGGCGAGGTGAACTTCAGCGGGAGCCCAGTACGGTATGGAGTGGAGGTTGGGAGCGGCCCCTGAAGAGAAAGCGGAGGCCTTGGGGTGGGAGTGCTGGGGCTGGAGGGGTGAAGATCCACTCTGGGCGGGGCCTGGGCCCTGAGTAAGCAAGAGGGTAGGCAGCGCGTCTGATCCAAATCGTGGTAGTCTTTGTGCCCATTGCCCTACTTGGAGTGCTTTGTAAATCCTGGATCGTCTCAGCTTTTATCCCCTTAAAAGCGTGAATTTTAGTGCAGCTCCATTTAATCTGTTGAACCTAAGGCCCCAATGTGTCATATGAAGAGGTGTGACCTAATATGCCAGTCACATCAAGATTAATGATGTATATAACATAAACTGACACCCTGTAATTAAAAAACAAGACTTCATCTAGGTCAACAAGTAATTCCCTACTTAAAACTTGCTGTGTGCAAACACACACACACACACACACACACACACACACAGAGGAACTGTAGTCCTGCTGAAAAGATGTACAAATACTTTCACAAAACAAATTAAAAGATGGTTCTCCTCTCATGGTTCACGTAGGACAGATAGTGGACTGGCTTTAATGGGAGAAGTCTAGATTTACTATTTTACTACCTTTTTAGATCCGTGAACCTTCTTTTTTTTTTTTTTTTTTTTTGATGTAGGCACAAATTTCTGTTGTAACTGTAAGAAGATTGATATAATTTTGCATTCTTAGGCTAATTTTTCTTTATAGGTGATTTCTTAGGAGGCACAGAAGTGTTTGAAGGGCTGCGTACCCTATTGAAGGATGGCAGAAGCGGTGTTGATTGATTTATTTGGTTTGAAATTTAACTCTCAGAAAAACAGTCACCAGGTATTACTGAAGACACTGAATGCTGTCCGATACCATCATGCTGCCAAGGCCAAGTTTCTTTGCATAATGTGTTGTAATAGCATCAGCTGTGAAAGGGATGGGGAACATAACTTTGAATTGGAAGCAAGCAATGGATTATCAACTCTCTTGAGAGAGTTTGAGACTGTTAGCCATCCTAGTATGGCTGCCTCTTTGTATACCATTAAACAAAAAATTGATGAAAAAAACTTGAGCAGCATTAAGGTAATTGTACCCAAGCACCGGAAGACATTGCTGAAAGCTTTTATTGATCAACTCTTCACCAACGTTTACAATTTTGAGTTTGAAGATTTACAGGTGACTTTGAGGGGAGGTCTTGTGAAACAGTCCACTGAAATAAACATGATCACAGATCAAGAACAAGAAGCAATCCAGAATGAAATAAAAACATATTTGAGAAGTCTGCCAGCTCTGAAAGGAGAATTAACCATTATCACATCTCCATTAATCTCAGGTATATTAAACACTGTGTTGTTCTTACTGTATACATGAAAAAAAACAGTCTTTCTTTAGAGGCTGGTCACCTTTTTCCCCTTCCTCTCTTGTAGACTGTAGGGTTTATAAGCTCATTGGCATCAGTTGCAACATGGGAGTATCAGGGATGGCCTTGTAGTGTCAGCAGTGTCGAGGGACAGTCCCTTCAGAGCCACCCTAAATAAATAAATTTGCTTTGTGCAAATTCAGCTTTAAGACAAATCCCCCAGGCTTCCTTTAAAATGAGATTTATGACCCTAAGCATCTCCTATTTAGAAATTCTGGAACCTTAAGTCATTGGCGTTTAGACAGAAGAATGAAATTGAAGAGTCCATCTTACTCTTGGTTAAATGATACTTACTGTGAGCTGTATGCTATGAGGAATACCAAAGACAAATGGGACAGAAGATACCCTTTGAAACGCAATAGTCCCATGGGGAAGGTAGAGCAAACACAAATCGTGTATAACAAGAATACATGGAGGTACACAGTGCTGTAGAAATTGGAAGCCAGAAAAACATGCAGCTTGAGGTGATCAGGGAAAGTCTTACTGTGAGACTGGGTTGGTAATGCTCTATAGTCTTTGTATAGCATATTTTTAATCTTCACTACTTCTATTCGATAGATATATTCTTGCATGGATTTACTACAAGGACAGGTGGAATATCTTACATACCAACTCTTAGCTCATTCAATCTCTTCAGTAGTTCCAAACGGAGGGATCCCAAGGTTGTTGTCCAAGAAAATCTGCGTAGGTTGGGGAATGCTGCAGGATTTGATGTGGAGAAATTTTACCAAATAAAGGTAAAGTTTTGTTTCATGTTTTAGAAGATGCAAAGTATATTCTTAACTCTGCTAATGACTTCATGGACTTTAATCAAGCTGTTTAACTTCTGCATCTGGTGTTTTACTGAAAATGTTAGGATAATGCTTATGGTTGTTTTTCTTAGATCTGTGCTCTATAGCTTAAATATCAATTCTGTGATAGATTTCACCTGAAGCTACTCATGTCTAAAAGTACTTTTAACTCTCAGGGTATGGTATCACGGCCCTTTTTGATTCAGAAGGAAGATTCCAGAATGATGGGAGAAAAGGGCTATTATTTTCTAAATCAACATTAGGAGGAACTAGGGTCACAATGGACGCCTTGTTCCTTACAGAATGCTAGGTTTATTTGAATCAGGAAAAGTAAAAATACCATTGATTTGGTAATTAACTTCTTTCCTTAAATAATACTCTTTGGAAAGTGCTGCAAGTAGAGATTTACTCATCTCTAGTAGGAGATGTTTGTGATGTACAGTATTAAATTTTTAAGTGTTAAAGTGTGTTTTCCTTTGACTAAAATATGCAGAGATTATAATACCAAAAGTTAAGTGATAAGTAAATTTGGTATTTTACCACACAGAAGTGATATACTTAATGCTTGCTGGTAATATTAAACTGATTGTTTAATTTTGTACACAAAAAGAGTATTTTCAGAAAAGCTTATGGTATGAGAAATCCTCCTTTCAAAATATTTTTATCACACATCTTTGGTATTAGACTGATCATGCCAATGACGTCTGGATTATGGGAAGGAAGGAGCCTGAATCTTACGATGGAATCACCACAAATCAGAGGGGAGTCACAATAGCAGCTCTTGGTGCTGACTGTATACCAATAGTTTTTGCTGATCCTGTCAAAAAAGCATGTGGGGTTGCTCACTCTGGTAAGTATCCTTAATAAAGCATTTAAAGTTTTACCAATTTTGTAGTATAGGCAAAATTATAATTTCTTTACGGTGTGCATTACAAGACAGTTAATTACATGGTATTAAGTATAAAGGGGTAGAACCAGCATACTCTTATTATAGGAGCAGGTGGGGGCAGTACCTAAGTCAAATTATATGAATCAGAGTAGAATTCCCAAAGGAAGCAGTAACCAGGCTGATTTCTGAGGAATTTGCAAGACCTGATTAGGTACCAATGTTTCTCAGCAGGGGTGCCAAAATGTTAACATTTTGGGCAAGATAATCTTATATTGCAGTTTGCTTGGCTTCCAAAATTCTTAATGCCAGTAGCACCCCCCCCCCAGTTGTTGTAAGAAAAGCAGCAACAAAAAGAAAGCCTTCATGCTTTTCAGAACATTCCAAAGGGAGTGGTACTGCCTCTGGTTGAGAACCCTTGAAGTCCGGTCAATGGGGAATAGGAAGGTTAAGCATGTTGCAGAAAGGTATTCATGAAGGGGGCGGTACAACAGCATGTGTAAAAGGTATGGAGGTAAGAAAAAGCAAGATATGTTTGGAAAAAGTCGTTTAGTTTAATACGTTATAGTCTAGTGCCTTTATTATCTAAAGATAAGAACAAAGGATTTTTAGATGCTGTGTTAAGGTTATGGAATTTTGTTTTCTAAAGGTATTTTAAAATGCTATTTAAATTATCCTGTGGTTACTACTCTATGTGAAATAAGGGATGATCTTTCAGATTTCCTTCTGCTTGTAAATCTAGGACTACTTTGCTTTTTAGACAAAAGATAAATAAGAAAATGGCATATTTTTCTTTTGATCTAGCTAGAGTTATGGGATTGGATGACTAGAAGTCAAATTTTGATTTGCCATTATCAAAATGTTATTTAACGTTTGAGTCTTAGTTCCTGGTTGTAAAAAAATCTTATTTGTTACTTCTTAGGTAAAGCTGTCAAAATGAAACACTCTTGAACAAAGTCAGAGGTCTGACACTCTCTGATTTCAAAACTTATTATAAAGCCACAGTAATCAAAACAGTATGGTACTGGCATAAGACAGACATATCGACCAATGGAACAGAACAGAGGTCCCAGAAATAAACCCTTGCATATGGTCAAAAGATTTTTAACAAGGTGCCTAGACTATACAATGGGGAAAGGATAGTCTCTTCAACAAATAGTGCTGAGAAAACTGGATATTCACCTAGAAAAGAATGATATTAGACCCTTATCTCACATCGTATATAAAAATTAACTCAAATTGGGTTAAAGACCTACATGTAAGACCTAAATCTATAAAATGCATCAAAGAAAACAGTGTAAATCCTTATGAACTTGGATGAGGCAGTGGTTTTATAGATGTGATACCGAAAGCACAAGGAACAGAAGTATAAATAGATAAATTGGATTTCAGCAGAATTACAAACTGAGCATCAACACAGTTAAAAGGCAACCCATAGAATGGGAGAAAATATTTGCAATTCACATATCCGAAAAGGGATTCATGTCCAGAATGTATAAAGAACTCCTATAATTCAACAACAAAAAAACAACCCAGAAAAATAGGCAAAGGACTTGACTAGACATTTCTCCAAATATGATAAGCAAATGGCCAACAAGCATGTGAAATATGCTTAATGTCACTAATAATTAGGGAAATGCAAATCAAAACTACGATGAGATACCACCTCACACTCATTAGGAAAGCTAATATTAAAAACAAACGAAAATAACAAATTTTGGTAAGGATGTGGAGAAACTGGAACCCTGATGTACTATTGGTGGGAATAGTGGGAATGTAAAATGGTGCAGCTGCTATAGAAAATAATATGATGGTTCCTCAGAAATTTTTAAATAGAATTACCATATGATCCAGCAATTCTACTTCTAGGTAGAATCCTGGTATCCAGTACTTCTGGGTATATCCAAAAGAATTGAAAGCAGGACCTTGACAAGATACTTGCACACCCATACTCATGGCAGAATGATTCACAATGGCAAAGAGGTGGAAGCAATCCAAGAGTCCACAGATGGATGAATAGATAAACACAATGTGATATATACAGACAATGGAATATTATTTAGCATTAAAAAGGAAGGAAATCCTGACACCTGAATGAGGGGTTTGAGGACATTATGCTAAGTGTAATAAGTCAGTCACAAAGAGACACTTTTAAGATTCCACTTACATGGCTTATCTATAGTCGGCAAATTCATAGAAACAGAAAGTAGAATGGTGGGTACCAGGGCGAGGGGAAAGTGGTGAGGGGGAGTTGTTATTTAATGGGTATAGAGTTTCAGTTTTGCAAGATGAACGTATTTAACACTACTGAAGTATACACTTAAAAAGAGTTAAAATGGTAAATTTTATTTTACATATTTTTTCCCACAATTTAAAAAAATTTGAAAAAAGTGAAGGAGAGAGAATACTAACAAGTTATATATAATCCCAGTGGAAACTGAAGCTGTAGAATATTTTTAAAGAAAGTGGAAGGGACCTCCCATTAAATATGTTTTCTATGTCAGGTGCTTTGCATAACATACCTTATTTAAAAACCAGTATTTTAGTTAATTGATTATTTAGCTTAATTAATTTTGTGATTTATTTGCTGTTTCTGGACTTTGAAAAATACACAAACTGTTCATTTTTAAGTTAGATATAAATTAAGGTACAATGTTACATTTTAACTTCCCTTATCTTTTTTTCTTCCTATTTACCAGGTTGGAGAGGTACTTTGTTAGGTGTTGCTATGGCTACAGTGCATGCTCTGATCACAGAATACAGCTGTAGTTTGGAAGACATTATTGTTGTACTGGGACCTTCAGTAGGACCTTGCTGTTTTACTCTGCCAAGGGAATCAGCAAAGGGATTTCATAATCTTGATCCTGAATGTGTACGGTTATTTGATTCACCAAATCCCTATGTTGACATTCGTAAAGCCACTAGGTAGGTTTGACTTCATTACAGAACTGCAAGTTTGGTTATTGCTTATTGTTTCTTTCTCTCTCTCTTTTTTTTTTTTAATGTACAGTCTCTATGGCATGAGTGCTTCAGTGTTATTTTATTTTATTTTATTTTTAAATATTTATTTATTTTTGAGAGAGAGAGAGAGAGAGACAGAATGCACAAACGGGGGAAGGCCAGAGAGAGGAGGACATTGGGTTCTGTGCTGAGAGTAGTGAGCCCAGTGTGGGGCTCAAACTCATGAACCATGAGATCATGACCTGAGCCCAAGTCGGATGCTCAACTGACTGAACCACCCAGCTACCCCTGTTTCTAAAATGAAAAGTACTTTAGGGGCGCCTGGGTGGCTTGGTCGGTTAAGCGGCCGACTTCGGCTCAGGTCATGATCTCACGGTCCGTGAGTTCGAGCCCCGCGTCAGGCTCTGTGCTGACAGCTCAGAGCCTGGAGCCTGTTTCAGATTCTGTGTCTCCCTCTCTCTCTGCCCCTCCCCTGTTCATGCTCTGTCTCTCTCTGTCTCAAAAATAAATAAACATTAAAAAAATTTTTTTTAAATGAAAAGTACTTTAGACAATTAGTAACTCCAAGAAAAATTCAGGTGGCAGGTATTTAAGTAGCTGACACACACATATATATAAAAACTTATTTTAATTATGAAATACATTGTCATTTAAGTTTGAATAATGAAATTTTCCTGTCTGGTACCTCTTACTGATTTACAAGTGAAAGAGGATATATTTACCATGTAGTTTTGAGAGACCTACTTAGACTTCATGTAGAAAAGTTGCCATGTACTTAATAGACATTCCTCAGCTAAAATGTCCTAAATACAATAAACTATCAGAAAGCTGATATTTTAAAATTATTTTATTCTATAACTAGAGGAATATATTTCTTAGAAAAAATGTTAGATAATATAAGCACATAGTCACTTTCAAGGTTTTTATGGCCCCTTACAATTTTGAGTTACAAAGTGTTGCTGTTAATAGCCATTATCATTCCTATAAAGGAAAATTGTCTGATTTGAATTGTGTTTCTGTTCCAGCCAACAAAACCTTGCTGAGATTCTGCTTCACTTAGCACATAAGTAGAAAGGATTGAAATTGATTCTTAAATGTGACTTGTGGAATTAGTGTCACTAATTTATAGTCATATTTCATATCATAAAGTGTTTATGAAGAAACAACTTCTCTGTGAAAAATCTGGTTAAGAGGAGGACAGGAGAAGGGAGGGCCAAATGACTAAAAAGCATGTTCTGAATCAAATGAATCTTGTCTGCCAATACCCTGGTAACTTTAGAAGTTTCTTCTGAATAAGTACTTGATTTTGATTATAAAATTCCCAGGTCATGTCTGCAGAACAATATGGAAGGTTTTACAGTTTATATATGAATTTAAGTGATTAATGGTGATAAAATCTATCATTTCCTGGACTTGTTCATGTTTTGTGTCTGAAAATCAACTTGCCTGGTTTTAAGCAGATCTTTCCCAGAATTCTTTTATACCAATATCCAATACACACACACACACACACACACACACACACACACATTCCTGCTTTGTCTATTGGTGAAATAAACTCTTGCTATCTTTTAAAAAATCTTTATCCCAAGGATTCTTCTAGAACGGGGAGGAATTCTACCACAGAATATTCAGGACCTGAACCAAGATCTCAACATCTGTACATCCTGCCATCCTGACAAGTTTTTTTCCCACGTCCGAGATGGCCTTAATTTTGGTACACAGATTGGCTTCATATCAATTAGAGAATGAGGTACAGTAGGTTCTCTCTCGTCTTTCCCTTCTCTCCTTCTTCCTCTTTCCACCTTTCCCTCCCCTCATTTTTAAAAATAATTAATCATATTTAACTTTACCCCTTTATTCTTGTAGGAAGAATTAAGTTTCTACTTTTTATTGAAGCAATAGAGGTAGAAAAGTTAATTTTTAGTGACATGCTATAATATAAAGAATAGCCACTCCTTTTCCTAGTTAATGAAGAATAATCAGTCTAGCATATAAGTATAAAATTAAATCATTTATTCTTTTTAAAAAATCCGGTATGAATACCATTTATCTTCTTTGTACTTCATATCAGTATACTTCATATCATAACATCCTCGTACCTTTCTTTTTTTTATTCTTTTGATTTTTGAGAAGAAATCTTTGCATAAAGATTCTAAATTCTAGAATAATAAAAAATCCTCACATACACAAACTGACTTGGTTTTCAGCTAGATTTCCAACTGATTATAGCAGGAATTTGCTAGTTTTCTTTAAAGGATAAATAATAAATAGACTTTGTAGTATGTGCAGTCTCTGTCTCTACTCAGCTTTGCCATTGTACAGCAAAAGCAGACAGGAAAGACACAGAAACAAAAGAGTACGACTGTATTTCAATAAAACTGTCTTTATGAAAAAAAAAACAGGTGAGGCGCCAGGCAGGTTTAGCCCACAGGCTATAATTTGCTGATACCTGATCTATAGTCACAGAGCGAGACAGAGTATAATTTAATTAAGTTAGTATTTATTTCAGATAATTTTCTCAGAGTTATAAAAAAAATTTCATGACAGCGATTTAGTGCTGACCCTTTAGCACATATCTAATTTTCCTTAAGTTTACTTTTAACTGAATTAATATTATTTTTAATCTTCACAATGTCTTTAACTCTTTAATATACAAAAGACTTTAGCATACTTAGTGATTTTTACCTTGATATTATAATAGCATTAGTAAGGGTCTCTTATTTGATTTCAATGTATTTTTACAGATATTGACTGGATTTTTACACAACTGTTTCCTGCCTCCTCCTAAACCAACGACAAGAGACAAATTTAGCTGTTTGATTTACTTAAAACCAAAAGGATTATAATGGATAATTCATCTTAGGTATATTTTTCACTATTATCCAAAACCAAATGATTTTTATTTGATTCTAACAAAATCTAGATGAGGATTATTCGTAAAGTGTGGTCTATTTTCTGTGTTGCATGAATCAGGAATAGGTCTGTTCATTTCAGTATTTATTGGGTACCCTCTTTGTCAGGCATTGGTGAAGCATAGGTGAGTCAAAATAAGTAATAATTTTTCCCCTTGAGTCTAATGCAATGGAGGAGATAAACACTTATAATACTTAAATTTAATTTTGATAGCCGTGGAAGAGTACTGAAGAAGATAGGATTAATTCTCTCTGGAAGGCAGGATAGGGAAAGTGCTATATAGAAAATGATATATCACATGGGCCCAAAAGATGTACAGGCTTTTGACAAATGAAGAACAACCATAACAGGTAGAGGGAACACCATGAACTAGGGCATGAAATTGAGTGTGTAACATGTTCTAGAGAGAGAAGTGTGTAGGCAGGAGTTACTGGAAAAACAGGTTGGAAAGAGATTAGTTAAGGTCTCACATGCCATGTCAGAGAGTTTAGAGTTGATTTTTCAGTTAAAGAGTAGGCATAAAAAGTAGGGGAGTGTTTTTATTTTCTCGACATCTGTAACAGGATGGATTTAAATTGCAAGAGACCAGGCCAGAGAGAATTAGTTAAGAGGCAAAATACTTTAAAAAAGAAATAATGAAGCCTAAATGAAGACCATGGAAATTAAGATGGAGGAGAATAGATGGCGAGACGTTTCAGATATAGAATCAGTAGATCCTCTTAATAGATAATGAAGCGGACAGGTGAGGAAGAGTGGGGAAGTCATTGATGACTCCACGATTTCTGCTTGGTTGACTACCAAGAGTGGCAACAAGAGGAAGAAAGAAGTTTGGGAAAAGGGAGAAGGATAATGAGTTTGACACGCAGACTAAAGTGTATCCAGATGGAAATATTTGGTCAATGACTAGAAATACAGCCCTGTCACATTGGTGGGAGCTGGGAGAAAGATAGAGCTTTAGAAGTTGGCTATGCAGAAATGAGGCCTGAGGCCATTGGAGTAGACTGAATCATCTAGGCAGAATTACAGGATGAGTGAAAAGGAGGTTTGAGGGTGAAACTTCATGCAACACCTGGGTTTGAAGAACCAAGAAGCTGAACCATTAAAAAAAAAAAGATTAATAATTAGAAATAAGGGAAGAAAACCAGAGTATTCCCATTTTGAAGAAAGAAGCCAGTGTGGATGTGAGAGGAACTCAGAATGAGACACAGCATACAAGAAATTTTCAGAGATGGAATAAAATGAGAACTGAGAAGAAACCAGTGGATTAACCATATTGAAGCTGTTCTATAGGCAATGGTGGCAGAGTCGGATTTCAAGACACGGCGAAAGAGGATGCGTAGGTGTCCACTCTTCTTTGATAGTATTTACTAGAGAAGAGAAAGCACTGGGGGCTGTGTATCTCAAAGGAAGGGGTATTTTTTTTTCTTTTGATCAGGAGTTTTAAATATATTTGTAGGCTGAAGAGAGGAGTCAAGCTATGTGTACGTGGGGCAAAATGGTATATATGGCGTGTATTTTTAAAGTGAGTAGTTCATTGCATCTTCAACTTTTTTATTTTATTCATATGTGTCTTATATGAACAGGTAGTAGAATAATAGAAAATTACATTTGTTGGGTATTTACAAAGGGCTTTTATATACATTACCTCATTTTATCTTGACAGCTATTCTGAAATACATAGGCCAGTTGTTATTCTTTTTATTCAGATGAGGAAACTTAAGTCTCATTGAGGTTTAAAATCATATACTTTGTGATAAAGCAGGACTTGAACCCACATCTTAGGACTTCAAATCTCATTTTAGATTTTACAGTTAATCAAAGCTATCTAAGTTAAAATTTTATTTTCAACGTTCTGTTAATATCATCCATTCATACATTCAGTCAAAATTTTGTTGAGGTACTAGGATAGGTTAAAAAAAATACACTTGTAGCCTTTAGGAGGTTTAATATCTACTGAAAGGTGGCAGTCAATAAACCAGCAATTGCAATACTGTGATATGTGTTGTTAAGCCGTCACAACCTGATACCTTGTTCAGTTGAATTCTTCTATGCAACTCGTAAGACAGTGTAAAATTTAAATACCTCGTCTCTTCCAGTTCAGGGAAGGCATTAAACATAGGACAACAATTTCAAACTCAGGAAAAATACTTTTGTTTAATGATAACAATGAAGATTAAGAATAATTTCACACATTAAGAAAGGTTGATCATTTTCCAGTTCTTCACTATGCATTATTTTGTTTGAAGTTTATAAATTTACAAGAGGATTAGGTGACCATATTTCACTTTATGTACCAAAATATTCTAAAACAAAATAATATTATATTTGACTATGACTTTGGATTATCTGTTCCAAAGTATTTTTTTTTTAATTTTTTTTCAACGTTTATTTATTTTTGGGACAGAGAGAGACAGAGCATGAACGGGGGAGAGGCAGAGAGAGAGGGAGACACAGAATCGGAAACAGGCTCCAGGCTCCGAGCCATCAGCCCAGAGCCTGACGCGGGGCTCGAACTCACGGACCGTGAGATCGTGACCTGGCTGAAGTCGGACGCTCAACCGACTGCGCCACCCAGGCGCCCCTGTTCCAAAGTATTTAATGAAAAGTCTCCTTGCTGTTTTACTGAGTGAAAAAGTTTTGATTAACTCAGACACAGAATGACTAGGTTGTTAAATAATTGTGTCTTACTGTTTCTATAAGATCTTTGTCACTCTCAAGCATTTATATATAGGTTTCTGGTACTTTGAGGGTAAAACCACAATGATGATTTTTATTTTTAATAAGTTTAGTTTTCAATCTAAGCTCTGCTACTAATTGCACATATGAAATACTGGTTGTCATTTTATTAAGAAGAGGAATCACGTTTGTAAATCAGATGAGAGTTCATGACATGATTTTTTGGAGGTACTAAGTATCAAACTAAACTTTGTCTAACTGTAGTTTTAAATTGTGAATAGTAATATAGTGACCAAATAAATGTGCTGTACTCCAGTGCTTTATGAAACAAATGAAAAAGTGATCTTTCCACTAGGAGGCAGTATTTCTACAAGTAGCTTTGCTCTTTTCCTTGGTATAAAGTTGAACCAATCTTACTCTGTATTTATTTGTACCAGGAAAGAAAAAAAAAAAAAAAGGTGCTTTTAAAGTTAATGAACGTATTGCTCTTACTTTATATATGCACCATCTTGTAGTTCAAGTCTATAAAAGCATTTAGGAACCCTCACCCACCTGGATCTATCTCACTTCTACAGAATCTCCAGTAATTCCTTTTCTGTAAGTAGAATTTTGGGGGAGAAATTCAGAGAAGCTTATTCTATGACACATGACAAAAACATAACACCCATGGATTCAAAAGCTGGAGGATAAGATGTCAATTACATGTGAATTATATCATTTTATATTTCAAAGTAGATTTAATAATTGTTTTTACTTGGTTGTATTAAAGTTATACTTACAATATATCCATCCTACTTTTTTTTTTTAATAGAGAGCAAGAACGGGGGAGAGGGGCAGAGGGAGAGAAAGAGAGAGAGAATCTTAAGCAGGGTTCACACTCAGTCTGACATGGGGCTTGATCCCACAACCCTGGGATCATGACCTGAGCCATATCACGAGCCGGACGCTCAACCAACTAAGCAACCCCGGTGTCCCAACATCCTATTTGTTATGTGAACTCTTAGATGCCACCAATCTATGGAAGTCTAGCACTTTCAAGAAAGCACTGCTCAGTTATCTATGTGTTTGTGTGTGTGTGTGTGTGTGTGTGTGTGTGTGTGTGTGTGTGTATCTGAGTGTTTGTGCTAAATGGCAAGCAAGAAATGTGTATGTATTATATATAGCCTGTTTGCCCTAAATAATGTAAATTCACACACAACATATTGGATGCAGTGGAATTATGGATTTCTTTTTATAAAGTTTTTGTAACTTGTGCAGTAAAGAATGGGAATCATAGTTTATATGCTTACTGTATGTGTTTATGTGAACTGTGGTCTAGAGCACATGTGTTTCCATTGTAGGCAATGTTTTTAAACTTGTGATATCAGAGATGGGGCGGCTGCTACAAGTAATGAGTTAGTCTATGCTAGCTATTTGCTTAGTGAAGGAAATAGAGTCTGTCATTATGACTTTTTCCAGATTAACACATTTAGTTTGGACTCATGATGATCACGTATCAATTGTGTAGAGACAAACTTTTCATACTCTCCTTAAATAGATTTTCTTTCTAGAGAAATAAATGCTTACATCGTATTTCCTGTGTCCTTGTGCCAAGTGCCTGTGGTAAACTATGTCCCTTCTAAATCTGGAGCAGGCTTTTTGTTTTATTTAATTCTCAGAAGGCTGGGGTGTCCAGTTACTGTATTTTATTAAATAATTAAAGCTTCCAGCAGACTCTTTAGCTCAAAATGTCACATTCCTTTCTAACAACAACAAAAAGAGAGTACTCATTTAATGAGAAACATTTGTGGAAAATAGATGTGTTCATGACAATTGAGTTTTCAGTTTTTAATATCCTCCATTTTCTTTTCTCTCTTTTTTTTTTTTTAATGTTTATCTCTTTATTTTGAGAGCAAGAGAGAGGGAAAGAGAATTCCAAGCAGGCTGCATTCCATCAGCACAGAGCCAGATGTGGGGCTTGATCTCACAAACCGTGAGATCATGACCCAACCCAAAATCAAGAGCTGGACCCTCAACCAACTGAACCACCTAGGTGCCCCTATCCTCCATTTTCTTAATTCCTAGTTTTGCATTATACATTGCTTCAATTTACATATTATCAGTACTTCCCTATTCCTTTACTTTCCTTAAGCACGTGTTTTAGAGTTTATTTTCTTATCCCACCCCATCATCCTCGTGTTTATAATTGATGTTTCCTCTACATAAGGTAACCTAATTCTTTAAGTTTTATACTTGCAAGTACATATTCAGACTTGCGTATAGTGTTGCTTATTGGCCATATCCTATGGGCCCCTCAAAACAATATCCTCCAAACTTAACTCACCATTTCCCCTCCAAATTTTTTCCCCTCTGATGTTCTATTTCAGAGAATGAAACCATTTTTCATGAAGTTGTTCATCCAAAAATCTTGGAGCATTTCTGAATGTCTCCCTTTCCTTCACCTCTTCTTCCCCTACACTTCTGCCTTTATAAATCTATCATCTGTTCCCATGTCTCTCTATCTTAACTGCCAGACATTCAGATCGTCATCTCTCAGGTGCATCATTTGACCAGCCTTCTAACTAGTCCGCCTTCATTGAATCTCTTCTTTTACTGCCATTATTGTTCTAAAATGCAAATCTGGTCATATTACATCCCTCTGTACTATATGATGTTTCTGCTATCTCCAAGATGAAGCCCTACTCACTAACTTTTATAGGAGCTATTATGATCTCACCCCTTTGTTACCTTTTCTATTTCTCCCACTCCCCACTCTCTATTGCATATTCCATCCATTCTGTGCTTTTTTTCATTTCCTGGAATATACCATTAAGCTCAGTCAGACCACAGAGGTTGGTTTGTATTCAAAGACTGACTAGAACTCAAATTAGGTTCAAGGTTACTTTTACTTAGGTTTTCTCCTGAGAAAACAAGCAGCACCGAGGACATACATAATATAAACATCTAAGTGAATGGATACAGCACTGGAGTGTCCCCCCCCCCCCCAATTCCGTAGAGACATTTGACCAAAATTCAGTTGTCAATGTAGTGTATACTCAGCAATATGCCAGGTCATATATAGAAGAATAGTAGTTTTTGTTCCATTAGGCAGGGTGAGGGGCTATGTTAATGTTCAAAGGTCTACCTTCTACAAAATATAACAAAATTTTGCCATATCTAAGCAGTATTGTATATGGTGTGCTCTTGGCTTTGGGAGTAGATTCCCATGAGTCATCACTTACATACGACATCCAGTGCTCATCCCAACAAGTGCCCTCCTCAATGCTCACCACTCATTTTCCCTTCTCCCCCAGCCCCCGCCATCAACCCTCACTTTGTTCTCTGTGTTTAAGAGTCTTTATGGGGGGCGCCTGGGTGGCACAGTTGGTTAAGCGTCCGACTTCAGCCAGGTCAAGATCTCACGGTCCGTGAGTTCGAGCCCCACGTCGGGCTCTGGGCTGATGGCTCAGAGCCTGGAGCCTGTTTCCGATTCTGTGTCTCCCTCTCTGTCTGCCCCTCCCCCGTTCATGCTCTGTCTCTCTCTGTCCCAAAAATAAATAAACGTTGAAAAAAAAAAAAAAGAGTCTTTATGGTTTGCCTCCCTCTCTGTTTGAAACTATTTTTTCCCCTTCCCTTCCCCCATGGTCTTCGGTTAAGTTTCTCATATGAGTGAAAACATATGATATCTGTCTTTCTCTGACTGACTTATTTCACTTAGCATAATACCCTCTACTTCCATTCACATTGTTTGCAAATGGCAAGATTTCATTCTTTCTCATTGCAAAATAGTATTCTATTGTATATATAAACCACATCTTTATCCATTCATCAGTTGATGAACATTTGGGCTCTTTCCATAATTTGGCTGTTATTGATAGCCCTGCTATAAACATTGGGGTACCTGTACCCCTATGTATCAGCACTCCTGTACCCTTTGGATAAATTCCTGGTAGTGCTATTGCTGGGTGGTGGGGTAGGTCTATTTTTAACTTTTTGAGGAACCTCCACACTGTTTTCCAGAGTGGTTGCACCAGTTTGCATTTCCACCAACAGTGCAAGAGGGTTCCCATTTCTCCACATCCTTGCCAACATCTGTTGTTTCCTGATTTGTTAATTTTAGCCACTCTGGTATATGTTGTGAGGTGGTATCTCAGTGTGGCTTTGATTTGTATTTCCCTGATAATGCGTGACATTAAGCATCTTTTCATGTGCTTGTTGGCCATCTGGGTGTCTTCTTTGGAAAAGTGTCTATTCATGTCTTCTGCCCATTTCTTCACTGGATTATTTGCTTTTTGGGTGTGGAGTTTGATAAGTTCTTTATAGACTTTGCATACTAGCCCTTTATCTGGTATGTCATCTGCAAACATCTTTTCCCATTCCGTTGGTTGCCTTTTCGTCTTGTTGATTGTTTCCTTTGCTGTGCAGAAGCTTTTATCTTGATGAGGTCCCAATAGTTCATTTTTGCTTTTATTTCCCTTGCCTTCAGAGATGTGTCGATTAAGAAGTTGCTGTGGCTGAGGTCAAAGAGATTGTTGCCTGTTTTCTCCTCGAGGGTTTTGATGGTTTCCTGCCTCACATTTAGGTCTTTCATCCAGTGTGAGTCTATTTTTGTGTATGGTGTAAGAAAGTTGTCCAGTTTCATTCTTCTGCATGTTGCTGTCCAGTTCTCTCAGCACCATTTGCTGACAAGACTGTCTTTTTTCCATTGGGTCCTCTTCCCTGCTTTGTCAAAGATTAGTCGGCCATACATGTGTGGGTCCAATTCTGGGTTCTATATTCTATTCCATTGGTCTATGTGTCTGTTTTTGTGCCAATACCATATACTGTCTTGATGATTACAGCTTTGTAGTAGAGGCTGAAGTCCGGGATTGTGATGCCTCCCGCTTTGGTTTTCTTTTTCAACATTACTTTGGCTCTTTGGAGTCTTTTGTGGTTCCATACAAATTTTAGGGTGTTTATTCTAGCTCTGTGCACTCTGATTGGGATTGCATTGAATGGGTAGATTGCTTTGGGTAGTACTGACATGTTAACAATGTTTATTCTTCCAATCCAAGAGCATGGAATGTTTTCGCATTTCTTTGTGTCTTCTTCAGTCCTTCATAAGCTTTCTATAGTTTTCAGCATACAGACCTTTTACATCTTTGGTTAGGTTTATTCCTATGTATTTTATGGTTCTTTGTGAAATTGTAAATGAGATCAGTTTCTTTATTTCTTTCTGTTGCTTCATTATTGGTGTATACAAATGCAACTGATTTCTGTACATTGATTTTGTATCCTGAGACTTTGCTGAATTCATGTATCATTTCTAGGAGCCTTTTGGTGGAGTCTTTTGGGTTTTCCATGTAGAGTATCATGTCGTTTGCGAAAAGTGAGGGTTTGACTTCTTCTTTACCAGTTTTCATGCTTTTTATTTCATTTTGTTGTGTGATTGCTGATGCTAGGACTTCCAACACTATGTTAAACAACAGTGGTTAGAGTGGACATCCCTGTCGTGTTCCTGATCTCAGGGGAAAAGCTTTCAGTCTTTCCCATTGAGGATAATACTAGCTGTGGGCTTTTCATATATGACTTCTATGATGTTTAAGTATGTTCCTTCTATCCTGACTTTCTTGAGGGTTTTTTTTTTAATTTTTTTTTCAACGTTTATTTATTTTTGGGACAGAGAGAGACAGAGCATGAACGGGGGAGGGGCAGAGAGAGAGGGAGACACAGAATCAGAAACAGGCTCCAGGCTCTGAGCCATCAGCCCAGAGCCTGACGCGGGGCTCGAACTCACGGACCGCGAGATCGTGACCTGGCTGAAGTTGGACGCTTAACCGACTGCGCCACCCAGGCGCCCCAAGGGTTTTTATTAAGAAAGGATGTTGTATTTTATCAAATGCTTTTTCTGCATCTATTGATAGGATCATGTTTCTTATCTTTTCTTCTGTTAATGTGATGGATCACACTAATGATTTTTGAATGTTGAACCAGCCCTGCAGCCCAGGAATGAATCCCACTTGATCATGGTGAATAATTCTTTTGATATACTGTTGAATTCGATTTGCTAGTATCTTGTTGAGAATTTTTGCATCCATGTTCATCAGGGATATGGCCTATAATTCTCCTTTTTTGTAGGGTCTCACAGAAGCTTTCCTTCTGTTTCTATTTTTTGGAACAGCTATTAACTCTGCTTTAAATGTCTGATAGAATTCCCCTGGGAAGCCATCTGGCCCAGGACTCTTATTTGTTGGGAGATTTTTGATAACCAATTCAAATTCTTCACTGGTTATGGATCTGTTCAAATTTTCTCTTTCTTTCTGTTTGAGTTTTGGTAGTGTGTGGGTGTCTAGGAATTTGTCCATTTCTTCCCGGTTGTCCAGTTTTTGACATATAATTTTTCATAGTATTCTCTTAATTGTTTTTATTTCTGTGGTGTTGTGATCTCTCCTCTTTCATTCGTGATTTTATCTATTTGGGTTCTCTCTCTTTTCTTGAGAAGTCTGGCTAGTGGGTTATCAATTTTGCGTATTCTTTCAAAAACCAACTCTTAGATTTATGAATCTGTTCTACTCTTTTTTTTTTTTTTTTTTGGATTCTATATTGTTCATTTCTACTCTAGTCTTTATTATTTCTATTCTTCTGCTGAGTTTTGGTTTTCTTTGCAGCTCTGCTTCTAGTTCCTTTATGTGTGAGTTTAGGTTTTGTGTTTGGGATTTTTCTTGTTTTTTGAGATTGGCCTGGATTGCAATGTATTTTCCTCTTAGGACTGCCTTTGATACATCCCAAAGGGTTTGGACTGTTGTGTTTTCATTTTCATTTTCTTCCATATATTTTTTAATTTCTTCTTTAATTGCCTGGTTGATCCATTCATTCTTTAGTTGGATATTCTTTAACCTCCATGCATTTTGAGGCTTTCCAAATTTTTCTTGTGGGTCAAGTTTCATAGCCTTGTGATCTGAAAATATGCATGGTATGATCTCAATTCTTTTGTATTTATTGAGGGCTGTTTTGTGACCCAGTATGTGATCTATCTTGGAGAATGTCCTATGTGCACTCAAGAAGAATGTGTATTCTGTTGCTTTTGGATGAAAAGTTCTGAATATATCTGTCAAGTCCATCTGTTCCAGTGTATCATTCAGGGCCATTGTTTCTTTATTGATTTTCTGCCTAGATGATTTGTCCATTGTTGTAAGTGGAGTATTAAAGTCACCTGCAATTACTGTTTTCTTATCAATAAGATTGCTTATGTTTGTGATTAATTGATTTATATATTTGGGTGCTATCAATTAGGGGGCATAAACATTTACAATTGTCAGCTCTTCTTGATGGATAGACCTTATAATTATGATATAATTCCCTTCTTCATCTCTTACAGTCTTTAGTTTAAAATCTAGTTTGTCTGATGTAAGTATGGCTACTCCAGTTTTCTTTTGACTTCCAGTAGCATGATAGATGGTTCTCCATCCCCTCACTTTCAATCTGAAGGTGTCCTCAAGTCTAAAATGGGTTTCTTGTAGACAGCAAAAAGATGGGTCTTGTTTTTTTATCCATTCTGATACCCTATGTCTTTTCATTGGAGCATTTAGTCCATTTACATTCAGAGTGATTTTTGAAAGATACGGATTTAGTGTCATTGTGTTATCTATAGGTTCCATGCTAGTGGTGATGTCTTGTCCTTTGTCGTCTTTGCAGCATTCCACTCACAGAGTCCCCCTTAGGATCATTTGCAGGGCTGGTTTGGTGATCATGCACTCCTTTATCTGGGAAAGCCTTTATCTCTCCTTCTATTATGAATGACAACCTTGAAGGATAAAGGATTCTTGGCTGCATATTGTTCTTAACACATTAAATATTTCCTGCCACACCCTTCTGGCCTGCCAAGTTTCAGTGGACAGGTCTGCTACTACCCTTATGTGTCTACCCTTGTAGGTTAAGGCCCATTTGTCCCTAGATGCTTTCAGAATTCCCTTTATCTTTGTATTTTGCTAGTTTTGCTATGATATGCTGTGGTTAAGATCTATTCTTATTGATTCTTAAGGGAGTTCTCTGTGCCTCCTGGATATAAATGTCTGCTTCCTTCCCCGGATTAAGGAAGGTCTCAGCTATAATTTTTCAAGTAAACCTTCTGCCTCTTTCTCTCTCTCTTCTTCTGGAACTTCTGTGATACAGATATTATGTTTCATTGAATCACCTAGTTCTCTAATTCTCCCCTCATGGTCTAGTATTTTCTTATCTCTCTTTTTCTCAGCTTTATCATTTTCCATAATTTTATCTTCTTTTTCACTTATTCTCCCCTCTGCTTTCTCCGTCCTTGCTGTCACTGCAACTAGTTTATTTTGTACCTCATTTATAGCATTTCTTAATTTGTCGTGACTATTTCTTATTTCCTTGATCTTTGCAGCAATAGATTTTCTGGTATCTTCTATGCTTTTTTTAAGCCCAGCTATTAACCTTAAGATTATTATTCCAAATTCTTAATGAGATATATTGTTTATATCTGTTTTGAGCAATTCTCTAGCTGTCATTTCCTGGAATTTCTTTTGAGGAGAATTCTTCCATTTCATCATTTTGTTTGGTTTTCTGTCCTTTACGTGTTTTAATAGCTTGTTATGTGTCCTGCAACTGTGAGAACTACCATATTAAAAAGGGGTCATACACTGTCCAGGGCCTGGCCCTTCAGGAGGTGTTTTTGGAGTGTGTTGTGTGCTCTCTGTTATTTTGACTCTAGTTGCTTTATCTCCCTACTCATAGTGGTGGTTTGGACCTTCTTCCACTTGTGCTTTGATTTGTTCATTGAAGTAACCCTGGAAAAAATTCAAAATGGGGGGTGGTGGTAGAAGAAGCCTTATTCCATACAAAGAGAGAAATGACAGGAGTGGGGAAAAAGAAAAGAAAAAAAAATGACCAGTTAGAGAATCAGAGAAACTATACTATATTGCTTAATCCAGAGAGAAAGAGGAATATAAAGAAGAAGGAGATACAGAAGAGGTGTAAAAAGAATAGATTTAAAATGTCCCATTAAACAAACCACCAACCAGAATAGAGAAGAGAAGAAATAAGAGGAAGAAAAGAAAGAAAAAATTATATATATGTGTGTATGTGTATACATATACATATACATGTATACATACACACACACACACACACACACACACACAGACACACACACACACACACACACACACACACACACACACACACACACAGAATTGACCAAGAATCAAACCAGAAAATGCAAAAACGCTGGGAGGATATCTGATGCTGCCTTGGAACCAGTGGCTGTGCTGGTTTGGAGGAGGGGCCGTCTGGTTCGGTCAGTGTCAATCTTGGTTGGCAGATGGCAGTTACCAGGCACGGAGGGGCGTGGTTTGGTGTAGGTGGGTCCCGCTTCCACTGTGGCCCTCTGTCCTATTCTCTGAAGCCCCACCTTGTTGGTGATGGAGAGAAAAATGGCACACCCAGTCTCTTTTCCCTGGACTGGGTGTCCCAAATCACTGTGTTCAGGCGTTTGTCACAGTGCTGGGTGTTCGCGAGTGGGCTGGCTTCTCTTGCTCTACAGTCATTCGTGCCTCCCATGTGCTTGTCGGGGATTCAAACCCTGATGTCTTAAATTCCTCTTCACTTGCCCCTGTTCCAGGGTAGTGCCACTCCACCCAGCCAGGGGACAAAGGGCCTCAGGCTGGCCAGCACCTGCAGGGTCTTTTGTCCTTGAAGAGGCTATATGCCTTCTTCCCACAGCACTCAAGGGAGGGGACTGCTCTGACTGCGCCTCTGAGCTCGCTACCAAGCCAGGGTTCGATCCCCTCCTCCCCAGGTGCACGCACAGGGCGGCTGGCCCCAGTCCAGAGGAAGTCCCACAACCCTGGTTCCTCACTCCTAAGGCTGTTTGCAAGTTAGAAATTGGTTCTTTCTCCATTTTTTCCATTCCCCGGTATGTGGTCCAGAGAGGTTTTTCTCTTGTCCAAATATAATCCTACACTTCCACAGCCTCTCTTTCTCTTTCTTTTGTCTCTCCACAGAGGGGGATCCCTCCCCTCCTTGCCTACGCGGCCCATTTTATCTCTCCCAATTCACAATCACATGCCTATGGCCCACCAAGATATCCCCATGGGCCCCTGGAGATATTTCTGTCACTCTGTAGCCCGTCTACTGGCCTCAATACTGCTGTGTTTGAGAGATGGAGGAATTTCGGGCCCCCTACTTCTCTGCCATGTTGACTCCTCCAACTCATAGCCATTCTTTAAGACTCAGACCAGGGGTCATCTTTTCCAGAACATTTTTGTTGGTCATTTTCTTGAGTACTGTCTTGTGTATCATTTTTTTTTTTTATAGTCCTCAGTGTACTGATTTTTAAATGTTGGTCTGTTTACTTGTCTACTGGTATATGTCAGCTCTATCAGAGTAAAGACCAGGTCTTACTCATCTTCATTTTTTAAATATCTAGTGAGGATTAACACATTGTAATCACCTATATCTATAGAAAGAAAAAAGGGAGGGAAAAGGGGAGGAATCCTTTATTGATCATCACAAAGTCTGAAAGGATAAAGATAACAAACCATTTGGGGCATTGTTGTGTGTGTGTATTGTCATTTTTTGCCAAGTAGTTTTCTATCTTCAATATTTAGTTGAATTTATTTAAATATAAATTATAACAATACATTAATGTCATTTTGAGGAAAGAATATCTAAGATGGAGATCTGTTTTAAAGTGTTCCTCCATGTTTCTTTAAAACATTAGAATTTCCAATTTCCAATTCATGTAACAATATAAACTTTAAATTATTGCTTTAAAAAACATGCCTTCTATGGGAATGATGTATGTTAGAGATCAATATGTGTTTTCAAAACTGTTGATTTCTTTCCACCCCTGTAATAATATATTCTAGTATTTATCTTATATTACACAAGAGCCTTGGTCCCTGACCCCATGGAATGAACTTACTTACATCCCATTAATGAAAGGAATACATTCATTTAATCAAATCACTATGACAGGGATCCAGAGAGTGAAGATCAAACAGGTAGGTCTCTTCCATGAAAATTCAATAGCTTGTCAATAGTTCTGTTGATATTTGAAAGTAAAGTAGTAAAAGTATTTTGTTTTGTTTTGGTAGACTCTATTTCTAGAGCAATAGTTCTCAACATTGGCTGCATTAATAGACTTACCTGTTAAGCTTTAAAAATCACCCCAAATCAATTCAGTTAGAATGGCGGGTACGAGTGTTACACAGTGACATCAGTGTACTTGAAAGCTTTCTTGATGATTTTAATGTGTAGCCAATGTTGAGGACCACTGCTCACTGGGTACTTTTATATCTTCAATGTTTAGCTGAACTTATTTAAATAATGATATATTAAAGTCACTATAAAGAAAGAACTTTTGCAATAGAGATCTATTTTAGGGCTTTCAGCCATGTTTTTTGTTTAGTTTAGTTTTGTTTTGTTTTACCCATCGTTAGACTTGCTTGTTTCCACCTTGTAGTAAATTTGAGAATATTGAGTCCAATCTGATCTAAATTTAAAACTTCTTCTCTTCCCAACTTGGACCAGACAGGCATTGTTTGATCCCATGGGCAAAAGGCACACTTACTTACCACTTATTTTAAAAGTGGTGGATTCCCCGAGTTAAAGATTTTTAACATAGGACACAAATAGATGTACAAAGAATGCACCTGGGTCCCTCTCCAGTGCGCCTATGGGACTTGGCAGTAAGGGAAACTCACTCAAATGTAATTTCATCCTACTTGCTAATTGTGAATAATGAAGTCATTTGTGCCTAACTCAGGCATCTCATGTCTTCTGTCAACATTCATGAAACAGTGATAGGCTAACTTACTAGCTTATAAGTAGGATTAGATGAATAAATCCCAGACCCAGCAAAGAACAAGCACCCTAGTTACTTGACTCCCTATCTAGAGTTGCTCAAAAGTGGATGGATAAATCTCTTCATGAGGATACTGCATAAACATAGCAAGATATAAAACCCCAAACTAGTTTTCCTTGGACTTTCAATGTCCTTCCAATTGCGTGAATTTTATTATTCTTTTTAGAAAACATAGTACATAGGTTTAGACTTATCTACAGAATACCAGAAGAATCTTATGGAGTTATTCCATGAGAAGTATATTTGTTGTGCCCCTTCAAGTTGAACCACTAGGAAATCTCTCCATAAACATGACGTCAATACATAAATGACCCAGCTTCCATCCATTGTCTCTATATATCCCTACTCTAATAAATCTTTATTTGCTTTCAGATGAAGGGAAACTCAAGATTATTATGCCAAAAATGTAATTGATCAAAATTGTTAGCACCCTGGGGAGTCAAGGTTTAAATGTCTAGTCTCTGCCTTGAGAACCCTTTCTGCCTTATTGTAAGTTAAATACGCCTGATTTGTTTTATTGGAAATCCATGGACATTAAGTTTCATTGGCATTAATGAGACTTTAGTATCTAAAGCAGAGGTAAGAACGCTCAATATTTTTCTCTCATTGCTGAAAGCCTCTGATAATGTTTATCAGAATACTTCGAAAATGTATATTAAGATCTAGTCTGGCATTCTAAATGAGTGGTAATGCAGGTTTGGGTCACTTATGATATCTGACCTTCACTGAGCATAAACATAGCTTTAACACTAACATGGTCATAATTAACCTCTTACTGTCATCTTCCTTTGTCTTTCCCTTTGCAAATGCTTTGTGTATCATGCACATGCATCCACTGGGTGGCAATATGTACTCAAGAATGTATACTGTTTCTTGTCATTACCCCCCCCCCCCCCATCTAACTGAATTTAAGATGTCAAACATTTTTATGTGGAAAATAGCCATTGTATCAAATAATAAGAAAGAGTATTGTCGGAATTCAAGCCCCTAACTAGAAGTGACTACAGACATTTTAATAATGTTAACACTTCCTGCCACTTACTGACAACCACGTTGGCTCTCCTCCCAATATGTCCACAAACACACATTTGCAAAATAAGTGATTCTTCATGCTCTTCCCATCTCTCAGCATTTTATGGATTCATATGTCACTCCCCGAAACATACACATGCCCTTTTTAAATTCCCCTAACCTATTTTTCTAACTCCAATACTCTTAATTATCTTCTTATTTCTGTGGCTCTTGCCTGACAATGGACCCTTCCCTTTTTCCATACACATTTATTCAAAAAATCAAATAATATAATGTTAAGAGATTTTTACATATCATTAACTTTGACTACCTAATTTTTTTTCCAGATGAGCCAACTGAAGTCCCAATATAAAGTCAATAATGTTAGTGCTGGACGGGAGATTAGAAATCATCTACTTAGAGATTCTACATATACCAGTGTTGAGACCCAGAGATCTAGTGACTTTCTTAGGGTCAGCCCTCAAGTAGTGATGTGGAACCACACATTTACTCTCTTGACCTTCAGGCCAGAGCTCTTTTCACCACAGAGCTTTGCCTTGTTTAATCATTGATTTATACACTTAACTAATTCACCCATTCAACAAAAATTGTTTAAGTAGCGGCTCTGTTCCTGGCACTGTGCTAAGGTTTGTAGGTACAAATTTGGATAGTTTACACCACTTTAAAAAATTGAATCTAAAATTGGGTAAACTGCCACCAGGTGGCATAAGTCCTCAAACTGGCAAGGACATTAGGCAGTTTATAGGTAACCATTCAGTTTTCCTTCTTAGACATTTTTTTTTTTTTTCAAACTGAGATGGTGAGAACTAGTCTGAATGTGTAATCCAGACTTCTTTTCTGTTAAGGTGCTGCCAATCTGCCAGCCTCCCAGGTACAAGTCTTTGAGTTATTTTTCTGTTTCATGTTTTGCTGATTGAGTCACTGTTCCTTCCCTCACCTTTAGCTTCTTTATAAAAACCTTCAATTTAGCAATGTCAGGAAATGTCAGGAAAAAAAAAATACCTTGGGCTAGTCTCAGCCTACTGCAAGTTCACTGCTACTTCTGAGCCTTTGTTCCTGCTGTTCCCTTCCCTAAATTTTCTTCTCTTTTAAACTCATCCTTGACTTACCAGTATCCAACAAATATTTGAATGGTAATTACGGTGATGGTAATATATGAAAGGCCAAACCACGTACTCTGTTTCCATACCAGAATTTGCGATTTCCCTCTCTACCCTTTTGAGAGTAAAGAAGATCTAGTTGGTAAAATGGGTATATGAAAATAGATTGAAGGCAATTACCGGACCATAGTATCAGTCTTGCAGTGGTGGTCGAGAAAGAAATTGGTCCTTGAGTTAGGCTTGAAGGTAACTCAAATAATATAAATGGGTAGAGTCAAAGGTGGTTTTAGAATAGTGAGATGAAATGGCATGGTATTTCAAAGTTTGACAATTTTAGCATGGGTAGAAGATACGATGTGTATAGGTAAATGGCCAACGTTGAAATTAAAAAGAAAGGGACAGATTATGAGGGTCCTTGAATGACATGCAAAGAAGTTAGGACTTTGTCCTTTAGGCATTAAAAGTCATTACGATATTTAGGAAGGAGGGTGACACAAACAGATTTGTAGTTTAGAAAGATCATCCCTAGGTGTATGTGGCATGGATTGGAAAGAGGTGAGACCAGATACAAGGCCAGCAGTTAGGAAATGACCATAGAACCTGGTGGGGGGTATTAAGGCCTGAACCAAGGTAAAAACTGTGCTGAAAGAGAGTCAGGGATGGATCTGAGAGCATCAAGAGAATTTGACAATATGATATTGTGATTTCTAATAGGAAATATGTATTTGGTCTTTGTCCCCTTTCCTGGCAGAGAGCTGCTAAAACTCAAGGCATTTCCTAACAGCAGAGAACCATAAAGGTGTCTTTTTTTACGTTAATGAGATGACTTTTGGAAAACTCCTTTGTAACCAAGGGATGGGGTCTGGTTGCCAGGAGAACTGAGGTAATACTGAAAGGTTTGGGACCGAAAGTTCCCTGAAGGAAAGGGAGCAAGAGCCAGGACTAGAGGTTGAATCAGTCACCAACGGTCAGTGACCAGTGGTTTAATCCATTGTGTCTATGTAATGAACCCAAAATGATGGGTTTCTGAGAGCTTCCAGGTTGGTGAACAGTGAACACACAGGGATTTGGAAGCAGTGGATCACTCAGAGACAGTATGGAAGCTCCCTGCCCTTTCCCCATACCTTGCCCTCTGCATCTCTTCCATCTGGCTGTTCCTGAGTCATATCCTTTTATAATAAACCAGTAATCCACTGAGTAAAATGTTTCTCTGAGTTTTGTGAGCCATTCTAGCAAATTTTCAAACTTGAGGAGGGAGTCTTGGGACCCTCCAATCTATAGCTGATTGTGACAACCTGGATTTGGGATTGGCAAATAAAGTGGAGGGGGTGAGGGTAAGAATGGGGTGTGGGGGATGAAGACAGTCCTGTGAGACTGAGCCTTTAGGCTGTGGAATTGGATGCTATCTCCAGGTACTGTCTTCACTGAGTTGAATTGTAGGACACCATCTGGTGTTGGAGAATTGCTTGGTGATGTGTGGGAAAATTTCTCCCCACAAATTGGAATTGGTTACAGAACATTCAGATGAGGAATAAAATATGAGAGTAAGGACAAAATGCTAGGTGGCCGCCAGGTTCCCGGCTTAGGTCACTGGGTGAATGGTGATGTCATCAAATATGATAGAGGATGCAGGAGGCCAGACTGTCTTTAGAGGATGGTGGTGAATGTCTTGAGTTTACTTTAGGACATATTGTCTGATTATTTTCACTAATCAACTTCATACATTATGAACATATAGGTTAGAATGAAAGATCTCAGTAAAGAAAAACTCCCTTATAAACATTCATCAATTAACATGTCTGTCTGTCAAAAATATTTTAGTGCTTCTTTTATGTCTTATAAGGAGTCAAGTGCACTGGGTATGTGGACCACACATCCCAAGTTTTCCACAGTAGTTTCACTTTCATATTATTCTTTTCAATAGAGGCAATTCATTAAATGTATAATTAATGTGAGTTAATTTTTATGTCTTGTAAGACTTTGCTCATAAGTAAGTTCAAAAGCATAAGTTTTAAAAGGTTTAATAAGGCCTGAGTCCCACCAATAAGAAATCTGTAGTCTAATCTGGAAGAACTCAACATCTATTAAAGAACCATTTAGTGCTAAATTTTGATATTGTGGGGCATCCAGAAAGTGGCTGTCATTTTTGGAAGGAGGAATCAGGGCTAAGGTGAAGCTGGAATTGCAGCAGTGCTCTAATAAGGAATCTGAAAAAGTATCTGAAAAAGCAGACAATGGGTGAGGAAAGCAGCATTAGGAAAAACACTAAGTTGGACATGGCCTCAGTGTGTTCAATGGAGACTGAGGACCATGGCCTGCCTATCTTGATTAGTCTTTTGATTCAGCCACAGAGAGTGGCTGATAGGTTGTTCGACTCCTATTCCTGCTTTCCCACACCTACCTCCTCTTTAGTATTCACTTTGTGAATATTTTTCTAAGGTATAATGAAGATTTCTAGCGATGCAGTTTCCATGATCTCTTTTTCCATTCCCTTGCTGTCTTTTTAAAATTTTCATCTCATTGTGAATTTCCACTTTTCTGACCTACATCGTAAAAGTTTGCTAAATTTTATATTCCCTAATCAGTCACCTTAGTTTCTATGTTTGGTAACATTCCCATTTGCCTATGAGGTCCACATGCAGCCTTTTGAGGCAATGTAACTGAAATTCCCATTAGAACTAACTGTGTAATAATGAGATCTTCTTCCAACATATTTTCAAGAGCTATGGACAAATTAATGTGGAAGTGAAACATCCGTAGTGTGACAAGGATATGTATCAGTGCCTCCTGCATGGTGGGCATTTGATAAATCTTTTCAAATGAATTGGTTTTACATAATAACCTGTTCATAAGGAAAAGAATGCATCTTTTCTGGCGTATGCTTTGCATAGCACTTTTTACTATCAGAACAAGAAATACAGCAGGAGGCTCAAGGGATAAGCAGTTAGGCCATGGTTCTTCTGGGTACAATTTCCTCTGGCATCTCCTTCAGTCAAGTCAAGCGGACTCCTATGCTCTGAGTGGAGGTGAGGGTCAGGGAACTGGTATGCCAACCCCCTTCTGTCCAGCGGGCCCTAGCCCAGAGATCTGTATGAAGTATATCAAAACACTCGTCCAAATGGCTAATGTACACTTTAGCTATTTGTTCACAAATAGGAGTTCTGAATGCTTTGGAAACAGTTTGTTCTTTAAACTTTGTGAGCATTCCTTTTATAATTTGCTTATGCTCTTTGTTGAATAAGCTACTAATGTCTCTGTTAGAACAAAATTAAAATTCATCTAGGCTCACTTTGATGGTTAATCACAAATTTAATTTTAGCAAAGTCCAAATTAATGAGATTTTTATTATGTATGTATGTATATGTATATAGGGTTACATGTGTATGAATGAAGAATGATAGCAATTTAGAACTGGGAGGAAACATACAGAAGAGTTCTGTTGAAAGCTTACATTTTACCGATGAAGAGATTTGTGACTGGTAAATTATTCTTTTTTCTTGTACTCAAGAGACTAGTTCTATATTTAAACACAATCCAGAAATAGCCTCTTTAAAGACATAATTTGCTACGATTCCATGACTCTGGAGCAGGTTACATGTTACATAATGCTCTTATTTTTATTAGCTGTGTCTTACCATCGTCTGTAAGTCTACAGGCACTTTGAAAATAGAGATTTTGTTGTATTTATTTTGCATTTTACAAATACCTGCTTCATCCCACATCTGATACTGGACTGAACATTAAGCCATCTGTAGGCAGCCATGATCCTATACTGAAATTAAGGAAACAGGCCTTAAAGTGGTAGGTCTCTTGTGAGTTTTGCACATTTTCTTTTGCTTCAGAACATCTGATAGTTTCCCTAGACCTTGTTTGCTGATAGAAACCTAACCAATTTGACAATAGATTTCATATTAAAAAATAATAATAATATAAAAACAGGGAGGGGGACAAAACAGAAGAGACTCATAAATATGGAGAACAAACTGAGGGTTACTGGAGGGGTTGTGGGAGGGGGGGATGGTCTAAATGGGGAATGGGCACTAAGGAATGGGCACTAAATGGGCACTAAGGAATCTACTCCTGAAATCATTGTTGCACTATATGCTAACCAATTTGGATGTAAATAAAAAAAAAAAACAAAAACAAAAGAAAGAAAACAAGTTAAAAAAAAGAAAAGAAAAAAAGAAACCTAAGTTGGCAGTCTTCACCTGATATTATAAAGCTGCGTCTCTGCGTTCGGGCCCTCCCATCCCATTGTTTCCCCACCCCAAAACCAACACCTGATTTGGACTGGACTGAATTTACCATTCCCCAGTTTGGATACAAATTAGAATTGTTACCACTGTATCAGGCCCCCTTCCTTGTGCCCCTCAGCTCATCCTCCTTCCTGACATGCTGAGTATAACGCAGGCAGCCTGCTGTAATCTCACTCTTTGAGAGCTTAAACTATTGCTTACCTGTCACTATTACACAAATGAAATTGGTGTTGAACAATTTGAAAGAAAAGATTTTGTCATTAATTATTCACTTGACAAGTATTTATTGAGTACCTAATATATACGAACACTGCATGATGTTGCATGTGCTAGAGATACAACAGGGAACAAGACCAAATCCCTGCCCTCATGGAGTTGACATCCTAGTCCAGAAGAAACATGAAAAACAAACAAATGAATAGATATATAATATACAATTATTGCTAAAAAGTAAGTGCTGTGAAGGAACATAAAGCAGGGAAAAGGAACAGAAGGTGACATCACTAATCAAAATCACTAACGTGAAGGAAATGCAAATCAAAACCACAATGAGACATCACCTCATACCTGTTTGCATGGCTATTATCAAAAAGACAAGAGATAACAAGTACTGGCAAGAATGTGAAGAAAGAGAGCCTTGTGCACACTTGGTGGGAATTGGTGCGGCCACTGTGGAAAACAGTATGGAGAGTCCGCAAAAAATTAAAAATAGAGCAACCAAAACTGGGTAACTGAAGACATGAATGAGATGCTGGTGGTCATGGGTCCCTATAGACAGCTGCAGATGAACTGCTTCGACCCCATGAAGATGGGCTTTTGTGATGGGCTGTGCAGTGGTGTGGTGGCTGAGGCACTTTCTGGCACCTTTTCCTCAGGAAAAGGATTAAAGTGTGGGGTCAGGAGTTGATGGTGGGATCAGGAAAACCATGATGCAGGGTGGCAGCACCTTTGGCACATTCATGGCCATCGGGATGGGCATCCAATGCTAATCAGGGCAGTGGTTGCCCACTACAGCTACTCCTTCCCATCAGTCCCAGCTCACATACTATAATAAAAGGCTTTGAGTAGTTAAATAAGAGCCACCATATGATCCACAAATTCTACTTCTGGATATTTATCTGAAGACAACAAAACCACTGATTTGAAAAGATAAATGTACCCCTATATTCATTGCAGCATTATTTATGATAGCCAAGATGCAGAAACAACCTAAGTGTCTATCAATGTATGACTGGATAAAGACGATCCACATACACAATGGAATATTACTCAGCCATAAAAAGAAGGAAATCCTACCATTTATAATGACATGGATGGATTTCAAGAGCATTATGCTAAGTGAAATAAGTCAGATACAGAAAGACAAATACCGTATGATCTCACTTATATGTGGAATCTAAAAATATATATATATAAATAAAAGAAACTCCTCCCCCCCGCCAAAAAAAAACCAAGCTCATAGATACAGAGAATAGATTGGTGATTGCCAGAGGTGGGGGTAGGGTGGGCAAATGAGTGAAGAAAGTCAAAAGGTTTAAATTTCCTGTTATAAAGTAAAGAAGTCCTGAGGATTTAATGTAATAATGGTGACTATCATTAGTAACACTATAATGTATATTTGAAAGTTGCTGAGAGAGTAGATTTTTAAAGTGCTAAAAAAATAGAAAAAAAATGACAGGAGGGAGTGCTGTTTTAGAAAGAATGATCAGGGAAGGCCTAGACTAGAGACATTTTGGAATCATCTGCACAGATGGTATTGAAAGTCATCGGACAAGTGAGATCATGTAAGGAAGAAATGTACTTAGTGAGGAGACGTCTGAGGGCTCAACCCTGAGGCATTCCAGCATGAGAGGTAGGGAACTGAAGAGGATTCAGGAAAGAAGGTCAAGAAGGAACAGCCACTGAGGTAGAAGGATATGCAGGAGAGTGTAGTGTTCTTGGAAGTCAAATTGAGACAGTACTTCAAAAAGGAGGACAATCAACTTAGACCAGAAATCAACTTTAGAATTTGACAATTAGAAGTTAATTGGTGATCAAGGACACAACATTTTTGTTGAAATAGTGAGACCCTGATAGGAGTAAGTTCTAGAGAGAATGAGAGGAGAAGAAAGGGAGAGTGAATGTGCACACTACCTTTGCACTACATTGCTACGAAAGGAAGCAGAAGATAGGCAGTACCTAGAGAGGGCTGTGACTAAGAGAAGCTTGATTTTTCTAAAATGGGAGAAAGAACATCACTTTTGTGTGCAGAGAACAAAGATACAGCAGAAAGAAAGCTGATGATGCAAGAGAGAGGGGTTATCGTATAGGCAAGTTGCGGTGAGATTCAGTGTGCGTGCAGACCACATTTCCTCCAGTAAAAGCCTAACTTTCAGCCAAAGAGTTAAGGCATTGCAAAAGAAGGCAAATGGGCAATGGTAAATTAACCATTTTGGCAAGTGTGTATTTCATTTCTGCTCCATTTTGCTCTCTCTCTCTTAAGTTACTATGCATAATATAAGTGAAGTTATACTGATAGTAAGAATATTGATATACAGAATTTTAGACAGTGACCCTTCAGTGAAATTAATGGTATCTTAATGAATTATTTGTGGTTTCAAATCCTAGAACAACTTGAAATGTACACTCTTCAGTGTATGGTAAATAAACTATCACATCCTTGCAATTAGACCCATATCATTAAAGTAATAGCAGCTTCCCTTTTTGTAGCATGTCTGCTAATGGAGCTTTAGTTTTCTTGAGGAAAGCCTCAGAGAAAACCCAAATGGGAAAAGTATGACCCTACCAACAGAAAATACAACCTTTCCTGTTTGGATTTTTCTCTTTATAGTACTTCAGCTCTTAGTTCCCAGGCATAAATAGGGGTAGAAACTGACCTAAAGTCCAATGTACTTAAAAAAACAAATTCTACAGGATGAGGAATTTTGATGAGATAAATAAGAAACAAGATTTTCAGGACATCACAGTTGTGATCAGAAAGGGGAGCACTCTCAGTGAATATAAAACCTTAAGACAGATGAGATGGATTCCTGTCAGTGTACAATTAGACTTTTAGATTTAGAGAAAGACAATAAAGATCATCTATTCCAACCACTTTATTTTACAGATGAATAAACTCAGTGACCGAGTGATTAAATTACTTAATACGAAGATGCAGAGGTGATTAGTGGCTGTGTTGGGTGAGTTTTAGAATTAACACAAAGAAAACTAAAATATAATAATGATGATAACATTTATTGAGTGCTTTCATATACGAGGCGCCGTGCTGACTACTTTACAGTCATAACCTCAATTAAAATTTACAGCAGCGGTTATACAGAACTATACGAGGTGGAAAGTAGGAGATTTCTTAACTGCTACTTAATTGACTTACCAAATTCACTACTTATCTCCATTACCTTCTCTTTAAATAACTGATTGATGCAGGTGCCATGATGAATACTTGAGGCTGGTAAGTTTCTTTCAAAATTTCTTTCTACTTATCTAATCTGTAATCTATTGGTAGGCATAATCTACATTGGTGTCAGTATCACCTGGGGACTTGTTTAAAAAAACATACCCAGACTCCAAGGCTTGATAGCAAGTGTCCCTCATCCTCTTTGGACTAGTGGCTACTCAAGACATGCTTGTCTTATGGTAAAAGGCAGGAGTTAAGAGAGCAAGACCAATTGTGCAAGCACAGTTCAAAGTTCTGTTTATGATACGTCCACGAACATCCCGTTAGCCAAAGCAAAACAAATGGTCAAGCCTAAGTTTAAGGGGTGAGAAAATATACTCTTCTCATTAAGGAGAGGGATGAGGGTGAATATTTCTTAAGCAGTGATCTAATCTACCATCTGAATTTAAAACTGGTATTTTCTTGTTTACAAAAACAATACTCAGTATGTTGTTAGCAAAAGCAGTGCAAATAGCTGACTCGGTACAGTATAATGAGTGACTTTTATTTGTTGGTGTGTGTTAGGCGTTCAAGATACAGAGAAGGGTGAGACAGTCTCTGCCCTCAAGAAGCTCAGAGACAGATTTATAAGCAAATCAGAATTTAGTGTGAGGAGGGCGTCTGGGTGGCTCAGTTGGTTAACTGTCTGACTTTTGAGTTCGTCTCCTGTCTCAGGTCACGATCTCACAAGCATGAGATTGAGCCTGAGTTGGGATCCACACTGGGCATGGAACCTACTTGGAATTCTCTCACCCCCCACCCCCCCGCCCCTCCTCTGCTCATGACCGTTATCTCTTTCTCTCTCTGAAAATAAATAAACATTAAAAAAATTAAAGTGATGAATGCAGCAAAAGCATTTACAACTTTCTAGGGTTAGTGTTATTATTTTCATTTTATACATAAGAAACTGAGTCTAAGAAGGATTAAATGATAAATGTCCAATATCATATAACAATCAAAACTGAAATCCCAAGGTGCCTGAGTGGCTCAGTCAGTTAAGTGTCTGACTCTTGATTTTGGCTCAGGTCATGATCTCACAGTTCATGATATCGAGATCCTTGTCAGGCTCTGTGCTGATTCTCTCTCTCTCCATCTCTTCCCCTTCCCTGCTCATGCTCTTTCTCTCAAAATAAATATACTTTTTTAAAAAAAACCCAAAAAACTGAAATCCCACCTTTTTTTAGGGCAGAGGGTTAAAACCCTAAACTCTACCTGTCATTCCATACAACCTTCCTCAGAAAATGAGCACAAAAGTGATTCGTGTAAACCTCATGTGACGCCGGAATCCTTGTCTCCTTAAGACAGCAAAAAGCCAACATCTCAGTGAATTGAATCCCATGATAAAGGGTACAGAGTGGATTACATATGCTTTCCCCTGCTTTGTAAATCTGCCATTTCTACTATTTGTCTTAGATTCCCCATCAAACTAACCTTTCTGAGATGCTTGAGGATACTTTGGTCAGTTTTAAAAATATCTGAGTCACAGGCCATAGGCTTTTAGTGGATGGAGTTTTTGTAAATATAAACTATTGTGATGATAAAGGGAAAAACTAAATGGACTACTGGGGCTTCTATTCCTGAGAAGTAAAAAGGATTATGGGCATCAATAAAGTATCCTGAGGGCTAGAGGGTATGTATAATTATGACTTTCAGCTCTGTTAGCCACCATAAGCTATTGCTATAATGTTCAATATCAATACTAGTATGTAATAACTGTTTTAGTATGAAATGGCTCTTCATATTTGTGCAGAAGAATATCCATGAGCTAATGTTTGCAGAACATTCACCATAACCTTGTTAAGGCAAATTATAGGTACCATGTTTTGTTACCATGTTGAGAGAGAGAGAGAGAGAGAGAGAGAGAGAGAGAGAGAGAGAGAAACTAGGGCACCGGTGTGGCTCAGTCAGTTAAGCATCCGATTCTTGGTTTCAACTCAGGTTATGATCTCCCGGTTTGTGGGTTCCAGCTCCTTGTTGGGCTCTGTGCTGACAGTAGAGAGCCTGCTTGGGATTCTCTCTCTCCTTCTCTCTTCGACCCTCCTCTACTCCTGTGCTCTCTCTCTCTCTCTCTCTCAAAAGTCAAACAAAAAAGAAACTTAAAAGAAAAAAAAGAGAGATGGAAACCAGCTCTTCACTTGGGTAAAGTAACAAGTCACTGAAAGAATCCAGGACTTGAGTCTAGCAACTACTAGCTTGGATAGTAGACTTTTGGCTCTTGAAAATTTTGGGGAATGTTAAGGGCACAAACACAAGCCCAGCCACTAAGTCTTAATTTTATGTGACCTGTCAGAAACTAGCACATTTAATACTTAGGCAAGAACCAGGATAATTACGAATGTTAGAAAGGATAAGGAAGCTTGAATCAGAACAATTCTTCTGTGCCATCATTTTATACTGGAGGATGTTTTTGTTGTGTTTGTTTCTTGCAATGAGTTTCATGTTGGTTCTTTGGGGTCTGGATGTTGGTTCACTTCAGTTATAGTTAATGTAATAATAAATGCCAACATTTTATTGCTTCAATTTACCCTCTTCTTTCCCAATTCCCAAGCTTGTCAGCACCAGAGGGATCCCTTCCATGGATGCTTCGTTCTGAAAGTCCGTCTCGGTATTGAGAGTTTCTTACACAAACAGAAGTCCAGTGAAAGCTGCAGACATTGTTTTCCCTTCTTGATGAATGAGCTTTGGAGCTGAGTTGGACCTGTTCTTCAGGGAGTTCCCACTATTAAATCTGTTAGAAAACACTTCAGTAGACCTCTAATAGAATCTGGAAAATAGTGAGAAAAAAATATACATCACTCTTAACTTCAGCTCTAGATACTCAAAAGAATTTCTTATTTACAGTGGGCAAATATCCTTAGAGAGTTTTAGGAGCTATTCCTGTCTGTGTACATTTGATATAGAAACGAGGGTTCAGGTTGCCTCTATCTCCTAAGAGAATATTTGATTACACAAAAAGGAGGTGAGGTGATGGCCTGAGGTTTTATAATGACTTGTTTATGAACATACGTGAGCAGGCCGCTGGTATAAAGAACTAGACCTATTAAGAATCAATATATTTTCTTTTCGTTATCTTTCTTTTTGTCTTATTCTTAAAAAGATGAGTGGATAAAAAGGCTTGTTGGCCCTCTTTATTTGGATCAGGAGTTAAACATTCCCTCAGCATGGGATAAATTATTGCGAAAGGGTAAATTAAAGAGTTAGAGCAATTTGAAATGAGAATGCTTTAGCCTGTCTTTATGTCAGTAATAGATATTACCTCATGGCAACACTTCAGACTTTCCTCAGCCTGCTTGTAAGGGCTGAAATTTATCAATTCAAACATTTCCATGACAAAAAGTGGATGTCTCTATCTGAATTTCACATAGTTGCATCTAGCTGAAGGTAATTTTTCTGGCTCTTTATATATATTTAAAAAATTTTTTAAATGGCAAAAGTTTCCAAGGGCATTTCTACTTTTTTTTTTTTTTTGATCTTTTTTTTGGTAAAACTACATGCTTCAATAGTCATTTGCCCAATGAAGTGATTATGTCCTTAATTATCCCCATGACTTTCAGGATTATGGTTTTAAAAATTACCTCCTACAGAAAAATCATGTAACTCACCCTAGCATCTTTTAGAAATTACACCCTTTCTTTAAAAAAAAAAATCCCACCATTTTTCTCTCTCGTCAAGATTGAATAACTTGCATATCCTTTTTGTTTTAAGGCACACTATTCAATTTCTTTCAGGCCATTGATTCAGTCATTATCCTCTATATAACTATGATTCAACTAAAATTATTATTATAACTTTTTGATAAAAATATCTTTCTTTTATTTTGAGAATTGGATAGATACATTAGTGTCTTTCTTGTGAGGGAGCCTTTTTGCTGTTATGTAGGTTCCTCTTTTATTTGGATATCTCTAGATTTAATTCAATTTAATTTATTTGGATATCTTTAGACTTTATGGTAATGGGACTTATCTTTCCTTTGGATTGACACCTGTTCTGTGCCTTTCCCTTTCTGTACTTTTTTCTACTCATGATTCAGATGGTACCCCTGGTCTACCTTTAGGAGGAGTTAAGTGATCAGGTGTGACGCACATTTCTTTTGTCCTGTAATAGGGAAAGCAGAAATGATTATTTAATGAAGAAGTGTATAACAAATGAAAACTAGAGGTTGAGATGGATGAGCTGCTTTTCAAAGCGCCTTCAGAGTGCCAGTATCAGGGCCAGAACCCAACTTCTTCCTGTCTGATTTCAGATCCTAGATTTGCTTATTGGCTCTGTTGTCTCTCTTCATTGACCAGTCTGCGAGGCAAAACAATGACTGAGAAATAACAGGAGGCTAGTTTAGATCTTCCAGGACAGATTTGGCCCTGGGAACTCTATGTCCTTCCCCTAAGCTGTTGAAAGTTCATTGACACTCTGAAGGAAAGACATCAGAATTTTTCATCACTCATCCATTAATTAACACATTAATTTGCGTTACTGTTTACTATGCCAGTTACTGTAGACATGCAGAGATAATTACAGATAACAGCTTCCATTTATTGAGCGAATTCTTTTCAGGGAACTTTGCATATCCTCTTTCTAATCCTCACAACGATCTTTCAAGAGAGGAGTTGTCTTCCTTTTGCAGATGTGTAAACTGAGACCCAGAGAGATGAAGTGACTTGTCCAAAGTTACACAAGTAAATGGCTGAACTGAGATTTTAACTCCAGTCTGTCTAACTCCACACTCATTCTCTTTCTATTTTATCACATAGTCTGCTCATTAACTCTTTCTTCCAAGAATAAGACTTTGTCTCTGCCTTTTAAAGACTTACAAGTATGTAAAAGATCATATATCAGACGGTCCCATTTATATGAAACGTGCAGAATAGGTAAATCTATAGAGACAAGAAGGAAAATTAAGGTTTGCTGAGGGTAAGGGAGTGCAGAGTGCAGAGTGACTGCTAATGGTATAGGGTTTCTTTTTGCAGTAATGAAAATGTTCTAAAATTGTTTGTGGTAATGGTTGCACAACTCTGTGACTATACTAAGAATCATTCAATTGCACACTTCAAATGGGTGAATTATATGATCTGTGAACTAATCTCAATAAAGCTGTTATTTTTTTTATAAGGTTAACAATATAGTATAGAAGATGGATTTATAAACAGCTAACAGGATACCAGGCAATAGGAAACAGTATGAACAATGCACTCTGGAAACTCAGGGGAAGGTGTAGTTGTTAGGTCCAGGGAGCTGGAAGATGGCTTTATGAAGTAGGTGCATTGGAGCTGAATCTGAGAGCAAAATTAGAATGGTAGTGGGCAACTGAGGGTAGAGGCTGAGAAGACAGCATGGGCAAAGTCACAGGTAGGAGCAAGGACAGGGTTCTGGGTGGCAGATCATGGGAAGTCATCCAGTTGGAAGTGTGTGAACAGTGAGTGGGGGACACAGAAAGAAATGAGATTGGAAAGGGGTCTATGTGGAGGGTCTTGAATGCTATGCCAAGAAGTTAGGCTTTATCCTGTACACTCTGATCTTTTTCATGGTGGGAGAGAGTATATTTTACTTTAAAAAATTTTTCAGTTTATTGGGATATAATTGACAACATTGCATATATTTATAGTGTACAAAGTGATGATTTGACATTCATATACTATGTGAAGTGATTACCACATATCCATCACCTCACATGGTTACTATTTTTTATTTGAGTGTGATAAGAATGCTTAAGATCTATTCCTTAGCAAATTTCAAGTGCATAATGCAGTATTATTAACTATAGGCACAGTGCTGGACTTAGATACCCAGACTTACTCATCTAATACCGGAAGGCTTATACTCTTTGATTGGTATCTCCCCATCTCCTCTACCTCCAAAACCCTGGTAACCCACCAATCTAGAGAGAGTATATTTTAAAATTGGATCTGAGTTGAGATTTTTCTACATCAGAATTCTACTTTCAGGAAAGAAACACCATACATTAAGCTAAATTAATGTTGCTAACTTGATTTTTCCTGATTTTGTTTTAATATGTATAGTATATAAGTATACATTTCTTTAGGTTTCATATTTGTATAAGTGTTTAAAGTATAAAGAATTTATATCTAGTTGTACGCTTTTATTAAAAAAATAAAATAATATGGATTATTTTTAAAAATTTCAATGTAAAGGGAGTTCATAATTTAAATAAGTGAGAAATATTAGTCCAGGAGATAGAATATTAATCAGTGCCTCTTCCAAACTTGACCTGGGGAGCCCCATTCTCTACAAGGGAAGACTCCTCTGAGTGTCCTGTTCTGCAGAGTTGAGAATCTGTACCTAAATCTCAGTACCACTACATTATAGTACAATTTTTATACAGTAACAAAATAAGAATATCATAGTTTGTTAATACAAACACAAAATCAGGAAAATCTGACCTGTTAAGAAATGAAAATTTAGATAGTTGAACCATTTTGAATAGTCACTAGGCATGATCTTAATGTAGGATGGAACCTTTGATATAGATTTTATTTTATTTTTTTTTTTTTTAATTTTTTTTTTTCCAACGTTTATTTATTTTTGGGGCAGAGAGAGACAGAGCATGAACGGGGGAGGGGCAGAGAGAGAGGGAGACACAGAATCGGAAACAGGCTCCAGGCTCTGAGCCATCAGCCCAGAGCCCGACGCGGGGCTCGAACTCACGGACTGCGAGATCGTGACCTGGCTGAAGTCGGACACTTAACCGACTGCGCCACCCAGGCGCCCCGATATAGATTTTATTTGATGACTGCAAACTTTCTTTAGAAATAGTATTGCTCTAATCACTGCTATGAGTAACATAGGAAATGAATGGCCAAATATCCAGCAACTTTTACCCCTTGTCTACTCATTTGATTTACCATTCTAACAGACTGATTTGGCAAAAAAAAAGATTGGCTGATAATTTAACCCTTGAAAGAAAGAAAGAAAGAAAGAAAGAAAGAAAGAAAGAAAGAAAGAAAGAAAGAAAGAAAGAAAGAAGAGAAAGAAAATGGAAGGAGAAGGAAGGAAGGAAGGAAGGAAGGAAGGAAGGAAGGAAGGAAGAAAAAAGGAAGAAGAAGAATTTCACCGTATTTTAAATCACAGGCATTGGGAAGTAGTAATCTTTTTTCCTTTCTTTGTTTCAGAGAGACTACAATTGACATGACCTTGAATATAAACTCAGGGTCCATTTTCTGGTCAAAAAGATATAGGCACTTTGAAAGTTAAAAAAATATGTACTAAGTTTTCCCCCATCTCCTTCTATGTTTCTTTTTTTTTTTTTTTTTCAACGTTTATTTATTTTTGGGACAGAGAGAGACAGAGCATGAACGGGGGAGGGGCAGAGAGAGAGGGAGGCACAGAATCGGAAACAGGCTCCAGGCTCTGAGTCATCAGCCCAGAGCCCGACGCGGGGCTCGAACTCACGGACCGCGAGATCGTGACCTGGCTGAAGTCGGACGCTTAACCGACTGCGCCACCCAGGCGCCCCTCCTTCTATGTTTCAACTGTGAACTGTTGTGTCATGATGCCTTTCAAAATAATGCAAGAAGCAAAGTTAGTATATGTTGTCAAAAAAGACCTTGTTAAAATTTGAAAAATTTCTAGGTCACTATGTTTTTATTATCCTTTATAACTTAAAAATTAAAACATTAAAAAATTCAAATGTTTATATGTTCCCTATCATCAACATTTAAATTAAAAGGTCATCACAAATTCAGTAAATAAGTGGGTAAAAGGAATGGAAGGAAGAGGTATTTTATAATTACTTCAGTTTTTACCCCCCAAAATTAAGTTTGTTATCCATACTCATTTCACTTGTTTCTCTTTTATTTTTATTGGTATATCTGTCTTTTTGTTACTCTTTACCTCCTTCGTTTTCTATCTGCCTTTCTCCTTTTCCTTCTCGTCTCTCTCTCTCTCTCTCTCTCTCCCTTTTTGCCTCTTCCTCACTCCCTTTTTCCCCTTTCCCCCTTACTGGACCATACTTGGGAATAAAGGGTAAATTATAAAGATAATTTAGAACATATTTTGTGCATTGAGTATGATTTGATATTATTACTCTCTTAAAATGTGATGAATTAAACTTTTTATGTTTTTTCTTCCTAAGAAAGCAAAGCAATTACTTAGTTTTCTTTTATGTATAACCATTTATGAGAATGTTGGACTTCAGTATAAGGGGTGATGGAATCAGGTGTGTGTAGGAATAATACCAGCATGCACTCACTGTAATTTTCTTTAGCTGAGAGAATTCTTTGGGGCTCTAAGCACCCATACCAAGGTGTTTTCTTTGCCTTCTCCCTCCTCCCTACTGTGGTCCTAGCATGTAGTGCTCATCTGCAGTTAGATTATATGAATTTAGTGTGAGTTTTTTTTGCACATATAAACTAGTTCATTTTCCCTAATTCCAACATCAGTGTGCACATCTTTGCCTAACTGCTCCTGCATTTGAGAAATAATTAGAAATTGACAGCAGTGTTTGGGCATCCCTTTCTGATATTTCAACAACACTGAAGAGAAGTGGAAGCAGAGATTCCTCAATGTCTCATAGTAAGAATACCCTTCCTTTTTCTTCTAGGACTTCTAGCAATTGCTTCTTGATTATTTGAGACCTCAAATTGCCTCACCAACACACTCTTTTTTTTTTTTTTTCAACGTTTATTTATTTTTGGGACAGAGAGAGACAGAGCATGACCAGGGGAGGGGCAGAGAGAGAGGGAGACACAGAATCGGAAACAGGCTCCAGGCTCTGAGCCATCAGCCCAGAGCCCGATGCGGGGCTCGAACTCACGGACCGCGAGATCGTGACCTGGCTGAAGTCGGACGCTTAACCGACTGCGCCACCCAGGCGCCCCAACACATTCTTATTAAAACTCTTGCCCATATAGGAAGTGAAATTATTATTTCTACTTATTGAGACTGAAGAACAGGAAATGAAATCATTATTGTGGTCACTGAGCAAATCAACCTGGGAGCCAGGAATGGGTCTCAGCAGTACTATAGGGCACTTGACCATTTAGTATCTAAAGGAGGCAAAAGGAGCATGTATAATTATTATCCTTCCAGTGAATTCTCTGAATGAAATTCTCTAATATCTTATGACCATGCTAATCACACTTTTACAACTACAAGTACTAGTTTTTATTTGATACTTTTCCAGGGGCATTTCTGCCAGAGAAGGGATCAAATCTTATTATAAAAATATAATGATGGGGTGCCTGGGTGGCCTAGTTGGTTAAGCATCTGACTCTTGATTTCAGCTCAGGTCATGATCTCATGATTGGAAGATTGAGCCCCATGTCAGCTCCACACTGGTGTGGAACCTGCCTAAGATTCTTTCTCTCCCTCTCTCTTTGCCTCTCTCTCCTGCTTGCACTCTCTTAAAAAAAAAAAATATCTATATCTATATCTATATCTATATCTATATCTATATCTATATACACACACACATATATACACACATATATACATATATGTGTATATATGTATATATATACACACATATATATATATAATGAAAAGTATAGATAGTAAAACTAATTGGAAATAACTAATAATTTAATTAGTGAGTGACTTAAAAGAGATAAAAGTGTGTGTGGTTTGTGTTCTTGAAATCTATGCAGCTAGATATTTTTTGTTAAAAATAAATTTATTTTGAAAGAGTTTATTTATGGCAGTGGAAAAGTCAGAGTCCAGATAATCAGCATTATTAACAGTTTTATTTGATAAAATTGAATATTGGTGTTATGGAAAGAGGATGTCAAGATAGTAATCTCCCATGGAACCATTTCCACTTTCTGCAATACATCAATAAAGAGTGGAGTTGACAAAAATATACCAGCCACTAATAATACTCAAATTGTTAACATCGTGTGAGAAATATATTTATTTTATTTCTTTCCCATGGTCAGGCTCAAAGATTGAGGGCCTATGACTGGAAAATGGATTGCTGTGAGAATACTGACTTTCTGATTTAGTCAGAATATCTCCACCCCACCTATCTAAGTAAGTTGGGTGGGTTTTTTTGTTTGTTTGATTTTAGGATTCAAATCTATTGGAATTTAATCCTTTTAGGAAGAGTGTCAGTTCTAGGGATGCTACTAGTTGGAGTTTCTGGTCCTTGCTATAGTGCCCTTCCTTCAAAAAGCCTCTGCTTCATTTGTTTTGGTTTCTTTTTCTTTTTGCCTTCCATTAAGTGACTCCCTCTCATGTGTTCTCATTCTAAATTCTAAGAAAGGAACTCATTTTGGGCGAGGTGCCCATCTTTGTTTCAATTTGCTTAATTAATGGAGAAGAGGTAATGCAGTACAAATATAACAGCAGGGGTTGAAGGTGAAAGGCCAGTCACAAAGAAGAGGCGGGGACTCAGCAGGTTCCCTGAATGTGTCTACTTCAGGATTGCGGGTTTTCAATAATCCACTAATTAGAGACAAGGCATTGGTGGTTTATGAGAGAGTCTGTCTAAATTTAAAAGAGTCGCCATAATTGAATACCTAGGAGAACTGGAATTTGAGCAAGTTAAGAGCCCTATGCCTTAATATGGTCTGCGGTTAATAGGCCAAAAATAGCCTAACTCTACTTAAGTAAGGAGTGAATGGTGGAGGTTCCACTTCCGGCAGGATGGCTGAGAATTTTCCAGAATTGAGTTAGGCTATAAATCCTCAGATTTAGGAAACATGAGTCCCATGCCAAAAAACATAGGAGACAACATTATAGTGAGACTACAGAACACCAAAAATAGATTGTTAAAAGCAACTGGGGGAAAAAATTAAAATATATAAATCAGTTATAAAAGGTAACTCTTAAAATGCTGTATGTGTTTGGAATTTTAACTATGAATTCAATTTCTTTAAAATATATAAGGGTAATCTAGGCTAGCTATTCTTAGGTGAGCTTTGGTTATTTGTGTATTTCAAGGAATTTTTTGGTTTCATCCAAGTTGTAGAATTTATAGGCATAAACTTGTTCCCAATTTTTCTTTTAATGACTATACGATCTTTAGCAAGGATCTTTCACTATTGATATTAGTAATTTATGTATTTTCTTTACCTGATCAGTCCAGCTAGAATTTATTAATTGTATTAAATTGTGTTTAAAGAAGTCAAGGTTTTTTGGTTGTTGTCTCATTGATTTTTCTCTATTGCTTTTCTGTTTTCTATTTCATTAATTTCTGTTTGTATCCATTTTAAATCCTTTTTTATCCCTATTTTGGTCTTAATATACTGTTTCTACTTTCTTCAGGTACAGACTTTAGTCATGAATTTTGAGTCTTTCTACTTGACTAATATATTATACTATAAGCACTTAATATAAATATATGATACTCCTTAAGCACTCTTCAGCTGGATCCAACAGATTTTTAAATATCTTGTTTCCATTTTCACTCAGCTTAATTTCTGATTTCAATTATGATTTCTTCTTTGGCCTATGGGTTATTTGAAAGTGTGTTGTTTAGCTGCCAAACACTTGGAGATTTTCTGAATACATTTTTGTGGTTGATTTTTAATTTAATTCCATTGAAGTTAGAGTACATATATTACATTATTTCATTCTTTTTAAATTTATTAAGACTTTTTTATTTGTCCATAGTGTGGTCTAATCTGGTGTTATGGGTTGACTTGCATCCCCACAAAAGATAGTTCAGGTCCTAACCCTGGTACCTGTGAATGCAACCTTATTTGTAAAGAGGGTCTTTGCAGATCTAATAAGGTCATACTGGATTAGGGTGCCTATCTTTCAATATCTGTGAGAGAATAAATTTCTGACATTTTTAAGTTACTTAGTTTGTATAAATAAAATGGTATTTTATTATGGTAACCCTAGGAAACTAATACATCTGGTAAATGTTCCATATACATTTGTAGAACATGTGTTTGCAGCTCTTGGTTTCAGCTCAGGTCATGATCTCATGGTTCATGAGTTCAAGCCCCAGATGGGGCTCTGTGCTGACAGTATGGAGTCTGCTTGGGATTCTCTCTGTCCCTCTCTCCGCCCATCCCTTGTTTGTGCTCTCTCTCTCAAAATAAATAAGCTAAACAAAAACAAACAAACAGACAAAAAAGATCAGTTGCCAGCGTTAGGGAATGAATAGAGCACAGCTTTTCGGGCAATAAAAATACTATTTGTGATATTACAGTGATGGATACATGTCATTATACATTTGTCCAAATCTATCAAATGTACAACACCAAGAGTGAACCATAAGGTAAACTATGGACTTTGGGGGATTATGATGGGTCAGTGTACGTTCATCCCTGGTGAAAAAAAAAAAAAAAATGCTCTACTCTGATGAGTGATAATGGAGGAGGTTATATATGTGTGAGTGTAGGAGACATATGGGAAATCTCTGTACCCTCTTCTCAGTTTTGTTATAAACCTAAAACTGCTCTTTAAAAAGTCTTGGAACACCTGGGTGGCTCTGTTGGTTAAGCATCTGACTTCGGATCAGGCCATGATCTCACAGTTCATGAGTTCAAGCCCCACATCTGGCTGCCTGCTGTCAGCACAGAAACTGCTTTGGACCTCTGTCTCCTCTTTCTCTGCCCCTCCCCCATTCACAAGTGTTCACACACACTCTCTCTCTCTCTCAAAAATAAACAAACATTTAAAAAATAAAATTAAAATTAAAAAGTCTTAAAAAATAAATAATGGCTTCTCTACACTGAATACTCTGATTGACTACCATAGCGCTCACTATTCAGAGGGATTCAGTTTTGCCAGAGGAACACAGGCCCCTTTTAGAATTAAGATTTGAACTTATTTTTTGGAGGAGTGTTTTCTAGAGCCTCCTTTCCTGCTTTCTGTTGTTCATTATTTTCCTCATTATCACCCTGTTCCTGATGGCCAACATCTAACAGCATAATAGTAAAGGAGTGATGTCATATATGTATCCTAAGACATTTGTCTTACTCTTCCTTGTGTTACATTCCTTTTTGTGCTTGAATCATCTACCCAGTTGTGAATCGTATCTTAACTTTTTTTAATGCTTATTTATTTATTTTGAGGGGGGGGTAGGGACAGCATGCATGCTGGAGTGAGTCGTGCAGAGAGAGAGAGGGAGACAGAGAGAATCCCAAGCAGGCTCCACACTGTTAACCCAGAGCCTGATGGAGGGTTTGAACTCACAAACCATGAGATCATGACCTGAGCGGAGATCAAGAGTCAGAGGCTTAATGGACTGAGCCACCCAGGGGCCCCTGATTTTGAATTATGTCTTAACTTTTTATTTGTCTTCTTTAGCATTTATACCTGTCCTTAGAAAGGATTCCATAAATGCTTATTAAGTTGAATTGAATCTAGGCAACAGGGTAAAACAGACCCAACTAATCCACTCTAAATATTGCAATAATCTATCAGAGGGATTAAAATAGAAAAAAAAAGATGCTATGAGCATGGGACCTCGGGATGCTCTGGCATAAGAAAGCATTTCCTGAAATGTGGCAGATTATTAGTACTGGCAAAGTGAGAAGGTAGGTATGTCGATTACAGGGTGAGAGGTGAGTACTACCCTGAGACTTAGGAGCAACAACATAGGCTGAGCTCCCATGTACTGACTTAGCCTCAGGTGGTCCTCAGTAGAATCTGACAGGTGGAACCACATCACCCCCCCCCCCACACACACACACATACACACTCAACCTGGGGATCCAGGAAATATCGTAAACCCAGGAATTCAGTCTGTTGTTAATGTTGATCAGGAATCACATACAGAATGAGTTAGGAAGTACCAGAGTTCACAAAGCAAGTATGTTTCTGTCTCTTTTGTAGGCCTTTAAAAACGGAATTAACTGCCAATGGGAAAGAAAGAAATAAGCAAATATTTTAAGAGGGGAGGGGAAGGCTCTGATTCCTCTTTTTTTCTTACAGATTTTCTGTGGCTAGCAAAACTATTCTTACCAGTCCCTTGGTGTTGACAGCAAAATATCGCACAGTATCTGCCAGGTAGCTGTTGATCTGTAAATCATCCTCCTTTCCCAGATTTATTACATTTGGAAAGACCCTAAGGGGCAGCATCCTTCTTGAAGCTGAAAATAATTGCTCATCTTTGAAAAGGCAGAGAGAGGCCTGAGGCAAGGGATAATGGGAATAGAGACTAGCAGCAGCAGAAAAAGGGGAGAGCAGTGGTTGGGGAGGGGAAGAGCTTGCATTTTAGAGGCAAATTGACAGTTTGCAAAGTAACATTTTCTTCAAAAATCCAACTGAAAGCATTCACAATTTTGCACATCCAGTCCTGTTGCCTGGTGTTCTGCAGCAGCAGAGATGGGAGATGATGACAAGGCTGTATGAATCTTGGGTGGAGGAAAGTTGTTCCCATGGTATGTCCCATGGGAGCATCTGCCTTCTCGGTGATGGCATTGCCTGTTTAAAAAAAAAAAAAAATAAAAAAAATATATATATATATATATATATATATATAGTGTGCGTGTGGGTATGTGCGCGCGTACTTCCAATCAAAACTGAAGCTGAGGAATTTTCCTGACAGGGTGAAAGTTGTAGCATGCATGGTCTACTAGATTTGATTTCTTTGTTCAGTGAAACATAAAGTCACTACTCTACCAACAAACTGGAATACCTAAGATATTCTCTGTTTCTCACTTTCCCATGTGCTTTTGCCCCCCACCTCCCATGTCCATGAGTGCATACGCACACATCCACCTTATTACTTTAGAATCAGGTCTCTCTCTATATATAGTTATGGTGGAATTAATCTATTTTCTCTCTCCATCTCTCTCTCTCTTTCTCTCTCTCTTATTCTAATATTTCCTAGATTAATGGCTAACTTTCCACCCCCATTTGGCATTTTCAGGGCCACCCTAATAGAACAAAGGCTTTTTACCATTAAGGATATTTGGGAAAAAATGTGCCACGAGTCCTAAAGGAAATACAAAAAGGTCATTCCAAACAATTTTTTTGAGCAGGGATTAATTGCTTAAATAGGTGAAATAAGTGACAGTTTTGCACAGTGGCTAATTTGAAGGAGACAAGAGGCACCTGGAAATACAGAGTTTGGTATAGTTGATAAAAACAAAAACAGTCTCCTTCATTTATAATTACAGCTTGCGTTAAAGGTTTCTTCCTAACGTGGAGATGTTGCCAAGGCAATAGCTTGGCAATCTTCTACATGGCTGCTTTTCACATTAACCCACACAGGCTTCACGGATATTAATCTTTATAACGCACCTATGTAGTCCAGAAAGGCAAAATACAGTTTTTAGTCTGTTTTTCAGAGTAGGGAAAGAACATTAGAAGACCAGGCTTTCTGGTCCCTTTTCTCCTTTCCAGGACATGCTGTCAGAACCAAGCCATGAATTTTGAAATGGCCTTAGTACCGCAGCCTAGGTCTGTGGGGAAAAGAGAACAGGAGACCTTAAGGACATGCAACAAACCAGATCAAGGACATGGCTGATGGTCAGAGCCAGAAGGTCTGCCACGGAGACAAGGTAGAAGCTAGGAGGCAGAAGCCCAAAAGGAAGCAGACCAAAAGTCACACTTAGCAAAGCCCAGGGCCAAAGCACAAGAAGGAGCCAAAAGAGAAATCAATCTTGAGAGGAAAGTCATGAGATCAGCATTCAGAAGCTGTTCTCATGACCACTGTTGGTAGCGTTTCCTTACCCTCAACTTGGGGCAGCTCCCCTGGAAAGCATCTACTAGGGTTAGGCTTTGGGGATGTGATGAATCTTGGAATCAAGGTGAGCTGTTTAGATTCTCCCAGTCTTTCATTGTGAGGAGATAGAATAAAGACAAGCTCTTTCTACCCAGGATGTCTCTGGAGTCACAAAGCTCATCCAAGTAGTATCACTGAAGCAGGGCCTCGTCTAGGGTCAAGGGGGGTGGGGTGAGTGAGCTGCCTAGAGTGTCAGCCTTAAGGAGGCATTCACTCTTAGGGTCATACAAATGCAGGTCACTGAGGCTCGGAGAGGGGAAGGGCCTCTCCCACCCAAGGCCTAGCAGCACTGGACCTGATACCTGATAGTCTGCTTCCCTTTGGGCCACGAGTCCATTCTGAATCAGTCTCATGAAGCTCATGAAGTTTCTTGAAGCAAAATACTTGATTAATATTTAGCTACTCCCTGGTATTTAACAATGTAGGATGGATGAGAATAAACTCCTAAGTTAATACAACAGAAAAATATTAGCACCATATTAAACACATTTTTCTCTTATCCTTTTGCTGACCAGAAAGTTCTAAGTACCTTCCAAAGAGTAATTGCTTCAAAAGAACAGAGAGGAAGTTCCTGAGAGGCCCCAGCAAATGCTTGTTGGATGTATAGATGATGAATTGGAACTGAGGACAGGGAGCATGAGACTTACATGAACTCCATGAAAACACTCAGTATCCTTTATTTTAGTTCCATCTGGTGGTTCAAATAACAAGCTTATTTTTTTATACACTATTTTTTTCACCTTTTTCTAGAAGGTGTAAGAGGTATCTGCATTGAGGGCCCACAAGATTTTCCTCTGAAGCATTATTTAAATCACTTTGATTGACTCTGATCCCAACCAGGTAAGATGTTAAGGAAAGAACAAGAAAAAACAGAAATAGTATGAAACTTTACCCAACCATTTAAAAAAGGAGTTCTTGGTTAATTTTGATTTGGGTGATGAATATCTCCCCCAAATCCACCTTCTAAATCAACATAGGAGTTTCTTCAGTTTTCCATTCAAGACATGATTTTTTTTTTTTCTTTTTTTCCACCAGGCTCCACAGACTGGGCTGTCTCCTCTGCTTCTGAGGCTATTATCCTTCAGCAGGATTTAGAGTTGCTGACAGTGTGTTTCAATAATTCACAAGAAATGGGGCCCATTCTGAGCTCCTTGTTTTCTCAGTTGGCTCAGAGAAGCAGACAGATTAAAAACATGATTTTTTTTTTTCAGTGAAATAAATCAAGAGAAATCAGAGACACCCTGGGAAGAACAACACTAAAGGAGTTAGCACTGCTAAACATGACCCCAGCAATGCACAAGTAGGAAAGCAGGCACACCAGTATCTGTGGCAAACTCTTGAATCTCACTTGCCTGGTGACTGCCATGAAGTTAAGCCTCCAAAATGTGGAGATGATTTATTCTGGCAGCTGAATGTACTGGCTTTCAAGTTTTAAGGAAGGGAAAGCTACGGACAAAATGAAATTCTAAATTCACACGCTCCCCTTTTATGACCTGTGGCATTAGTTTGTTAATTATGTTGGTAAAATGTGTTGCTAGCAACTATTATACATTGTTTCCATACCTCTCTTCAAAAGATGTGTTTTATTTCTGAGTAGCCTTAGACAACAAGGCAGGAAAGAGAACGCCCCCTGGCTAAGACTTCCACTTCTCAGTGTCAAGGAGAAAGAGCCCCCTGGGGACGTTCCATTGCTTCATGTTTCTTTAATATTAAATATAACAAGTTCTGTGTCAGGTTTAAATCCCCAGCCTGGCCTCATCCCAGAGGAGGCCCAGAGCCTGTCGGGGCTTATAGTGTCCTGACTTTGTTGATTGATTCTGTTCATTGAAATTCAGCAACAGAGGAAGGTGCCTCCTCTGTGCAGCCAGCTCCTCTCCCTAAGCAAACAGGACTGCGGCTCAAAGGCAATGTAAACCGAGATTTCCATAGCCAATTTAAATACTCACTTCCTCTCCAAAACCAGTAACTAGACCCACGCCAGAAGGAAGACACACCCGTCCAGATAAAGAATGTATTTATATGTAGGTTCATGCAGAAACCAAAGAAGAAAGGACAGGGTAGATGAGAAAATCCTATCCTGGACCTTACAACTGAGCTGAGAGGTATTTCATAGAGCCTAGCTGACCAATTTAGTTTGCTTGCACACACGTATGATGCGCTTTTAGAATTTGGCATGCCTTGAGTTTTCAGTTTGATTTTGGCATTTGCCGTTTACACAGATTTTGCTTCCTTGTATTTTCCACACATCTCAATCCATTTGAAAAGGATAGACTAGTCCTACCAATTGAGTAAAAAATTATGGCTCTGAAGAGTATTATTTTCAATAGGATCTTAAAAACTTCACTATCTGGAAATCAGTTGACCTCTGATATATCCTTATATATCTATTAATGTCAGTATACATAGATATGTAGATAGTTCTACACATAAAATATTAAGAATATTCATATGTGTTTTTCTTTAGGTAACTATATGTAACATCTAACCTTAGTTCCACTTGGCTTGGGCAATAAGTTAGCATCTAGTTTTTCATCTATTTGGTAAATGCACATTATAAATAAGTTTAAAGAATATAATCTGCCCTTTTGTTTTCTTTAAATTATAATTTGAGATTGGAGTAAATGAAGTGTATATCAATGGAAGTCCGTCCTTCCTTCCTTCTTTCCTTCCTTCCTTCCCTTCTTCTCTTTCTTTCTTTCTCTTTCTTTCTTTCTTTCTTTCTTTCCCCAAATATCTGTTATTCTCCAGATGACATACAAAGAAAGAAAGACCTTGAAGTGTCTGGTTGTGACTTCTCTAGACCTTTATGTTCTGTCTTTGAGTTACAAGAAAAGAAAGAAAAAAAGAAAAGAAAAAGAAAAAACAAACAAAAAAACCACAGAAAAGAACTCCCAGTCTAACAGCAAAATTTCTCCCTCAAATAACACTGTATAGATTATCTTTGGTTATTTTGACAGGTGTTATACTCAGTCTTAAACTCATTCATTCAAAATCCAGCAACTATTTGTTGAGAACCTACCTACTACATGCCAGATAGGTAAGGTATCTGTCTTCATGGTATTTAGTTTTAATGGAGGGAGATGTTTAATAAATGAGAGACTATTTTTAAAAAGCAATAATTTCAGATGATGACACATGCTTATAACGAATTTTATGATGAACTTTCCAGATACCCTTTAGGTCTAATGTTCTTTGACAGTCCCGTTGGGACTGCTGACAGCAGACAGCCCTCATTTCTCAGCCCCCTTTGAGAATTACCTTACCTAAAGAGAGTTACCTTACTCAAGGTTATGTTCCTTTTCTGGGGTAGTCCATATCCAATAACTCATCAACATAGAGGTATGATGCATGGACACCCTCATGTTACCTCAGAGCAGCTCTAAAGATCGACACCAGCTTTCTGTAGGGTCAGCTGCGTCTTTTGTTAATGCATCATGTCCCAACTTCTTCCTCTGCCCTATCCTATTTCCTTCCCTTCCATAGGCAAGAACCCAACAGCACTTCCTGATAAACTCCCTGCTCACTAATCTCTGCCTCAGTCTGCTTCTTGAGAGCCCTGACCTGCAATAGTTCATACCATCATGGGACCAAGGAAATAGACACTAAGTTAGAATTTGGGGTCTGCGTCAGCTACTGTCTAGCTAGGAATAAAGACTCACCGGTAGCAGAAATGAATGCTATGCATTGGCCTAGTGGAGGTCTAACCAGCCAGCAGGAAAAACCAATGATGAGTCCCCAGTAAAGCACCAACCCAGGAAAGAGATGGGGTATTTTGGAGGATGTAGTGACAGTGAAGTATGGTTGACTTTTAGTATATATTTTGAAAGGGAATCCAAAAGAAGTTGTGATGGATTGTATGCAGGACAACGAAAAGAGAATAAAGATTACCCTTAGGACTGGCCTGAGCAACTGGGGCTAGGTCACTACCAGAAAAGACTAGTAGAGGAGTATGTTTGGAAGAGGGAACTGAAAGTAACCCAAGGTTGTATATTGGTTTGACATAATTGCAAATCTACTTGTTAACGACAAAAATGAAGAATTAAGAGTAAAGTTGTTTTGCTGTAAGAGTGAAGTCCATTGTGACAGAGTGTCATCATCCCATCTGTTGTTGGTGATAAGCTGTCAGTCGGTGGCTCAGCAGCTGGGGGGGGTGCTCCAGGGGGCTTATCGGTAAAACCATGAAGAAGCAACTACGGCAAGGGGACATTTGGACTATAAATACTGAGGGTTTGTGAGGACGATCTGAGAGGTGTTCATTAACTCCTGCCAGTAAAGACGACTCTTCGTTGCAATGGTGACAACCATGGAGTGGCCCTCAGAGATCTTCTTGCTGCACAACACCAACCCCCATGGCCCACATTCCATAGCACGTGCTTTAGAAACAGGGGACTTTAGTGCTGGCAGCTGGACATCAGCTCTCCTGTGAAGGGTACACCTCAACTAAACTTGGTCTTTATTCCTTTCATCTTCCCTTGCCTGAAACAATATTGTGATTAATCCATCATTGGCTTGGAGCATGTTATTTCCTTATTGGCTTATTAAGGCATATTATCCTGTATGCTATTGGCTCATGGAACTCCCTCAGTGAACCTGTGTTAAATAAATTGCCGGTGAGGACAAACCCAGTCTCTGAGCATTAACTTGCCCCTGAAACAAAACACCTAAGGATGGGTACAAAGTTCCTGGAGAAAAGAAACAGATTCAAAGATTAGATTACTTAATTAAGTAGTGAATTCTACTCTGTTAACCTTTTCAGTCCCTGGGTGCCTCAGCCTCTTAGTTTTCCACTCTTTCCTAAGCACCTATGAGATTTGGCAGACCTCAATCTGTATTTATCTGTAAACTGGTTCATATTTCTCAGAGTTCTGCATTTTCAGCAACCTCCCGAGTGACACTCATGGTGTGGGTGTTTTGAACAGCAAGGTTCCAGTAAAAATAACACCGTTGGGTCAGACAGACCCAGTTTTGAATTATTTCCCAGCCAATTATTACTTGTAGAATATTGGGCAAGTTTAAATTCTCTCAGAGCTCTAGTTTCTTGTAAAAACAGGAATAGTATACCTACCTCATAAAGTTTCGGGGAGAATTAAATGATGTCATGTCTCTTGAGCTTAAGGCAAGTAACCTAGTTCCTTACTCACAAAAGAACTCACTAATTTAGTCTCCCACCTCCCCCCCCCCAAAAAAAACAGCTGTATACTCACAAATTATATTAGAATTTAAACAAATCATTATAAGACCTTTGGCAGTCAGAGAATTAACATGTGCAGCTTTGACTATTGCTAAGTAACTCCACTGGTCCACATAATGTAATCGTTCCAGTTTTGCGGAGGTACACATTTGAATCCTGCACACTGAGAGGAGACTAGTTGACAGGAGTGAGTCACTTTCTTCTGGTGGAGCCTATCCAATGCCAGACATCCTCATCTCAGCTTGCCTTTATGGTTCTTGGCTCATCCTCCTGTGCACACACCTTCAGTGAAGCAAGAAAGTCTCTGTATTTTATGGAATTGCCCCTGCTAAACAAAGGAACAAACGGGGAAAAAGAAAACAGAAAACAAAACCAACTAGTGAACAGTGTTGACATGGAAGTGAAGAGAAAGTTAAAAAAACCTAAGAACTAGATGATACTTACACCGTATGAGAAATAGATATTTGGGATAAATTATGGGGAAGCTACATTGGCAGTGGCTTGGATCCATGCTATGAATATTTTTACCATGTGCTCCATGAGGAAATAAGGAAAGGCAATTCACAAACTATTTCAATAAATTTTCCAGACAGAATTCATACAGTTAGCTTTATAAATGAGTCTAGTCTTCTATTTATAGAATTATAAAAGTCTTAAGGGATCAATTAAAAGTTTTTAGTGATACTTGACTGAATTTTACAGGAAAAATTCTACACTATAAATGGTATCTGTGATTTGGGGATTTTGTAAATGTCTCAGGACATATATATTAAGAATGTCAGGGTCTGCTATGATTATTTTTACCACACAGTTCCTGTAAATTGCAAAATGCAAATTATTAACTACCAGGTTGGTAATCAAAACACATGGTAAAGAGAGAATTTGCATCTTTAATTTCCTATTTTACCATAAGGCTATGGCATTTGCCTATACATAGTCAACATCATGTACACCAGGGGTTCACACTACCAAGTACACAGGCAAATAAGACATGAGTCCTGCCCTCTTTTGAGAAAGGGAAATATTGGTTCCATGATGTAAATATAACCCTGAGAATTGGAAGGGTAAATTATCGTGGGGAAAGAATATTGGGATCTATGACTGGCAGAAAGCCATAATATTGGTGCATTTAAATAGTTTCTTGTTAATCCCCTGGCAATCATCTAGGAAGAAAAAAGGGCTATATCATTCGTTATGATACTAAAAGCACAGAGCTAGCACTAAGAATCTGACATGTCCCAGATGTGATCAACAAACTTAAGCACTTTTGATCTCTGTGAAGTCACTTAACTTTGATTGGATACTCCCTGTGGTAGGTAGGACTAACACATCTAAAGATAGATACATTTCCAAAAAAAGTGATTTTTACACTCACATCCATAGAAAATAACAGTCTCATGTTCATAAGGCTCCGAGCAATCTCAACCCTGTGTTCCTTTCATTTTAACTTTGTAATCTTTGTAGGAACAATGATCCCACATTCCATTGTTGTTTGAAGAGTCTGAGTTGAATTCTGTGGACAGTTAGGCTGTGTTACAAAAAGACTGGTATTTCCTGGGGCAGGTTAAGGGGAGTCAACCACAAGATTGATTAGAATTCAGCTGGGCACTAATTTCTTCATATTATCTTCTGAAATCCTAATTTAAAATGCAAACACTCCAGGGAGAGTAATACATTAAAGAACATTAAGGAATAAAGCTATCAAGAGAGATGCCAAGGTCTATTACCATCCTATGACTAATGACTCGAACAGAATGTCGCTCATTTTTAGAAATCTTTTCAAGACATTTTAAGAATTCACTGGGAATTCTTATCAGTGGAGATTTCCTGGTCTCCTGAGAGGAAGTCCTATTGTTATTGCCCCAGTGAGGTAGGGAAGGAAAGTATAGTGTGGTATTCAAGGAGTTTTGTTTTTAATGTTTATTTATTTTTGAGAGAGAGAGAGAAAGACCATGAGCAGGGGAGGAACAGAGAGAGATAGGGACACAGAATCAGGCTCCAGGCTCTGAGCTGTCAGCACAGAGCCCGACATGGGACTCGAACTCACAGAACACAAGATCATGACCTGAGCTGAAGTCTCAGGTTAAGCCAGAGGCTTAACCAACTGAGCCACCCAGATGCCCCTCAAGTAGTCTAATCGAAGGAGGGAAATAAACTTTTGTTGAGTGTCCCTCATATACCTGGCTCTGTTCTATGTGCTTTGAATTTTTTTTTTCAACGTTTATTTATTTTTGGGACAGAGAGACACAGAGCATGAACGGGGGAGGGGCAGAGAGAGAGGGAGACACAGAATCGGAAACAGGCTCCAGGCTCCGAGCCATCAGCCCAGAGCCTGACGCGGGGCTCGAACTCACGGACCGTGAGATCGTGACCTGGCTGAAGTCGGACGCTTAACCGACTGCGCCACCCAGGCGCCCCTGTTCTATGTGCTTTGAATATGCCATTTCATCAAATCTTTCTCTAGTGCCATTATGCCATTAATCACCATTTTATGGGTGGGGAAAATGAGGCTATGGGAGGTTAAGTAACTGTAGTGAGGAGCTAATCAGTAGTAGAAGATCTTGGAGTTTAGCTTGACCTATCTCCTTTCAAAGCTCATTAACTGAAGAAAAAGAGGAAGCTTATCCATGGAATTTGTTCCATAGCATGTGGGTTCTCTTCCTCGCCACCCAGGTCTACTTGATTTTGACTCGTTTTACAGACGAGTTAGGAAGTTCCTTCAAGAGAAGAGATTTAGAGGGTGAAATGTGAAAACTAACTATTAGGAGACCTATTACCAAGTAGGACTGAAGTAGTGATGGAAGAAAGACTTATTTCCACTGTTCTATTCGGAAGAAGTGCCCCGTTTCTCTATTTTTAGAATGTTAAAAAATTATCTATGACAAAGTTGAACATAATCTAAGCGTATGATATGCACTCCCAGGTATTTACCCAAATGAATTGAAAACTTACATCCCCATAAAAACATGCACACAAATGTTTACAGAAGCCTTATTCATAAATGCCTAAATTGGAAGCAACCAAGTTATCATGGAGTAGGTGAATGGGTAAACAAATTGTGGAATATCCAAACAATATTTGTCAACAATCATTTTTTTAAGTGCTCTCAAGCCGTGAAAATACACGGAAGGAACTTAGTGCATATTGCAAGTGAAAGAAGCCAGTTTGAAAGGCTATATACTATATAATTCCAATTATATGACATCCTGAAAAAGGCAAAACTATAGAGAGAGTAAAAATATCAGAGGCTGCCAGAAGTTCGAGGTGGGGGACAGTGGAGGAGGAAAGAGGTGAACAGGTGGCACACAGGGCATTTTTAGGGCAGGGAAACTATTCTTTGTGATATCGTAATGAAGGATACATGACATTATGCACATGTCAAAACCCATAAAACTGTACACCAGGATGAAGCCTAATGTAAACTATGGGCTTTAGTTAATAATATTGTATCAATATTGCTTCATCATTTGTACTACACCAATGCAAGATAGTAATATTGGGCACACGGGGTGGAAGGGTGGGTGACTTGGAAAGGAGGTGTATGGGACTCTCTAGTACTTTCTGATCAATTTTTTCTAAACCTAAAACTGCTCTAAAAAGCCTGTTTATTTAAAAAAGTTATTAGCATCACACTCTCCAGTTCCATCCACGTTGCTACAAAGGGCCATATTTCATTCTTTCTCATTGCCACGTAGTACTCCATTGTGTATATAAACCACAATTTCTTTATCCATTCATCAGTTGATGGACATTTAGGCTCTTTCCACAATTTGGCTATTGTTGAGAGTGCTGCTATAAACATTGGGGTACAAGTGCCCCTATGCCTCAGTACTCCTGTATTCCTTGGGTAAATTCCTAGCAGTGCTACTGCTGGGTCATAGGGTAGATCTATTTTTAATTTTTTGAGGAACCTCCACACTTTTCCAGAGTGGCTGCACCAGTTTGCATTCCCACCAACAGTGCAAGAGGGTTCCCGTTTCTCCACATCCTCTCCAGCATCTATAGTCTCCTGATTTGTACATTTTGGGCACTCTGACTGGCGTGAGGTGATATCTGAAATAAACCATACAGAGAAAGATAGATACCGTATGTTTTCATTCTTATGTGGATCCTGAGAAACTTGACAGAAACCCATGGGGGAGGGGAAGGAAAAAAAAAGAGGTTAGAGTGGGAGAGAGCCAAAGCATAAGAGACTCTTAAAAACTGAGAACAAACTGAAGGTTGATGGGGTGTGGGAGGGAGGGGAGGGTAGGTGATGAGTATTGAAGAGGGCATCTTTTGGGATGAGCACTGGGTGTTGTATGAAAACCAATTTGACAATACATTTCATACATTAAAAAAATAAAATAAAATAAAATAAAATAAAATAAAATAAAAAAGTTATTCTAGAACTACTACGTTCTTCATATCTTTTTAAAGTATAACAGATATAGGTAGAGAGAAAAGAAGAGGTAAGTAGTGTGAAGGAAGGAAAAAGGCAGATAAATATGAGAATTACAAAAAGATGCAGAAAATGAAATTTATGGCTCCAGGAAAAAAAGTTAAAAAATTTACGGAGCCATCACCCCCCCTCCATGTTCCTCTCTTTCCCCTTCCCCTTCCTCCTCCTCCTCCTCCTCCTCCTCCTTCTCCTCCTCCTTCTCTTCTTGGTGATGGGGTGGGGGGCATTGAGTGGGGGAAAAGGATTTTAGCAGGCTTAGAATGTGGGGCAATATGACAGCATGGAATCTTAAAAATCTATGCACTTTCCCCAAAAGTAGGCATTTGACTTAGGGCAGTTGATAGGCCAGGATGTCTAGAACACTATATATATATTTATGAGACCACTAAGCTTGAAATGTTTAAACTCTAACTTCTGAATGGTTGGGGGAAGAAGGTATTAAGTGTTGTGATACTGGAAAACTCATGGGCTGAATAATTGGGAGTAAATAGGACATACTGAAGTTACTGGAAACCAGGGATAGTGGTGACAGGGAGACACTGAATGAGGTGAAGAAGCTTAAAAAGATGTTCTCCGAGCAAAGATACCTATTTTTTTCTATTGAGCTATAACACACACACACACACACACACACACACACACACACACACACACACACGTATCCAATTAATCTTAGGTGTGTAGTTTGTTGAATTTTCATTTATGAGCATACCTAAGGATCTCCAAACCAAATCAAAATACAGAATACTTCCAGCATCTCAGAAGGCTTCCTTTTGCTTCCTTCTAGTCAATATCTCTGTCCTCAGACTAATTACTCTGATTTGTATTACTAAAAATTTATTTTGCTTGCACACCTCGCATAAATGGAATCATTCAATATGTAGTTATTTGTGTCTAGCTTCCTTCACCAGGCATTATGTCTGTGAGATTCATCCACATTGTTGCATATAATAGTGGTTTGTTCTTTTAAATTGCTACTTAGTATCCCATTGTAGGAAAATACCCTAGTCCTTCTATCTTTGATGAAGATTTGGATTGTTTCCAGTGTTTTTCTTTAATGAATGAATTTGCTATGAATATTCTTGTACACATCTCCTGGTGGATGTATGCATCCATTCCTCTTGAGTGTATGTACACCTAGGAGTGGAATTACTGTGTCAAAGATACGGAAACAATTTTCCAAAGTGGTTATACAATTTAAATTTTTACTGGCGGCATATGAAGATTCCAGTTGCCCCCCTTCTTCACCAACTTTTGCTATTACCTGTCTTTTAAATGTTAGACATTCTGATGAGTGTAGAGTGGTATTCATTTGGTTTAAATTTATATTTGCCTAATGAATAATGAAAATGAGCATTTTCCCCCAAATCATTATTGCCTGTTTGGATATCCACGTTTATAAAGTTCTTATCAAGTCTTTTGTCCATGTAGTTGGTTTGTCTACCATTATACTATTGATTTGTAGTTACTTATATATTCTAAATTTGATCCCTTTGTCAGATACTTGTGTTATAAACATCTTCTCTCAGTTTATGACTTGCCTTTTAATTCTTTCTTGGTATCTTTTGATTATTAGAAGTTCTTAATTGTGATAAAATTTAATCTATCAATCTTTTGTTTTATAATTCGTGTTTTTCTTGCACTGCTTTAATATAACCCTAAGTTCATGAATCTGTTATTCTGTTCTCTTCTGAAAAGCTTTATTTTTTTATTTTTAGCTCTTATAATCCATATGTAATTAACTTTTGTATATTCTATTCATCCCCTTTCTGCAGAAAGATATTCAGTTAATTCAGAAATATTTATTAAAAATTCCAATCCTTTGCCCCCTAAGTTATAGTAGCACTTCTGATGTAAATCAGATGATTGCACGTGTATGGACTTTTTTATTTATTCTACTTTGTTTCATTGCTTTGTCTGTCTTTATGCCAGTAGTACATGACCTTAATTATGAAACTTTATAAAAAGTATTTATATCTTGTCCTGGCTATTCTCGATATTTTGTCTTATCATATACATTTTTGAATCAGTTCTAATTAAGCTCTTCTTTCTTTAAAAATTTCTAATTTTTATATTTAATTTTACTTTTAATCAAAATTACTTATGTACATAGTTTAAATAGTCAAATAGCTCTATGAGGCTTTCAGTGAATAACAGTGGTCTCTTATTCTGCCTCTTTCTACCCCATTTCAATCCCATCTCAAGAAGCAGTCTCTCTCATCTTTTAGTTTTCTTCTTGTATTTCATTTCATATTTCTCAATAATATGCTTCTAGTTTTATTACTTGATTTTCAGCTTTAGATATTATCTACCAGCTTCCTACTATGAAAGATAATTTAACTATCACATTTTCTCAACATGATTTTTATAGATTAGTATTCATCAATTACACTATTATTCTCTTATAACTATCATTCACAGCATTTTTATACCTTTTTGTTTTCCCTAGAATTAATAATCACCTTCTTTTCTTCATTTTTAAATTTTATGTGGTGTTTACTACCATTAGTTCATTCTTGAATTCCTTGCTAGAAATATAAATCTCCTCCGAATATATTAAATTATATCAGGTAACCTACTACATTATATACATTTTTTTCTTGAAGACACCTCTTTTGTTACCTTCTGTCCTCCCCTCAAGTCTGGACTGGCTGATCTCTATACCTGCCACACAAATGTTGCCAAAAAATCTTCTTTAATGCTACTTTTGAGATTTCCTTTGCCTGTTGGACCTGTTGTTTCGCAGAGCCCATGTTTTCATCTTTCTTGGTTTCCTCCGTTGTTTTGATGGAGCTTGCTAGGAAAGAGTTCACAGGAGATATGCTTTTTGAGAACTTGATGTCTTTATTCTAGTCTTGTAGTTAATAGATCATTTGACCAGGTTGCTAGAGTGAAAATCATTTCCCTCAGGAGTTTGATCTTCTAGATTCTGACGTTGTACTTTATTTTGCAGTTGCTATAATAACATGATGTAATCAGTGTCAGTTTGATTCCTGATGCTTGTATGTTTTTCACTCTCTGGAAGGTTTTATGATTTCCTTTTTGTCCTTCAGCTCCTAAAACTTCCTGACTAAAGGAATTGAAGTGGTTCTCTGCTCATGTATTGTGCTGGGCGTTTTGTGGGTTCCATCATTTGCAAGATAATGTTTAAAGTGCTGACACATTTTCAAATATTTCTATACTAATTTCTATCCCTATGTTTTATTTTTTGTTTTCTCTTTCAAAATATTCCATTAAAATGATTTTGGACCTCTGGATCGATTCTCTAATTTTGTTATCTTTCTTTTTATTTTCTATCTCTTAAACAGATATGTCATATTTTCTACTTGACTTAATAAATCATATCTTCTATTCCTTCAATTAAAATGTTTATTTCTACTGTTTTCCCCTAACTCCCAAGAATTTGCTTTTGTTCAGAAATGTTGCTTTTTTATAGTCTTCTTTTCTTTTTTTGGCGGATGCTATATCTTTTTCATTTCTCTGAGGATTATAAGAATTAAGTTTTTCTGTTTGTTTGAAGTTTTCTTGTTTCATCCAATGCCTCTTTTCTTTTCTGGTTGTTTGTTTGTCTGTTTTGTTTTGGTCAGCAAAGCACAGGTTATCAGCATATCACAGGTTTTCCTCATCTACAGTGTTATCATTGGCTGTGCGCTCATATCTTCAGTACCAAAAAAGGCTGCTTATAAATTCTGAATGAGTGGATGGGTCAATCTACAATAATTTGGCTGAGGGATTTTCTCAGAGGACTTCCAGCTGTCAGTATCAGTGCATCTTCCTGGCCAGCTTCTGGGACTGAGTGGGAGAAGAGGCTGGGGCAGAGGTGGAGGAGGTGCACCTGTCAGAAGTTTCAAAGTTGGTCTATTCTCCCTGTTTTCGATATAGTTCTTTTGTATTATGTGGCAACGTGAGGCTGGAGTCTCTCTGGTTCAGTGTCTCCACTGAGCAAATCTTTTGTTTTCTTTCATGGTGGGAGAAGAGGTAGTCATTTGGCTGAACAGGCTTGGGGAGGAGATCTGTGAGGTTAACTGCTTCTTATTAGGATTATCAAGGTCTGGCTTTCTTCCTCACTTGAACCCCCACTTTCAGAGGTAATTGATGCCCCAATTACCAAGGCTTTCTGTAGCTTTAGAACATGCATCTGCTTATTTCTGAAGTTACCCTGAGGTTTTCCCACCTCAAACCACCTCCAAGCTTTTTCCAGTTTCCCAAGTTAGTAACCACTCACCCATTTGATTGTGAGCTTTCAATATTATATTGTCATTTCTTTTTCTGTTCTCTTTACACTTGTGGATGTATATATCTTAATACCTTTACTGCCTTCTTAGTGAGGTTTCTGGAGGGAAAATAGTAAACACTTGTTCAGTCCACATTTTAACTAGAAGCTAGTTAGTCACTATTCAAAAATTTACAGTCAGCTCTTGCCTGAAAACAGAGTGATCTGCTCTGGATGTCTCTGAAACAGAAGTAAGAATTGCTACTTTTTCTAATGTTGTTCTAATAGCTTATTGATAAAGAAAAATGCCCCTTTTAGTATGTCCCTTTGGAGAATGTGATAGAATGCAATGGGAACCAAGATGGATCATGGCCAAGGAGACATTTGGGGACTGGCTTTTCTGGTTGTATTTAGGATCAAATCCCCACAAAAAGGTGGCAACATTATAGTGTAAGACTGCTGTTATAGATTTGTTAGCTTGATTATTACAGGGCAAATACAAAAGAAATAACAGAATGTAATCAGTATTGAATATATGGTCTTTATTTAGAAATGATTATTGCATGCATTTGTTGCAAAGATGAGAAACCTAATTTGGAATATCAATGGAACATTCAGATTTTATTTACCAGAAGGTCTTCAAGCATGTGAGCATACTTTAAATATTCTCTACTTACAATTTGAGTCTTCATAGAATTATTTCCATATTTTACAGATAAATATCACTTGTGTTGCCACAAGTCATAAATGGTGATGCTGGATATTTCAAAAAAAAATACAGTCTTGAGAAACCTAACACTAATTTGTGATAATGTCTTCTTTTTCCACATTGCTTTGTGCAGCTGGAAAATTAAGCTGTGTGTTTTTTAAAGGAATGAAATAAATCTTGGCAATTGAGGCAGCTTAGTTACATGCTGCTCACGTGCCATTGTTATTGACTTGCACAGCCTTGTCTCAGATAACTGCTTTATTAGCTCCCATCATCACGAATGAAGATTTATTTCACATCAATAGGGGACAGTCTTCCATTGGCAGATTTAGATGATACTATGATCAATATTACACAGTTAGAAAAATTACAAGATAGGAAGAAACTGTGGAAAGTATGTTTGAGACTAGTCAACTAATAGCGACAGATAGAAAAGTCCTGTAAGGGGACTTCAGAAAGTTGAGATTTTTCAGACTATCAAAATGCTTAGAGAATTTAAAGGTGCTGAATGTGGAGGGGCACCTGGGTGGCTCAGTTGGCTCTGGTGGCTCAAGCGTCCAACTTTGGCTCAGGTCATGATCTCACGGTTCATGAGTTCAAGCCCCATGTTGGGCTTTGCGCTCACAGCTCAGAGCCTGGACCCTTCTTCAGTTTCTGCGTCTCCCTCTCTCCTGCCCCTCCCCTGCTTGCACTCTGTCTCTCTTTCAAAAATAAATAAACATTAAAAAAAGATTTCTTAAATGAAAGTGTAGAATGTGGAGAGTAGGTGAATGGGAATTATTGCAGACACATGACCCTGTTATAGGAGTTTGTGAGTAAAAAAAGAAAATGAATGGAATTGTACTTAATTAGAGGGAAGGAGATATATGAAGAGTATTGAGTGAGTTGGGGAAATGCCTGGACACCAAAGGATGTCTTGAGTGTTGTGAATGTACAGTGAGCATTTTTAAAAAATGTATAGTGAACTTTTTAATGAATGACAACTAAAGTTGTAGCGAAAAGTTGACAAAGCACTGTAGAATTTAGATTTTTAGAGTGATTCTAGCTGATTCTCTAGAGTGAATCTAGAGATTTACATTAGAGCTGATACAGTGACTCTAGCTGATTCTCAAGCTATGACCCATGTGGTGCTGTTCCTAAGCAAAATGTCACATTTACAAAAGCATAGCATAAATAGGCAGTCGAAGCTTTAATATGGTTCTAAAACATATTTGAGGAAGTCTAAGTATGTGATTCAAATCTTTTCTTACTGAAGTCCTTTTCTAATCTGGAGTACCCAGCTCCCAGATGGTTATGTATGCAGGTCTGCCGACACATACCTTTGTTGAGCAAGGTATCTATTAAACAAGAATAGAACCTGTTCTGGGCTACTATAAGTAGGATTTTGAGAAAGATACTGGTATAAATATTGTTCAAGTAGCCTCTAGATCATAGAAGCCTGGACATCATTTGCTATGAATCTAACTTTAAGGAGAAAGTGAGCCACCTATGTTCCTTGGCCTTCCCACAAATAGTTCAGAATTCTTTTGGTTGCCACATCATATCCTATATCGTTGTGATCGAAGCTTTACTGACGTGGCTAGACTGTTACTAAGAGAGCTGTTTTGACCCAAGTCCTTCTCCTTGAGTTATTATCTGCTCAGGAAGGAGACTAGATGGAGCAGTTAAAGGAGAGAAATGCTTTTTTAAGGAGCCATAAATCCCTGTTGTATATGTCCATGTAAACCCCAATACAATGGGGGAAAAATGATCAGGTTGTACTTTTTTATCAATAAGGTGCCTACTAGCTAGTGCTAATTTAATCGGTGAAATCTGCACTAAAGCTTGTGATTAGAAACATTCCTGTAAAAATCAGTACATTTCAAACAAATCAATTGATTTAATAGCTCAGCCTAAGTAAATGTTATCCTTGATAAGTTCTCTTTGTGAGAAAACTTTAAGTTTGCTTATCACAACAGACTAAAGGACAGATCCATTTCATTTTTATATTAAAAAATATTTTTCCAAATCCAATCCCATAAAGTCATATGTGATTAAAACAAAATTTGGATGAAAATCCCACATCAAAAATTTTACCCTTTATTTTAATTTTTCACCCTTGAAAAATCTTAGAATGGATTTATGACTCTTTATAAAATCAAATAAGAAGAATAAAGGACATGTGATATGCCAGGCTTTGCCTTAAGTCCTTTGAGAAGAACAAAGGTGGTTCCTGGCTTCTTAAAATCTTGTAGAGGAAAATTGTTAAAAGACTAAATGTTTAACATCATAAGTAATACTTTGAGACAACAATGGCAAAGAATATACAAGGTCAATTGTCAATACAAGTCAGGCATTAAAATTCCTTTGGGAATCAGTAATTCAGCTATTTGGTTAAAGAAGAGGATTTTTGAAAAACAGTACAGGAGACGAGGCTAGAAAGATAAATTGGGTGAAAATTATGGACTTTAGACGCCAGGCTAAGGTTATAGAACTTGATTTTATATATATATATAATTGAAAATTTAAATTCTAACCTTAAGTGCAGAAATGACAAAATCACAGCAGCATGTTGGGGAGACGAGTATCTCAGTTACATGCAGACTGGACAGAGAAACTTGAGATACTGAGATGGACAAAAAGGCTGTTGCTCTTCTTCAGACTATCTAGGTCACTCTACGGATACAAGATAGACCTCCTACCACACAAAATTTGATTTGGGTGGCTAGACTGATGGTGCCACACGCACACTAAGAGAGTATAAGAAAGGTTTACTATGCACACAATGAGGTTTCTAGGGAGGCAAGGCAAACTCCCAAGCAGGTCTACAAGGGGCGTGTGGGGACAGAGGGGGTGACCAGCTTGAGTTCTTCTGGTGGCGGGAGTATATGAAGTGAGTGTTCCCTCCTGTGTGCTGAGGCTTGTGTGCTTTGAACTTCCTGCTGGTGCCAAAGGAGGAAGCACCCAGACTTTCTTAACAGCTTGTGCAGATATGGAGCAGAAGGAGGAGGGGAACGATGTGGCTTTGAAAGCTGTTAACAATCAGAAATCAAAACTGGAGTCAGACTCTTTATTGCAGACGCATGGAGTGGTAAGAGTGATAAAATGCTGAGAGAGGGTGCTTCGTTAGTGTTATAAATGAACTAGTAGCCTCCACCTGATAGAACCTGCATTGTGGAGGCAAGTCTCTGGAAGGATGTATTTTAATAAGCCCGTGGTTATAAAATATTCAATTTACAGGCCCACTGAGGGCTTTTGGAATGTCAAAGAGGTCTCTGGGGCTTTGAAATAAATATCCCAGCAACCCTTTGACCTTTTGTTCATTGCATTTAAAAAATGTAATATATTGGTTATGTTTTGGAGAAAGATTTTTTTTTAAAGATGCAAAGCTAAATGGAGATTGTACACATCTGAGATCAGAACTGTAGGTTCTGTTGTTCAATAAATCAGTCAATTGTCAATATGTGTGTGCAGTAAAAATCTAGGACACTTGTTTGAAAAGTCCATTACTGCCCTCAACCCCGGGATTCTGGATGAAAGGTCCTGGGTGAATCTCAAGAATGTGCCTCATGACAAATGTTTCTGATGCAGGGGTTTACATGCCTCATTTGAGAAACACTGCTTCACTGTATGCCCAGTACTGCACCAGATATTTCCAAGGCTTCGGGCAAAGTCTAACACAATCCCAATCAATGAGAAGTTGACTGCTTTGCTGGCTCTTTCCTGGCCCAACCCATCTTTTAAACTTCTGAACCTATGAGGTTTGCAAAAGCAAAAATAAAAGCCCAAACTGCAATTCTGTTTAGCAGTGCTTGAGTCTTTACTATGACAAAGAGCTTTCTGTGCTGTTTCTAATTTAACTTTCACAAAGTCCACTAATTACCACACTTTCATGTAGGCAGTTTAGGTTCAGTTAGATTAAGCCACTCGCCTAAGTAATACAACCGCTAAGTGTAAAGCCAGGTTTCAAACCTGGTTTTGTCTAAATCAAACTTGTATTATGAGCCATGACATTCTATTACTGTAGGAGCCTGGTGCACGCTTTGCAGCCTCACTTTGAATGATAATGGGGATCCCCTGGCACTCGGGAAAAATGAGGCAGCTGCCCATTTAGTTTTCTTATATATTGACAGTAGAATAACAAATGTTGGTCTGATGTCAGAAGAGTCTGTCTCCCGGAATAGAACCTTCTTCATTGGCTGACATCTCAGCCCTTCCATGGGCTTCTGGAAGACCTGAGGTTTGTAGGTGGCTTCCCTGTTAACACAATTTGTCTGGTTTAGAATAGAACTTTTAGAACCAGACATTTTAAAGAGGCTGTGAGGCTCTAGGGTGGTTGGAGGAGAGTGAGCTACGGAGAGGGGACATGACTTGGGACTAGAGAGCTATGTAGGGCTCAGATCATACAGGACTTTGGGGGTCATGGTCATAAATTTAGCTTTTATTCTCAGTACAGGGAATTGGTGGTCACATTTTATATCTTAAAAATGGTCTTTTGGTGGCTGAGTGAAGAATGGATAAGAGGGAACAGAGTTGAAGAGGGGAGATGTGCAAACAAAACTCCATTTGCCTAAGATCATTAGTAACCCATTTAGGGCTGAGGATTTTTGTGGGGAGGGGTAGAGGCGGGTAAAAGAAGATGGATTATGGGCATCCCAGAAGACCTTTTCTAATTAGATATTTGAATAAAATGTTTCTTCTCTCACATCTCTCGCCTTGATCTTGGTTGTTCCTCTTCCTCTCTGGTGCTTAGCCTTTTTGCCTCCTGCCTCCCCTTTCCTGAATATTTGTGGGCCTCACTCCCTCTGTATCTATCTTCACCCCTTCGTATGCAGAGCAGTTTCACCCCTGTCCTGCTATCTGCAGTTTCAATCTGTGTGACTACTTTAGTGAGCAGGCTGGATGCTAGGGTATAATCCAGAAACAACTTTTGCTCCTGTTGACATCCTATTCACATGCTGTGGTGTCTCCTCCCTTTCCTCCGTCAATGGCAACCACAGATTCCTACCAAAGTAATAAGATGGGATTCTCTCAGCCATAGTGCAGATCTACCAGGATTAATGAAAAATCATGATGTGGACAGAGAAACCAAGAGGTAAAGGCCACTGAAAGCCACTCGAAAATAAGGGACTAGTGGGGTACTAGAAAGACAAAATTCCTTCTGCAAATGAAACTGACGAACCAGAGGAGATTCCTACAAAAGTAGGCTCTGCTCAGCTTCAGATGCTTCCTTATTAATGAGGTTGACCTTTATATGAATATACACATCGCTTAAGTGCGTTGATCTGTTAATGACTTTTGATTTGGGGAAAACCACTTTCATCATTTACTCTGTTTAGGGGACTTTAATTTCCTTCTCTTTGACATCCTACTTCCCTCCATCCATGGGTTTCAGGTCTTTTTCTTAGGATTAATACGTGAAGAGAAGAACTTAATGGTGAACAAGATGCCTGCAGATCTCTGAGCAGATTTCTCCCTTTCTCTGAGGATGATTCAGAAAACAGGCTGGGCAATGAACATCACCACAAGCTCACTCCCTGGGTCAGTAGTTCAGGATGAGAAATGAGGACAAGAGTTGTCTTTATAGTGTGGAGGCATATCCTTGGTCACTCATACACTCTCACGAGCTCTATCAAGTGAGATAGGAGCCAGTCTCATGAGGAGGAGAAGTCTCAGGTGAGGCACAAGTGGATTCTTGCAATACCAGCCAAACAATGTGATTCTGAAGATGTAATGAAATAACTTTGTTAACTGTAGAGTGTTATATTAAATGTCACTGGATTTACTTTTAATTTTCTGAGCTGCTGGTTTACACGACTTAAAACTATTAATGTAATTGCACACTTAGTTATGTAATTGAGTACACAAAATGACAATTTTAGGTCATTGCTTAGAAATTATTGAAATGTATACTTTAGGGTTAGTGACAATTTCACGGCTATGTATCTGAGCCTTTCATAAGCATGAGTACCTTAAATGCATGGGTGTATGTGTAGTGTAATTTTAGTCTTGCTGTTTGTGAAGAGCAAAGGGACTTGAAAAGCTTTCCAAATTAAACATTGTAATTATGGAGTTTTTAAAAAACTGACTTTAGGGGTGCCTGGGTGGCTCAGTCAGTTAAGTGTCTGACTTCAGCTCAGGTCATGATCTCACAGTTTGTGGGTTTGAGCCCCGTGTTGGGCTCTGTGCTGACAGCTCAGAACCTGGAGCCTATTTCAGATTCTGTGTCTCCCTTTCTCTGCCCCTCCCCTGTTCATGCTCTGTCTCTGTCTCAAAAATAAGTAAACATTAAAAAATAAGTTAAAAAATAAAAATAAAAAAATAAACTGACTTCAAAATAGAAATACCTTTTGTTTTCTTCTGATTAGAAAAATTTAAAGGCCTATAAAAATGTCCAGTAATTCAGACAAGTGTAAGGAGAAAGTCAACAATCATCTATAATTCCACAGTATAAAGAGATTACTCCTGTTAACACACAAACATATGGAATAATGTATAAAATAAATCATGGGCATTTTACCATTTTAATACACGTAAATCCTACACAATTTTTTATAATTTATTTTATAATTTATTTTTATGATTATAATTTTATAAGTTATAATAATTTCAACTCTAAAGACCACCATTTTCTTTGTCCAGATTCCCCTATATTAACATTTACCACTTTTACTACTCCATTTCTCTCTATCTCTATCCACCACACACACTCACATACGTATATATCTCCGTCATCATTAGTCTCTTTCTGAAGCATTTGAAGGAAAGTTGCAGACATGATACTCCATCATTTCTAGACCCTCCAGGGTGTATTTTCCACCTCTACCCACAAAGAAGGAAACTTTCCTATGTTTCCATCATATAAGTTTCTTAATTAGAAAATTAACATTGATACCATCACAGACCCCATTTGCATTTCCTCAAGTGTTCCCCAAATCCCCTTTTTCTTCTGATGCAAGACCCAATTTGGAATTATGTGTTGCATTTAATTGTTATATCTCTTTAATATCCTTCTCTCTGGAACATTTCCTCACTCTTTTCCTGTATTCTGTGGCCTTACCATTTTAAATTCTATGTCTGTAATTAAATCTGTAATTACAAATCTGTAATCTGTGTCTGTAATTAAATCATTCTGTATAATGTCCCTCAACCTAGGTCTTTCCAGTGATTCCTCCTGCCCAGATTCAGGCCATGCGTTCTTGGCGGCAATACTTCAGGAAGTTTCTAGCAGAGTTTTTCACAGGGCATCACACAAGAGATAGTATGTTGTTGACCCACCCCACCACAGTGATGTAAACCTTTATCACCCCATGTGGCAGGCAGACTACTGGCTCCCAAAGAAGTCCTAGCCCTAACTCTAGGAGCTTATGAATTCATTGCTTTAAATGGCAAAAGGACTTTGAGATGGGAAGATTAGCCTGGTGGATAATGCAGGTAGTTCCAATCTAATCCTATAAATCCTTTATAAAGGCCAAAGCCTTTGTTAAGACCAGAGAGAATCAGGGGCGCCTGGGTGGCGCAGTCGGTTAAGCGTCCGACTTCAGCCAGGTCACGATCTCGCGGTCCGGTCCGTGAGTTCGAGCCCCGCGTCAGGCTCTGGGCTGATGGCTCAGAGCCTGGAGCCTGTTTCCGATTCTGTGTCTCCCTCTCTCTCTGCCCCTCCCCCATTCATGCTCTGTCTCTCTCTGTCCCAAAAAGAAATAAAAATGTTGAAAAAAAATTAAAAAAAAAAAAGAGAGAATCAGAGAGATGGCAGTGTGAGATAGACTCAGTCCACCACTGCTGGCTTTGAAAATGGAGCAAAGAGGCTCTAAGCCAAAGAATGCCAGCAGCCTGTAAAAGCTGAAAAGGCAAAGAAATGGATTGACCCCTAGAGCTTCCAGAAAGGAACACAACCCAGTAACACCTTCATTTTAGCCTAGTGACCCCTGTGTCAAACTTCTGACCTACAGAACTGTAAAGGCAATAAATTAGTATTCTTTATGCCACCAAATTTGTAGTAATTTGTTACAGCAGCAACTGAAAATGAATATACTTGGTTAAAACGTTATTCTTGGTTGAAAGCCACTGATTGGGCTTCTCTGAGCATAAGAGGGCATTATGAGAACATCACGGTTCTCACAGATTTGATCTGAGGCTTGAGAACAGGGTTTAGCAATGGTCAGAAACCAAGGGAACTCTGAAATGCCAAGAGGTGGGGAAGGCAAAATAGTAACAGTTTCATTCTCTGACCTTTCTCCACCAAACCTCTGCACAAAGGGGAATGACACTTTTCCAAAGAATTAGGAAGGGGGGGGGGCGGATACAAAAAGAACAGATATGCATTTACCAAAGGAGGTCTGTTTAGATTTTATTTCAAAGACTTCAGAGAGGTTCTGGAGGGCCTGAAACATTTTGTAACTTTACTCGGTAAAAATGAAGTTTTCTACCCACCTTCTCTCGAGATGTGTGTATTACAATTTCCCGGTTTTTAAATGTAGCTTCTGATTTTTTTCTTTAAGTCAAGTTCCACATTAAAACTCCGTATCAGTAGCAATCCTTATTCCTTTTGAATTACCCTCCTCTCCCTCCCTTTCTTCCCTTCACTTTCCTCCCTCCCTTCCTTCCTTCCTTCCTTCCTTCCTTCCTTCCTGCCTGCCTTCCTTCCTTCCTTCCTTTCTCTCTTTCTCACCTTTATTACTTTCTTTTTTTTGGCTTTCTTACTTTTCTTCTTATCTCTTCTCAGTCTTTATGAAAGATAATGCACATCCCTTGGAAGTTCCCCAAGCAGATTTTCCTGCCACATCTTGTACTACTGCCTGAGTCATCCCCTTCCCGCTCTATGCCTGTCAAACCTCACTTTTGCTTCACCACCAAGGTTAATTCTCTAACATTTCTCTAAGTCCCCAGAGTCCCCAGGTCTCTTAACATTCTTCTTAAAGGCATTACTGTATCTTCCGTATTTCTCAATAACTGTAGTGCTATGTTGACATTACGTCTCTCTCTTCTTTTTATTCTATCAGACCCTAAGCTCCTTTTTGGAAGTGACTTTCAGTGGGTTTGTATTGTGTCTGGCCCGTGGTTGATATTGATTGAGTGAATGAAAGAGACTGCCAACGACCCTTTCTGAAATCTGCTAAGGTTGTTATATCCCCCTAGCAATCTCCATATGCAGTTCATTATATGAATTGTAAGATGTGTTTTATAGAAGAAGAAAGTGTTTCCATTTATGTAAACCCTGTCCCAAGCAACAGGTCTAAGCAGAGTCACAGAAAACAAAGTGGGTGAGAGGGAGGCAAATGATTCTGAAGTTGGTTACATTTTTTCAATAGAATTCCATTTCTTTGGGATTCTTTAAAGGGCAAATACATTTAATATTCCCCAACCCCCCCATCCCCCACTCCGCCAACCCCGCCTTTAAGAATCACTTCTGTAGGAACCAGGGTGGCTGGTGCAAGTATGCTGTTAACCTCATTTTTTGTTGTGCTGTGGAGACATGGGAATAGGGACTGTGAGTCCTCATTCAGTTTTTAATGTGGAACTGTTCCTTCTGGAAGAATCTGAGCACAGGAACTCTGACAGATAAGGGCTTCAAGAAACACAGAGAAGAGTGGTCACAAGACCATCGAGAACTTACAAAACAGAATTAACCTGTTAGTTTCATGACTGCTCATAGAAGTATAGAATAACATAAAATTTTAGAGCTGGAAGGGACTGTCACAAGTATTCACAACAGATCTCTAACCTGTGAGTTGTAATGGATCACTCATGGACCTTCTTGAGGGGCTGCCGTATTCCTCTCACCTTGCTCTCCTGACACTGCCCACACAGGGGCCTCCAGTGAATTGCTATTTTAATTTTTTTTTAATGTTTATTTATTTTTGAGACAGAGAGAGACAGAGCATGAACAAGGGAGGGGCAGAGAGAGAGGGAGACACAGAATCTGAAACAGGCTCCAGGCTCTGAGCGGTCAGCACAGAGCCCGACGTGGGGCTCGAAGTCACGGACCGTGAGATCATGACCTGAGCCGAAGTCGGACGCTTAACCGACCAAGCCACCCAGGCGCCCCCGCTGTTTTAAAGGCTGGAGCAGTGGAGTCCTGCGGCAGCCTGTGCCGCACAAGCCTGACAGAAGATCCAAAAGAGGAAAACAAGGGAGCCCTAAGGACAGCCCATCCCCAGTCTTAAGGGCATTCATTTGCATATCATATATCCCTTGTTTTATTCCAAAAATTATTTCAGGTTGTATCTGAAAACATATATACAACGCTTCAGGATAACTATACAGAAATCAGAAGAAAGGAAAACTAAGGAAAATAAAACCAGAGGCAAGATTAATACACGAAATACTTGAAATAACATAGCCTAAAGTGGGTTTCAGATTTGGCTCCCGAGCTTCCTACCTGTCAGAGAAAATGAAACATAATTGATTACAATGTTCAGAATGTCTAAAAATGAAAACAAACCATTTTTTCAGAGATGCCTAGATCTTCCTGATACTGACAGCTGGCAGAAACCTCTCCTGTGACTTCTCAAGGAGATCAGCGTTCTCAACGATATTTCTGCATTAAATAGAATGGCAAGTTTAGAATGACTTCCTCTTGTTACTTCCCTGTATGTAAGCCAAAGGCATAATGCTGAACCATATTGTAAATGAGGGACCGAAGCAATTCAATGTAAAGCAACTTTGTTTCTGTTTAGTTCTTTTAGATTCAGGGGGAAGGAGCAGACTCTATAGCTTAACAGTAATCTTCCTTGAGCAATATTTCTTAAAGGTAACCCTTTATTTTATTTTATTTATTTATTTTTAAACATTTTTTTAAATATTTATTTATTTTTGAGACAGAGAGAGACAGAGCATGAATGGGGGAGGGTCAGAGAGGGAGACACAGAATCTGAAGCAGGCTCCAGGCTCTGAGCTGTCAGCACAGAGCCCGATGCGGGGCTCGAACTCATGGACCGTGAGATCATGACCTGAGCCGAAGTCGGACGCCCAACCGACTGAGCCACCCAGGCGCCCCGGTAACCCTTTATTTAAAAAAAAAAAAAAGTGCCACGAAGAATTCACAGTATATTGTCTGTTTTGAACCCAATCTCCAGGTTACTGATAAGAGGAAGTTCCCTAAATGTAGTTAGAGAATAAGCTAAGAGCAGGGCAGACTTGACCTCTCCTTATGAAATGTTACGAATATTAAGGGGTCTGACCAGGGAGTGAGGCTGTCTGGGTGGCTGGCAGCCTCACCTTCACACAGGGGTTGGGTAGAGAATGTGTCCTTAGGCAGGGCCAAGATTTCCCCCCAGAAAGTAGTGAATTCTTTCACTTCACCATACAGACAGACAATCTAGAAGTATGGGATAATACATGCCCACAGAATTTTTAGCATGGAAAATCTTACATTTAGGTGGTCTTAATCATCTGAAGTATCCATTAGAAAATCAAATTTAAAGTCTAACTTAAAGAACTAATGTAGAACACCGTTAATAAAAACGGTGATTAAAATTTAGAGTTTCTGAACTCAAAATGGTGGGTTTGGGAATGTCTGACGTTCATTTGTTCTTTCTGTTAGTAGGAACAGTTGTCTGGTTTGTGACCTTAGACTATGTCATCAATTCCCAGCACTGATGGAATGGCTTGCGGCATACCTATGCTCCCATTGGAAATTTAGAAGCCATGAAGTTATGCAAAAGCAACCAGGGCTTAAGGTGCTAACATCCCAGAGAAAAGGGAACAGCATAGGGGTGCATTGACTTCTGTGTCCGCTTTTCTCCTTGGGCGTTTGCTGATTCTCGGTCTGGAGCAAGAGATGGGAATCTGGGCAGAGAACTGCAGCCAAGAGGCAGCTGATTAAGTGGTTGAAAATAGTAACTCCTGGGGGAAATATAAATGTGGAGAGATAGCTAGGTGAAGAAAAAGTAAAACAGAGGCACATGAAAGTCACTAATTATATATCAATGTTCAGCCACTGGACTGACACTTGTGTCCTGCTCTGGGCAGAGAAGTCAATCTCCCCAGAGAAGTCAATCAACCCACTGCTGATGGGTGACCCACAAGGGATTGCAACCTCTGCCCTCAGTATGTAGTTTGGGGGGTGGATGAGAGGCTCACCGCCCCCCACCCCCAAATCGTCTGCTTAAAGTAGCCCAGGATGGGAATGCTACCACCATACTCTGTCCCAAGATGGTATGATTCTTCTGGTGTCTAGGCTCCAGAAGGGGCCAGGAGGAAGCTGGAGTCCTGGGATAGGGCAGGAAGGGAGGATGGGAGTGGCCTGAGGCACCAGGGGGTGGGAGAGTGGGAGTCTGAAAGCCCACCTGAGGGAGATGAGTTGAAATGGGACCTCTCTGTGGGCCAAAGCGCCAAACACACATGCTCTATTGTCTCATGAGACTTCATTTTAAAACTGCAAATTCAAAGACAAAATGAACAATTTCAAGATGATGACCTCAGAACGTTAAACCCCAGGCACAGGGAGCTGTGAGCATGGGGCTCTGTGGGGGCTGCCTTGGTGACATGCTCATGAAGCTGGCCCTGTTTGGAAACGTGTTAAAGGTCATGGAGCCCAGGCATCATCTGTTGTTTCGGTCATTTCCTTGTGCCAAGTTCTTCCCTGCTTCAGCCTTTGGTTTTTGATGCATTATGCTTCCACCCTAACCGCAGCATTCTTTTTCTTGCTAGTAATTAGCTTTAACAATTCCCTATGTCCAAAATCTTCCACAGGAAAAGTGGAATGAATGTACTGCCAGTTTTCAGGGACAGTGCATTGCTATACTTAATTTATTTTTTTCTTTTTATTTATTTATTTATTTATTTATTTATTTATTTTATTTTTATTTTTTATTTTTTATTTTTTTTTCAACGTTTATTTATTTTTGGGACAGAGAGAGACAGAGCATGAGCGGGGGAGGGGCAGAGAGAGAGGGAGACACAGAATCGAAAACAGGCTCCAGGCTCTGAGCCATCACCCCAGAGCCCGACGCGAAGCTCGAACTCACGGACCGCGAGATCGTGACCTGGCTAAAGTCGGACGCTTAACCGACTGCGCCACCCAAGCGCCCCTATTTTTTATTTTTTAAAACTTACATCCAAATTAGTTAGCATATAGTGAAACAATGATTTTGGGAGTAGATTCCTTAATGCTTCTTACCCATTTAGCCCATCCCGCCTCCCACAACCCCTCCAGTAACCCTCAGTTTGTTCTCTATATTTATGAGTCTCTTCTGTTTTGTCCCCCTCCCTGTTTTTATATTATTTTTGTTTCCCTTCCCTTATGTTCATCTGTTTTGTCTCTTAAAGTCCTCATATGAGTGAAGTCATATGATTTTTGTCTTTCTCTGACTAATTTCACTTAGCATAATCCCCTCCAGTTCCAGCCACGTAGTTGCAAATGGCAAGATTTCATTTGTTTTGATTGCTGAGTAATACTCCATTGTATGTATGTATGTATGTATGTATGTGTATATATATATATATATATATATA